>NW_027202604.1:3790000-4250000 GCF_024711535.1 Dipodomys merriami | reverse complement strand
AAAGCAAAACAAAAAATTGAAATAGAGGACATGAATGAGCCATTGATTCTGTGTTCTTCATCTTAACCATACTTCTTGAAGGATTTTGGTTTTTAAATTAAAGCCCAGGTTAGGAACCAGAACTTTCAGGGAGATATAACAATGTTAGACTTAGTTTAATATAGGCTATTATTCAGGCCCCAGAGAATGCAAAAGGAATTTAAAAAGAAAATGTGCTCTGTATATCACTCTCACAATAAAATAAAATTTAAAAAAAAGGAAAATGTGGTAGGTACATAGAATAGCAAATACATTTAGTATATCTTAGTGTCAATAACTGAATAACTAATGGTTGATTAAAATAATAGGGTATAAGGGTATAGTGATACTTTAGGTTGTGCATAGCCTACCAAGTTATTGTGTACCAGTTGGCTAAGAGATGTAAGAAATAGTTATGAGGCAAATTCATAATGTTTCACATTCTGGATTACTTCTCAGGCTAAATCCCCTCAGGCATTTGTTCATTTGCAGGATGCACACATTGTTGTTTTTTTAATGACTTGCTGTTAGAAAGGGAACTGATTAGGTTAAGAGATACCCTGGACTTTCTGGGATGAGAGATTAGTGGTTTCTCCTACCTTTACCCTCATATGGTTGCTCTCCTTGGACTCTCCAAGGACTTCTCTGTGAGGCACACCGAGGACAAGCCCTTATTCTCTGACTCATTCATCAGTGCTCACTGAGCACCCTCTGTTGCCCTGTTTCTTCCTTGCCACCAGAACAGAAGCATGACTCAGACCTCGCCCTGCCTGTAGCCTGGGGCTGGTGGACTAATAGATGGGTAGATAATTGCACCCAAGGATGTGCTCTGCTTAATTTGAGTTCTATATGAAGTTGGGGGGAGTTCAAATAAGTGCCTCACTGAGATTGTGGTAAGAAATTGAATTTGAGAAGGTGACTAATGGCTTTGTGCGCCTCATTCCAGTGTTCTATGGAACCCGGTACTCCAGCTGGCAAAGCAAGCCTTGTTCCACCTGTGAGCAACAGAGGCTCGAATGTGACCAGCTTCTTTTTCAGCCTTTCAGTTTTAAGACACCACTAGCAAGGAGTCATTCTGAAAGTTGCGATTTATTTGAGTTGAACCGTCAATAACTGTAATAGATTCTGATCTCCTTTGTGGAAAAAAGGGAACAGATCTCTTCTACTTAGAAAAATGAGAGAAAGGATTTTGATTAATATTTTGTCATGCTCACATGTTTTAGAGTGCATTTTTAGTTTTTTAGTCATCACATTTTTTTTTACCCAAGCACATTTTTACCCATGCACATTTCCATTTTATACAGCTCCACTGCTATCATTATTAAAACTTCTGAATCATAACAGATGTGTGATTCGTTAATTCTTCAGATATGTAGGGATTTCCCTCATGGCAGAAATCAGTGTCTCGCTCCCCCCCCCATTTAATTAGCCTTTTAATGAATATTTTATCAAATGAAGCCTCTATGTCTTGTATTTTATTATTAATGTTGTTTATGAGGCCATTTCCTCATTAGCATAATTTATAAGCTAAGATTATGTTGGGGAAAATGGTTGGTGAGCAAATAGCTGTACATCTTTCCAAATGTGAGCATGGAGGTAGGCAGCGAGGAGGCTGCAGGAGAAAGCTGGGATGCTCCAGTGCATGACTTCCTGCAGCATTTGGATGGATGGCAGCAGTGGAGACAGAGTGGAATAGGAGTCAAAGTAAGCCTAGTTCTAGCTGGTGTGATTATAGATAGCCCCTTGCTTAGGGATGAGATGATTTTGATCTTTTTAAAGCCCAAATGTCCCCTGGTCTACTGATGACTCTGAAAAATAGCTTGCCATCTTCCCCTCTCTGTGTCCTGACTAGATCATATAGACTTTCTTTCCCATACTCTGGTCTCTCCTTCCAAGGAACCTTCTCCTCCTCTCCTATTCACCCACTCCTACTCTCATTATGACCTAATGGCATGGGTAACTTTCTAGCTCCTAAACCTTTAACTTGGCATCCTGCTCACCAGCCTGTGCATCTCCATCCATCTTGTGTGCTTTTCTACCCATCTTGTAAGCTCAACAGTTTCTCAACCTTTATTGCCCTTATTGACAGGGCCAGCTTAGATCCTAGACTTTTCACCTCACTTCCCTAACCATTCTTCCCATTTGGTTCTCTTTGGTTCTCTTTATTGCCTCTGTCCAGGAAGTTCTCAGACCTGGATGGATTCATTCATCTGGTTATTCTGTTTGTCTTGCTGTTTAGCTTTAGCTCATACCATTGCCCTGGGCCATGACATTCTACCTCATTGCCTTGTTCTGTTCCTCTAATGAGCAGAGCGCCTTCCCATCTTAGAGCCTTTTCACAAACTGTTCCTCTCTATAAGTTGTTCTTGCTGCAGTTTATCTACTATGATGTTGGGTTTATGATTATCATTTGCTTTCTAGTGTTGCCTTTGCTGTCTAGCTGAGATCAAGTCTCACTCCTCTTGAGGGCTCTCTTAGCAACTTGTCCTGTCCTATCTCATACTTAGGGCTATCACTTATATGTGTTTATCTTCTAAGAATTGGCTTATGTTTAGTAGGGCATATCTAATTTCAAACCTTCTGTTTCTTCATGCCCATGCAATGGCCTAGAAATCCTATTACTTTGGCATCCAAATGCTGTCTCTTGACTATTTCTTATTATCAGAAACAGCTTAAAAATCTTTTGTCAGCAGGAGTGCCCTGATTTTTAGTTCACGAAATAACTGTGGTAATCATGGTCATAATTCTTGTCATTTGGCATATAGTACAGAATATAAGTGAAGGGCATGAGTTTTGGACCAAATGACTTGAGTATAGTTCTGATCTTACCACTTAGAATTGAGTGGTATTGGGTCAGGCTCAGATAATCAGTTTCTTTAACTAGAATATGATCGTTGTACCCATCTCCTGGTATGTATGAGAGCACTGAATAATCTGATAGAACCAGCCATTCAAGGCACATGGTGAACATCTAGGAAACACTGGCGGCTGTTAGTGGGGGCTGTTCTCTACTTTTGGTGCACATATAGTGTGGTATATGTGAGCTTTCAGTAAACATTTGTAGATTAGAATATACATTTTGAGAAGATACAGAACCCAGACCTTTGAGCCAATGCCTCAGAACCATTTCCTCCTGTCCAATAGCACCTGACTTCCCATATCATTCAGACCTGTGTCCTCAGCATCACTCCATCCCACTCTCCTTCCCTCACATAAAACAAGGGGCTCTTGGTGGGTTTTCCCTTGTTTTGTCTACTTGAATTAATCCTATTATTTCCTTGAACTCAACATCCTGTTCACCCCCACCTTCAATAACAACATGACCAAAACCTTCAGGATATATTTCCCCCACTCTGTTGACCCTGTATGCATTTCTATGTATTACTCTGGGTCTACCCAGTGCTGTGTTGATTTGCCCTGTATTTTGCCTTGTAAATGTAAGATTTAAACCATTGAAGCCAGAAATGACATTTCTTCTTTCCTGGGAACCATACAAAAAAGAGGAATTCAATATTCCTCAACTATTTAAGAAAAGCTTGTTGGCTGAAAGAAGTAAACAACCAATTGACCTAGTTTTGGTATCAGTTTATTCATATATTTATAATGGGCCATACTTTGTGCGCTTGTTAAATTTTGTGTTGTTCAAAATATTCTGTCACCAGTTTGGGGCAAAACTGGATTATAGACTCTCTGTACCCTGGTCCTTTCTCTTCTTTTCCTGATTTTTCTAGGAATACTTGATCAATCTTATACAGTGGTCATTATTTCATTCACTCAGCTGTTGAACAAGAGCTCCTGAGCACCCACCTATTTCATGACAGGTACTAGTCCAAGTACCAAGAAAGAAACTTCAGTAAACCAACCTTGTAGGCTTATGTTCCTATGGAACTACAATCTGCTATTCTGGTGGGAAGAAACCAACAATTGCCAGACACAGACACAGAGACCTACAGACACACACACACCATATATGAAGCTTAAATTTTAGTGGAGAAAGAAAGTAAGGAATGAGAAGAGGGGAAGGTGATATCATTGTATGCTGGGTGGCCAGGGAAGGTCTTTGTAACAAGGTGATACTAGTAGGGGTTGCAATGAATGAGGAAACAAACAATATGGATGTTGAAGGAATGCATCTTTGAGACAGAAGAAACTTAAAGAGATGGGAATATATGTATGTTTTCTTTGGAAAAAAGCAAGGAGGTACTTTTTATTGGAGTGGAGTTAGGGCAGGGAAGACGGGAAAAGATGAAGGCCAAGAACGAAGGACTTTCAAGTTCCCCTATAAAGGACTTTAGGTTTTGATATGAATTAGATGGAGAGCTGTTTGGGATTGTCACCTCAGGTCTCTCATGAACTTAAGGAAGGTGAATTGACAAGTTCATTGCAGGATGAGGGAAGTTACTTCTGTTTTAACAGAAGAGCACATGTATCATCTATGCTCTTTGAGTCTCCTGCTCATTCAGCACATATGTATTATAGAGCAGAGCCTATAATGGTTCTGAACTGTGGCACCCCAGCACCCAGGTCTCTAGTTCTTTTACTCCTTTATTCTTGCTCAGTCTGTGAGTAGGACTTGCAGCTTTCAAAAGTAACTGTAGCTTTTAGACAGGAATGAGTGTTTTCATACCTTTTTTGTAGTCTGAGAGAGCTAAAACAGGTACAAGATAAATGAAGGAAGGGAGCCCAGTGGGATTCAAAGTCAGTCATTTGAACTACATTTTATAGTCACTATTTTGAAGGTCATCTCTACTTGCAGAAGGATAAGAGATTTTTACCTATTCCTAAAAAAAATCCAAATGTTATAAGATAGCGAAATAAAGGGAATGATTGTGGGGTGAGAAACAGAACTATTCATTCTCCAGATTTCGACCAGTATTTCTTGCATCTGAACAGCTTGAGGACCTTCCCCAGTGAATTATTTTAGGCCCAAATGATAAACAAAGGGAATATATCACAAGTAGAATTGACTTCCTTAGATGCTTCTTGCTTCTTCCTGCTCCCAGCAGATGCGTATATGGCCAACACTTCAGAAAAATATACCCCAGTGCCAGCAATGCTCATGTTGCTCCCAGTGGTACTCCAACAAACATTTGATGGTGATGAGAATGTTATTTGATTGTGGCTCTGATTGTAGGGTTGTTATGTTACCGGGAAGATCCTGTGGCATTGAAGACTGTGCAAGGATGGGGCAGGAGAAAAAAAGTGGTTTCTGTTCTTTACCCCAGCAGTGTGGGAAGAGTGATGCTCCAAGGCCTCTTGGGCAGCTATAATATTTTCCTTCTAAGACTTTTCTGTCTCCAGATTCTTAAGCAGCAAGGTGAGCAGAAGAGGCCACTTACTCTTCCTGCAATGGACAGTTGGTCTTGTGTCCTGTTTCAGCATCTGGGCCAATGGCAGTGGTGGATGTAATCCAGCCAGCTTTATGAGTGCTCCAGTCAGAAACAGTGGTGGTACATCAGGGAGCCAGCAATTCTTAGAAGGTATAAAAAGAGGAAGAGGCAAGGTAGAGACTTAAAAGAAAGAAGAACAGAAATTTAGTTGAGTGTTAGAACCTACCAAGCCTGGAAAAGTCTATCAGATAAGAGGTTCATGGAATAGAGAACATTTGAGTTGTGTGTTATGTGTTGTGCGTGCGTGCGTGTGAAGGCAAAAGCAATGGGAGTTTCTCTTGTACAGAAAAGTCCTTACCCATATGTGTGACATACCAGTGACAACTGAGAAACAACTTTAGACATGTAGTTGTGTTACTGTAAAGCCCTTGAAGTGTAACCTCACTGGTCTTATAAATGGTAGTCTCAAGGCCTATATAGGGATGGGAGTAAAGTTGTTTAAATGGCCTGAACTTTCTGAAACTCAAGTCAGGATGAGAAGTTAGGTCCCAGGTTCCTAAGGTTATGCTTTTCCATTGGTTGGCTTAATCACCCCAGCATGTTTATTGAGTACTTTTGAGGTAGCAGGCATGGAGATATATGGTAGACAGGTTCCATATAGAGCTTCTATTCTCCTGGGAGGAGACCAACAAACAAGTAAACAGAATGTAGAGAGCCCTTACTTTATGGAGGAAATCAAGTAGATGATATGGCAGTACCTGGTAAGGAGGTCAGGGAAAGCCACAGCAGTTTCTGGGACAGTGTTTTCCAAACAGAAGCGAAATACCAAAGTTTTGTGGCAGAAAGAAGTGTGTTGGATTTGAGGAAGGCCAATAATTTTTGCGTGCAGGAGAGAATAGCGGCTCCCTGAATCCTTTTTGCTCCTGACATTATATTATAGTTCTTCAGGGCTACTGTAGGACCCTGTTTTCTTTCTGTGGCCAAGATGTAAAGGTTTTTTTCTTTTTTTAAAAAAATTATTTTTATCAAAGCATAAAGCCTAAAGACATGGATATGCTTCCCTGTCATTTTCTGCCTTTATCATCCAAATAGGAGAATTAGATCTTCCTGAATTCCTCTATTGATCTGGAATTATACATAGCAGGAGTTTACTCCCTTGCCCTGTTATTTTCCTATTGATCTCTTTGCTCAGGTTTTAATTTGTATTTTTCTGTTATCTAGTCATTGTTTGTCTATGTTGGTTTTGCTAATAGTTTAACCATTAAAATGGTGCATTAGTTCAACACAGCTATTACAGATAGCTGTTTAATGGGGAGTTTAACCTTTCAGTCAGTCCACCTCCAGGTTGGTAGTTAGGTTTGTGTCAGTCAGTTGAGTCAGCTCACCATGACTGCAGTGTTTCCCATTGGAGAATGCAAAGGGTGTGGCCAGACGTAGATCCCGTGGGGAGCTATTTGTAGGCTTTTTGATACTAAGAATATTTTTATTTGGAAGAATAGGATTTATAACAGAGGCTCAGTCAAGGAATAGAGGGAATGTGGCAGCTTCTTTTTCATTCTGTCCCTACAGGGTAGGGGTGAGGCCCTAGAACACAGTGAAGCCCCCAAGGAGTAGGAGGGACTATATCTTATTATCTCTCTTTAGCTGGCCTCAGGAGCTATTTAACATCCAAGGCTGCGTCATCTTGGTAACTACTGACTCAGGCCATACCTACAATAGTCCTGGGCTTCTACCTGCCTGCCTCCTTCACTTTCTCCAGTATGAACCTAGCTGCTAGTGATGTTGCCTGAACTAACTCAATATGTTTAGAATACAGTTGCATTTGGAGCAAAGGAGACAGAAGATTATAAAAAAGAATATTCAAGTGTTTTCATGACTTCTTTCTTTATGGAGTCTAGTTCTGATGAGGACATGTACTCATTTAGTGAGAAAGACATTTTGTGACATGTGTCCTAAGGTACTTGAAATGGACAGGCTAGGCAGGAAGCAATGCTGTAGTATGTATGGTAAAATGCATTATTAAATAGGGGTGTCTGTTGTTAACAACTAAGGCTAGTATCAGTGTACACCTTCCTCATCTCTTGGTGTTTCTTTCCATTTGTAGAATTCTGTCATCATCCAAGAAACAAGGCTCAGCTACTTGGTGCTTTAAATAGTGGGAAAGATAGAAAATGAGCTAGATATCCATGAGTATGGAGAGCCTAGCAGCATGTGCACTTCTTCTAGTTGACATTAGGGAAGGTTACACAAGAAGAATCTCACTGCTTACCATGTGCCAAGGACTGTCTGAGTAGTGGGAAAACAGTAGTGAGTCAAAAATGTTGATGAAGACAAAAATTGTTCACCTTTTAATGTTAATGTTCTTTAGAGAGATGGGTGATAGACCATAAATTATGCTGGAGGTTGGCCATTTGTCTGGAAAAAATGAAACAGAATAGGTTGGGGTAGACTGTTATAAACAAGAGAATGGAAGCTCAAAGGGCTGAGCTGAAGATCATGGCACCAGAAAGTAGCCGAGTGGAGATTAGATTGGGACTATTGGAGTCCAGAGACTGGATCTGGTGGTGGGTGGAATGCTCTGCCTCTTTTGCTGACAAAAATCCTGAGGCCAGCAGTTGCTAGAAAAGTTGCTCTTTCCGAGGTTCATATTTTTTAACTTCTGTTTAATTTCTCCAATAAAAAAATTCCAGACAGGTTGGGCCAGCTAGTGCTAGGAACAATGTAACTCCAGCTTTTAAATTTGCTAGCTTCTTCAGTGCAGCCAAGACCTGAAAGTGAGGTCTGAAAATGACCTACAGTTACTATTATTTTCTTCAGCATGGCCTTTTCCTAGTAGGTTGATGCTTACCATATCCTGTCCAGGTTTTTAAGGGAAACACTTAAATATGCTCCTTAGCTCTCTGTTCTTTATTATGATCTTTGATACCTGCTCTTAGCAACTGTAATCATTTCTTTAAAGTGTGTGCTCCATTTAACTCACATTCTGTTGTTAGAAATTTAGGTAGTTTTCCTCTTTGAACCACTACAAACCACATTTCATTCAATATCTTGGAGTATCAAGGTCACCATGCACATCCATAATTATTTTGTCAGAATATTCTTTTTTTTTTTTTTTTGTCGGTTGTGGGGCTTGAACTCTGGGCCTGGGTGCTGTCCCTCAGCTCTTCAGCTCAAGGCGAGCGCTCTACCACTTGAACTACAGTGCCACTTCCCAGAATATTCTTAAATATAAAATTGTTATAATAAGCAGTATATAGAATTTTGTGGGCTTTGGGAGGCAGAAAATATTTGCTTTGTTTTGATTTGTAAAAGAGATAAAAACTTAGACATATTGACTTAAAAATAACTGAATGGTTAAGAGTCCAGAATTTGGCTGGGGCTGGTAGTTTAGGCCTATAATTCTAGCTATTAGGAAGGTTGAGGATCCCAGGGAGAAAGTTAGCAGGACCCCATCTTAACAAATAATCCAGGCATGATCCCAGCTAAGTAAGAGATTATATGCATGAGGATCATGGTCCAGGCTGGCCCTGGGAAAAACCTTAGCCTCTATCTGAAAAAAACTAAAGCAAAAGGGCTAGGGTATGACTCATGTGGTAGAATACCTGTCTAGAAAAAATGATGTCCATTTACCCAAATGATCACAAACCAGGCTGCACTAAAGCCACCAGCACAACCATGTTTATTGCAGTATTGTTTACCATAGCTAAGATATAGAATCAACGCAGATGCTCCTCAGTGAACAAATAGATCAAGAAAATGTGGTATATATACACAATGGAATTCTATGCTTCCATCAGAAGCACTGCCCCATTTGTAAGGAAATGGGAAGACTTGGAAAAAATTATATTAAGTGAAGTAAGCCAGACCAAAAGAAACACTAGCTGCATCATTTCCCTCATTTGTAATAATTAGAATGTGCCAAAAGTCTAAAAGTAAGGCCAATGTATAGTAAAAGAGAAATAACTACTCTTGGACATGATCAATTAAGCAGGACTCTAAACATTCACACAGTGAGACCAAAGGAGGATATTCTTAGGAGTAGATCACAGGTGCTCAATAACTATGTGCATATGACCATATAAAATGATGCTTATTGAAATGAACTCCAAGAAATGGAAACAAGAGGTATTTTATTGTACTGTTTGCAGTTTTCTTTTTTCTTTGGTTTAATCCCTTTTGTCGCTGTATTTGCTTTCTGTACTCTTTGTCTTGTATATAAGTGTATTTGATTTGGGGAGGGGAAGGGAAAGCACAGAAATGATGGGACAAAGGATGAACCAATTCAGCAGTAATATTCACTAGACACTATGTTGTTAGAAATGATCTATACAAGTTTAGGAGGGGGAGGGGAGATGGGAGGGGAAAAGTATGAGAGAATGAGGGAGTAGATGACATTGTTCAAAAGGAAAAGTATCTGACTTATGTAACTGAAACCCTTCTGTACATCCCCTTTACAACAAAATTTTAAAAAGTAAAAGTAAAAGTGATGCCAAATCTCTAGTACTAAAAACCCAGACTTTGAAGTTAGATATACCTGGTTTGAAGCCATGCTCCAGAAAAACAGGTTGGAGAACATTGGCAAGTAACATTATATCCCCAAATCTCAGTTTTCTAATTTTATAAGATGGGCATGATACCTTAAATGAAATGTGAGCATTAATTGAATGGCACAATGTAAGTAAAGTATACTTTCCATATGGAAGTTCTTTAGTTTATACTCACACTTATCTGTCTTACCAGAAGAGGATGTGATCTTCACCAATCACCTACTTCTGCTCCACCTATCACTTCTGTAGCAGTCACTGTAGGAACAAGGAAATCTACTGCCATCTTGGTGCTTATAACCAGGGTTGAGATGTCTGTCCTAATTCTGAAAGCTTGCCTCCAGACATTTATATGTTCAGACAAACTAATCAGGCTGAAATTTCTCATGCTTATTTGAAGTTAGATGACCCAATCCATTTAGTTGCTTTGGAATTACTCTGGCATGGAAGAAATTGGTTTCTCAGCCTTGAGAAATTGTGTAGATACTGAAGTATAGACAGATACTAGAGCCTGCTTGGTAAAAGCAGAATAGAAGGGCCTAGATTTGGTCAAGGTTTCTGTTCTGGACAAAACTGGTGATTGCACCTAGGACCTAGGGTAATTTGAAGCTCTATATGTGACCAGCATTAATCATAAATTTCTTGTTTTATCCTTGAGGATCCCTTAATTCCTCATCTTTTCTTTCTCCTTCCAGTTTCCCTTTTGATGGAATGGAGTTTCTGTTGATTCTGTTTATCTTGTGCCTGAATCAGAAGCCTAGTTGCTTTGGCATAAAATGTCACCCACAAAACTGTTTGGATGGTCATTAGGGTTGTAGGACTAGAGGTCCTGAGCTGAGTTTTGGTCATCAGATTCTTTGATTTCTCTTTTAATCACTCTTTTTAAACATATGAGATAGAAACACACAAGAAACTGAGGTGCCAAGATTAATGTGCCCCAAAGACATGCAAGTAATCAATGGCAGAACTGGGATTTGACTCCTTGTAGAGAATGGCTCCATTTTTGTAACCATTAGCAATACTATCATATATCAATCTGTTTACCAGAATGTTTGGTACCTTTTTATGCCAGAGGATGAGGCGTTATTCACTCAGCAATTATATAACAATTGTGTGGAAGGATGCAATGAGAAAAAGATATAGTCTCTGTTCTTTAGAGATTTTCATGAATCTGATATCTGTGTGTGTGTGTGTGTGTGTGTGTGTGTGTGTGTGTGTGTGTGTGTGTGTGTGTGTGTGTGTGTGTGTGTGTGTGTGTGTGTGTGTGTGTGTGTGTGTGTGTGTGTGTGTGTGTGTGTGTGTGTGTGTGTGTGTGTGTGTGTGTATCCCAAATCCAAAATGTTCTTAAGCCTTTTGTTTTGAATGGTCAAAATAGAAATCTCTATGTGAAATATATATATATATATATATATATATATATATATATATATGCACACATATTCTGTGTGCACCCCTCCCCCATCTCTCACTTCATTTACAGATTCTTTCTTTATTGGCAGATCTAACCAACTGGTTTATCAGCTCTGTAATTTATGGTATTCTCTTTAAGTTTGATGTGAGGGAGGAATCTGCCTCATGCCCATAGCACACAGCTTTCTTGTCCCTCCTATTACAGTTATGATTCCTTCTTGTTAGGAATATAGAGGAACTCCCATCCTCACTTCAGTCCTGATACTGTGTGCATGTTTTAAGCCTGCTCCCTGTCCAAGAATCATTACTGTGCAAAAAGGAAGGTTATGTTTCTCCTCTGTGTACTATCAGCAAATATTTGATTAAGCTCTGTTTTCTGTCTTAGGTATTAAGATTCTTAATTTTGAGATCTGAAATATTTTAATACCAGATATGCTCCTTTAATCTACATCCACTTCTGTGAGCTCATCTACTTTACCAAAATCTGCTTTCTGGGGTGCATTCTTTGCCTTAGTAGCAAGGGAGAAGGCAGGAGATTCATTAAAAACAAACCCCAGGATTTTCAGAATCCTGGGATTTTAGAAGCTGTGGGATTCTAAAATTAGTTGGAAGATTTTGAGGAGGGAAAGAGTGCTGCCAACTTGAGTCATCCCTGAGAATACTGTTCTATTGCAGATTTTCATGACTTCATAAAGGAAGCTTTATAAATTATGTGGTTACTGGTGGTGGTGGTACCACCACCATTTATTATTGACTAAGGGGAAAGGGACTTTTCATGCTTATTTATTTAATCCTTACAATGACCCTCCTGCTACAGGTATGTATCTCAGTCCCAAAATAGATAGGAATCTGGAGATAGGGATTGGAGATTCTAGGATTTTAATCTGTTATCTGAAACCAATAGAATTGTCCTTTTAAACATTACACTTTGCTTCAGCTTTTAAAGAACATATTTAAAGTCATGTAGCCATGTGCTGGTAGCTCAGGCCTGTAACTGGCTATTCAAGAGGATCATAGTTTGAAGCCATCCCAAGTAGGCTTGGGCAGACTCTTCTCTACAATTAACCAGAAAAAAACTGGAAGTGGAGCTATGGTATAAGTGGTAGAGTGCCAGCCTTGAGTGCAAAAGCTAAGGAATGGTGCCTAAGCACTGAGTTCAAGCCCCAGTAGTGGCACAAAAAAATTAAAATCATCCATGCAGCTGCCACTACCACTAAATCACAGTTTGTGATTTGTTATCTTAAACATATTATGTAAATATATATAACCTTATATAGTGGCATCTGTAGAATATACTTTAAAAAAACTAGAGCTGATACTTTTCCCCTGTTATAGCCTGGAGTTTATCTTTAGGTGGATTATTTATTGACCCTGGTGCAGGATCCATGACTCTTGAGTTCTGGATCTTAGTTTTAAGACCTGCATTAAGCAGTTTTGTGATTTGGGGAAGTTCCCTTCCCATCCATCACTAACTGGTCATGTTTTCTGTATTAGTCCTTTTTTTTTGCTATACCAAAATTACCTTATACTGGGTAATTTTAAATAGAAAGTTTTATTTAGCTTACAGTTTTGGAGATTCAAAAGTATAGTACTGTTGAAACCTCAGCTTTAGTTAGGGCCACAATATAGATGACATCACAGTGGCAGCAATGCTTAAGAAGATCACAGGGAGAACATGAAGACAGATTGGGAAGGAGCCAGTTTTATTTTCCTTTTATAACAACCCATTTTTACTGGAACTAAATTACTCCATGAGATCAGCATTAATTCATTCAAGGGCAGTACCCGCAATGACCTAGTGATTTACCTCTAGACTGTACCTCTTAAAGGTTCTACTACTTCTTAATACCACCATTTTGGAAGTTAAGCTTCCAGCAAACAAAATTTTGGAGGACATGCTCAAACCATATCCAGACCTGTCTTTCTCACATCCCTTTCTTTGATAACTAACCATGTAAGATAGATAGAAAGAACATGTTTTCTGTCTCTTGATTCTTTTAGTTCCCTCCATTTGTAGGACTTCTTTTTATTATTATTTTTTCTTTGGCCAAAGGTTCTGACTATGGAACTCAGACTGGCCCTGAACTCTTAACTCTTCCTGCCAATGCCTCTCAAGTGCTGGATTTACAAATGTGTGCCTTGATACCTAGCTGCAGTTCTAGAACTCTTACCTGATGATGTAACTCATGCAGTATTGACAAGCTCTTTCTTCCTACCTGGCTGTAACGTTTCTCTTCAATATTGGATGTAGCTGAATTACGGAATATTGTATTGTGTGTGTCACCGGTAAAGTCCCTAGAGCTAAGGAGGTCAGGAATGCTGGTTAGAAAGTATAGACATATACAAAATGACACTGCTCTTCATTGTGGTTTTGTATCTGGAGGCTTCTTGTGAAACTAATACACTTTTCAATTGAACTGTTCCAGATATTCCCATGAAAGTCTTTAGGAATAACACTCATGCTTGCCTTGAAGACAGTAGTACAGAATGGTCAAAAGCAAAGGCTTGGAGGCCGTATGGCTTGTGTTTGAACTCCAGCTCAGATGTTAACTGTAAGATTAGGGCAAGTTCTATACCTCAGATTCCTTATCTGTAAAACAAGACATAATAAGAAACTTACCACTTGAGCCTATTTAGAGGATTAGGGGACTTCTTATGTTTAAAGTATTTAGAATAGTTCCTAGAATCTAGTGTTTATAGAAGATGATCTACTGTCGTATATTTTATAAATTTCAAATTCCCATTCAAGCAGACACTGTGGCTAGCTACTCATGAGGCAGAAATTAGGAGGATTGAGGTTGCCAGATGAGCAGAAAAGGTCAAAAGCTATGTACTATGACCATATAAGATGATGCTAAGTGAAATGAGCCCCAAGATATGGACATAAGAGGTTTTTTCCTTGTTGCTGTTGGTTTTTAATGTACTATGTGATTTTTAAAATATCTTTTATATGTTCTTCACCCTGGTATAACCCCTGTTGTCACTATATTTGATTCTGGTTCCCTGCATCTTGTTATATACATTTTTCTAATTTGGGAAGGGGAAGGGAAATAACAAAATGCTAAAACAAGGATACAGGTTGACCCATTGTAACAATGAGATGTACAGACACTATGTTGAAAATGAACTTTACAACTTGAGGAGGGGAGTGGAGGGAGGAGTTAGGGAGGGGGGGAGGAAGGGATGGTAGGGGAAAAACAAAGGAAGGAGTAACAATGCTCGAGAGGAAATGTACTCATTACCTTACTCATATAACTGTAACCCCTCTGTACAGTATCTTTACAATAAAAATATTTAAAAAATTTGAGAGACCACATCACAACCAATAAAGAAGTTAGGTGCAGTGGCACATGCCTACCTGTTATCCCTGCTACATGGGAATTTTAAGTAGAGGAATCACAGTCCAGGTTGATTCAGGCAAAAAGCAAGACCTTGTATGAAAAATAATGAATGATTTTTTAAAAAGGTAGGCATAGCTTAAGCGGTATAGTGCTGGCTTAGTAAGTGCAAAGCCCTGAGTTCAAAACCCTAATACCAACAACAACAACAAAATACTGTTCAACACTTTTTTGTGTGGGTTCTGGGGCTTGAACTCAGGGCCTTGGCACTCATTGTCCCTGAGCTTTTGTGCTCAAGGCTAATGCTCTACTACTTGAGCCACAGCTCCACTGCTAGCTTTTTGTGGTTAATTAGAAATGAGCTCATGGATCTCCTTCCCTGGATTTGGCTTTGAACTGCAATCCTCAGATCTTAACCTCCTTAGTAGCTAGGATTACAAGTGTAAGCCACTGGTGTCTGGCCCATTCAATACTCTTAATGACAGAGGGTGAAGAAATTGAACTTTCTATGTGAAGCTGTAGTTGATGATCCCAATTCATGCAGCAGCAGTAAAATTGGCAAGTTGGCAATAGGAGGAAGCCCTTGGACATGACAGGTTCTCTGAAACAATGATATCAGCTTACTGTACATTAAAATCCCCAGGGCTGGGCACTAGTAGCTCATACCTATAATACTAGCTACCCAGGAGACTGAGATCAGAAGATCACAGTTCTAAGCTAGCCCAGGCAGGAAAGTTCCTGGGACTCTCATCTCCAATTAACCACCTAAAAAACAGAAGTGAAGCTGTGGCTCAAAGTGGTAGAACACTAATTTTGAGCAAAAAATGGGACAGTACCCAGGCCCTGAGTTCAAGCCCCATGACTGACCAACACAAAGTCCCCAGGGACCTTTGTTTTATGGTTCATTTTCAGACCATTTGAATCAGAATTTTGCAGGGTAGAGAAAGAGGAGACACCAAAGAAAATGCTACTTTTTTCCTTACCAACTCCCCCCTCCTCCTCCCCCCCCCCCCCCGCAAACAAAAACCAAAAACCAAACACCTTTCTAAGTATTTCTGATTTATGTATTGTTATTTGGAAACTTCTAGATTAGATGATTTAGCAGTTAGTTGGTTATATTTAATGGAATTTGGGAGGATTAAGTTGAGGGTCTGACTATTTAAATGTCTATGCTTATATTTTCATTAGCTAATAAGCAGATTAGTCTGAAAGAGATTTTCAACATCTATAGGCACCTAAAGCTCGGGGCTGTCAGTTTGGCTCTATTTCTTATTGAGGTCAGTTTTATAGGAGACTGGTTCCCTTTCCTTGGAGTACAGTGATAATGGAGGCCCCTAACTGCGTGAGGAGTGGGAAGTGAGGTGAGTGGCAAGTAGATCACATCTGCATCTGGCTTAGTATTAGGTGCATTAGATTCCCACACCTGAATGTCCAGAGAGAAATGGAAGCTGTGTATACAGGACACAGGGCAGAAGAACTAGTGAATATGCATTTGGATGACTGCCCAGCACATGGGCAGACAAGCTCCTAAACTCAAGGAGCAAAGAAAATCCAGGCCTGGAGGCTAAATGCAAAGAGGGGGCTGACATGTTGAGGAGGAGGAAGATTGCAAATGACGGATTTTTTGAATAACTTCTTACTCATCACTATTCTGTACTCCTTCCTGTAGCTAAAATGTCTTTTAAAGCTTCTAGGTAAAGAGATAATGAAAGTGACTGGATGGGTCACTGGCAGCCCTTAGACAAGCTGGGTTGACATTGCTGGTTCTTGATCTAAAATGGGCAGAGACAAAACTACTTTACTGAGATGCCATAGAGACGGATTAGCTTGTGGATGAAAGTGGATATGAAAGTACTCTGCTAACTCTTCAATGCCATTCACACTCCTAGAAGTACTGCTTATAATGTTAACATGGCATGCCTCTTGGAACTGGTGAGAGATAATGGATTTTACCCCCTTTCCAGGGAATATATGCCCACATTTAAAGATTTAGAATTTAGAAAGGATCTCTGGATAACTGCCACAGAACCCAAGATCCTGGGTTCTAAATCCCTTGCAGAACTAAGCAGTGTGCTAGCTCCTGAGCGTTGCAGTTGCGGTGGTACATCTTTAACAGTTTTTCACTATATTTATTGAACTTGAGCAACATGTTAGTGATGTCTCCTTCCCAGAGCTTTCACTGTAAATTGATTGCTTTCTTTTCTACAGGAGAAAGCATGCCATGTATGTATGCAAAAAGGACTTCATTAAGGATATAACCTTGGATTTCGTGGATTTAATTATATTTATACACACACACACAATCATGATATTTACACACACACACACACACACACACACACGCACACACAAGCATGATGGTGCATGCCTGTAGTCCCAACACTCAGCTGATTGAAGCAGGAGGATCGAGAGAGTTCCAGGCCATCGGAGACTATATACAAAGTTCCAGGCTAGCCTGGGCTGGGCTATATATGGAGACTCTCTCAAAAACCACTATCTGTAAAAATTTAAAAGAAACATAATAACCTTATTCACAGATTTTTGAAACTTTAATATGAGAAACAAATGTCATCTTATATACCACAAGCAGTAGTGAGAACCATGTCTACAGGTAGGGAGATCCTTCTAGATATTTGTGGTTGCTATGTGCCATGAGACCACATGGAGGGCTTTCTGACATGTCTAGTACTGTTTCGTGTTCTCAGGGAAACAAATGGAGTAATATATTCTAGCCCGTCAAAGTACTGATATCTTTTCAAGAATAGTCGTGTCCAAATGAATATCAGACACCGTGGTTCTAGGGAGTTATCCAGAGAGAGACTGAGACTAATTAGAATGGTCTAATTAAGACACAGTAGCTGGCTGCCCAAAATATGAATAATTATAATCATGTCTAGGCAGAGTATTGTGCATTTTATGTAGTATTTATATAAACTATATGGAGGTCTGTATACATACAGACCATGAATTCTGATGCCTTCAGGAGTCAGATGAGTCATAAACATTAGGAAATAAGTTAATAATTACTACAATTAGATGATGGAAATGTGGTTAATCAAAATGTTTGTGAGCCACCTTAAAACATAGCAATCCAAAGTTTGCAACAGAGCATGATTCAGTACTTCTAATTTTCAAGGGACTTCTATAGAGAAAATCCTTCATGAAGTAGGTCTGTTTTCCCTGTGTAAAGATTAGAAAACTTGTCATGATCAAATGAAGAGAGAGCCTGAGGCCTTGAGACTGAGGTACTGATTTTCAGAGCTTTGAAGTGCTCCCTAGAGAACATGGCTCTCAGGACTAAGCCTTTGGGGAAGAAGATATTGTGCTTTCTTAAGTACCCGCCCTCTCTCCCCTCAGAGCTGCCCAATCATACATTGAACACAGCTCAAGGGAGATGGGCCTTTGAGCCTGTTTATTTCTACTCTCACCTAGTTTCTTAAATGGACCCAAGAGGCAAAGACTGGGCAACACCAACAGGCCTGGGGTAGGAGTCAGGGAAAGCTGTCAACTGTGTCAGTAGACAGGTCAATATGAACCCAATTGATAGGTTCCAAGTGCTGAAATCAGCTCAGCTGTCTCTTCCTTTTCATTTTTTTTTCTTGCCATCCTAGTCATTTTTCACTTAAAGAAAAAGAAAAGAGAGAAAGATGCAGAGATCTAGATGAGGTTACTTGAACCCAAAGTGAAGAAAATGTTGCCTTGAGGCTGGTTTTCCTTGGAGGAGGAAGGCAGTGTCAGTTACAATTAATGTGAGCAGCCTCTCCAGCTCTGGAGACGTGACCTCTAGTTACAGCAAATGTGACAGCATGAATTACCTTCAATTATGGTGAACTACTTTCAACTGCATTATTGCCCATTCACCTTTGTGGAAATTGGTTGTTTTGATGGCCTTGGCCATGAAGAAAAAGATAGTAGGGGAAGACTTAGAAATGACTGACACCCAGATTTTGGGTCTGGGGCAGAACAGCAAGCCATGGGTTGTAGCCTTGTACTATTACTAGATGATAGTTATGGTTTGGGGTCTGATTTCTGTAAGAGCTTAAAAGAGGAATTAGAATTAAGTTCCTCACTTTATTGAGGTATAGTTTATTTATAATTAAGTGTACCTTTAAGTATACAGAATAACGAGTTTTGATGGATGTATTCATCTCTATAACTACTAATTAAGATATAGAACATTTCTATCGCTTTAATGTTCCCTTGTGCCCTACTTAGTCAGTCACCCAATTCCTGACCCCAGGCAAACACTGATTTACTTTTCACTTTTGTAGATTGGATTTGTCCTTCCCAGAGTCTTGTAGAAATGAAATGATACACGATGTACTCTTGTGTCTGTATCAGAAGTCTGTCCTTATTGCTAGGTGTTATTTCATTGTACAGATAAAGCACAATTTGTTTATTTTCTTACCTACTGTTTGATATTTGGGTCCCAGAATTGGAAACATTCTTTTGGCTATAAAAAAAATAAATCGTCATGTTTTGGTGATGATATAGAAAGCTGTAAGGAACATCTTTATGCAAATCTTTGTGTGGACATAGGCTTTTGTTATTCTTGGGAAAAATAACAAAGACTGTAATTTTTGGATTATGTGGAATGGCAGGTAGCTCCATTGTGCCCCCCTATGTGATGCTGCAGGACAAAAGGGACTTTGTAGATGGAATTAAACTTGCTAATTAAATTAACTAACTATCCTGGGCTTAGTGGTCTCAGTATTATGATGTAGAACCTTAAAATAAGAAAGAAGGGCATAAAAGCCAATCAGAGAGGCCACCCAGCCTTTTTGCTTTTGATCCATTACATATTTTGCTAAATGCTTTCCTAAATATTTTATGGTCATTTAAAGCTGTGTGTAAATTGTATTTTAATTTCCAATTGCCACTGTATAGAAATACAATTAGTGTTGTGTATTGCCTCTCTATCCTATGACCATTTTACATTTCACTTATTTCTGGTCACTTTTTGGAATACCCACCTCATTTGATAATGATAATTTTACTTCTTCATTAACAATATGGTAGGCTTTTCAGCATTGTTTTTTATTGTAAAGGTGATGTACAGAGGAGCTGGCTTTTTACTTTTCTTATTACCTTTTTTTTCTTTGGGTGATACTGTGGTTTGAACTCAGGACTTTGCAAGGCAGGCCCTACTGCTAATAAACGATGGTACCAGCCCACTTTTGTACTGGTTATTTTTGTTGCTTGTACCGGGGCTTAAACTCAGGTCATTGTACTCTTGCTTGGCTTGCTTTTTCACAACAGATACCCTACCACTTCAGCCATGACTCCAGCCTTTGTGCTGATTATTTTGAGATAGAGTCTCACTTCCTGTCCAATTATACATCTTGACTATAATCTTTTTATTTTATACTTTCTATCATAGCTGATCCCAACCAATCCCAGATGTCCACCTCCATACCCAGTTTCTTCAGCAAGATGGAGTCTTGTGCACTCTTCTGCCCAGGGCTGGGCTGGGACCTTGATCCTCCCAATTTCAGCCTCCCATAAATCTTCACACTGTTCCACCAGCTCTGGTTTGTGTAAGGGTTTCATGAACATTTCCATCCAGGCTTGCTTCAAACTACAATCCTCCTGTTTGGTCAGTCTCCCAAGTAGCTAGGATTAAAGGTATGAGCCAGCAGTACCTGGCTCCTAATTACATTTTTTTTTTAAAGAACTTCCATTGCAGTTTCAAATAGAAATAGTGGTAATGAAATCTTTGTGATTTTAGGGGAAAGTGTCCTTATGTTTAGTAAGTATCATGCTAACTTGTCATAGTTGTCCTTTGTTAAACTAAAGACATTTCTCCTCATTATCTTGCCCATGTAATTGTAACCCCTCTATATGGTATTTTCACAATTAAAAAAAAGTAATTTCTTTCATAAAAGGATATTGAATTCTGTTTATTTACCCCCATGTCTAATGTAATGACCATATAGTTTTTCCTTTTCCATCCCCTAATAGGATAGAGAACATGAATTGAGTTTTAAACCTTAAATTTTAAAAAGATTTTAAAATGATTTTCTTGAGTTTTAAACCTTAAATTTTAAAAAGATTTTAAAATGATTTTCTTAAATCTTGTCTTCTTGGTATAAAGTTTTGACTTGCCTTTTTATATACTCTTGCATTCAATTTGCTAATATTTGTTAAGGATTTTTAGTTTTGTCCATGTGGGTTATGTCTTTGGTTTACTGGCCTTACTAAATGAATTCGGAAAATGAATCTTTTTCCTCTGGAAGACTTTGTATAGGTTTGATATTATTGTTTCCTTAAGTATTTGACAGACTTCACATTGAAACTGAATCTGAAGTTTTGTTTATAGAAAAGTCTTAATGAAGAATTCAATTTGTTGAATGGATATATTTAAAGAATTGTTAAATATTTGTTTCCAATTGAACTTTGATAGCTTGTGTATATGGAGGAATTTTTTCATGTCATCTAAATTGTCAAAGTTACTGACATGAATATTCATATTTCTTAACTGTATTTTTGAAGGCTGTGGGCACTATATTAATGTTGTTTCATTCTGATACTGTTTCTTTTTTCTTTTTCTGTTGATTAGATGGAGATTTGAAATTTTACTTGATGTTAAAGAGATTTACATTTTAGTTTATGATTAGTTGTGTTATTTTTCTACTTTCAATTTTATTTATTTTCACTCTTCCTCTTGTTTCTGTCTTCCTACTCATTTGCTGCTTAATTTGATCAACTTTCCTATAGTAGGTACTTAACATAATTGTTTCTTTTCTAATTTTAATTTTCTTTTCTAATTCCATAATATCACCTATACATTTCCTTTTAAGCATTTTAGCTGTTCTAGTTTTTTAAATTTGTCATGTATCATTTTCATTTAGTTGAGAATATTTTCTTATTTGTCTTCTTTGAACTATTTCTTCTGATAAATGTGCTTTTAAACTTCCATATATAGGGGTTTTCAGATATGTTATCAGTTGTTTCTAACTGTAGATGGGCATTTTTATTTTTAGTTCTGTCTGTTTATGTCTTGTGTGTTTTGAAGCTTTGCTATGGTATGAGCACAAATTTGGGTTATAAATACTTAAAAAAAACAACTATAATCAAATACTCTAGAATGGGTAGCATTAAAAAAAAAAGGTTTAAGATCATAGTTTTGGAGACTGCAAATCCAGAGTATGGCACTGGCTCTGGTAAAGACTTTATGGCTAATGGTATCACAGTGGTGACAATATGTTTGACAGGAAGCGATCACATGACAAAACAGGAAGTCATATGTGACTGGAGTCACATAAGAACCATGTTAATTCCTTCGTAGGGCACACCTCCAGTGACCTAAGTGTGCTAAGGCTCCACTACCTCTTTGTTGTTGTTGTACAATTCCATAACTCAGGTTTATGAGTACAATGCTTCTTGTTCATTGTTACTCCTTCTCTTATTTCCCCAATTTTCCCCTTCCCATTTACACCTTCAAGTTACATAGTTAACTTTTTATGTAACATACAGTGAATGATTGCATTTGCTCTCCCTTCTTCCCTTCATTCATATGCCCCTCCCATTGCCCACCCTCAAAAAAACCGTATTTCCATTTTCAGGCTTCACCTTTTAAAGATCTCACCACTTCTTAATATTGCCGTACTGGGGGCCAACTTCCAACAAACTCTTTGGAGACACACTCAAATCATGGAAATATGTTGTCTTCTTGATGAATTGATGACTTTATCATAAAAATAGCTGTCTTTCTTTTCATTGATATTCTTTGTTCTGACATTTATTTTGTCTCATATTGAGATAGTCCCTTCTAGGAATTAGTTCGGGCCTTGTTATTCAATTCAGTCTTTGGTTTTTGTTTGTTTGTTTGTTTGTTTGTTTGTTTTGGTTATAGGGGTTGAGGTCAGGATGTGGATGCTATCCCTGAGCTTTTTCACTCAAAGCTAGTGCTCTACCACTTGAAGCCATAGCACTACTTCTAGTTTTCTGGTAATTAATTGGAGATAAGAGTCTCGTGGACTTTCCTGCCAAGGCTGGCTTTGAACTGTGATCCTCAGATCTCAGCCTCTTGAGTAGCTAGCATTATAGATGTGAACCATCAGTGCCCACCTTCAATTCAGTTTTGTTTGTAATTGAAGAGATTGGGTTATTTATAGTTTGGTTTTGGTTTTTAGTCTACCATTTTGGTATTTGTTGTCTATTTTCCTATTTTTGGCTTTTTCAGCCATTTTGGGGATATAATTGAGTATTCCTTAGCATTTCCTTTTATCTATTATTATATTAACTTACCAATTTTTTATGAATTGTTTTCTATGTATCTTAAGACTTTCATATTTAACAAATACTTGCCATTTTAGGGGTTCTTTATGTCTTTGTATAAATCACAGTTTTCACTTGATGTTGGTTCCATATAAGGTCTTCATATTTTTTAATTTTTAAATAGTTGTATAAAGGGGTTTCAGTTTAGCAGTGTACTTCTGCTGACATCCTCTTAACTTTTACCTTGCTGGTAGTCTTTATTTTACTACCATTTTCAAAAATATTTTCACTAGGTATGAATATTGGATTGACATTGTCCCTTACAGAAAGATAAAGATGACATTCCATTTTCTTCTACCTTACCTATGTAAGGTTTTGTTTTGATTCTTTGAATATAATTTTTAATTTCTTCCCCTAATTTTAAGATTCTTCTACTTCTATCAGTTTTGGGGGGATGTTGTAAGAATTTTTTGGTTATTTATCCCTGTCTGGATTTATTGAGCTTCTTGGATATTTGGTTTATAAGTTTGTAAAGTTTCAACTTTTTGCTGTTTCTGCTTCTTTCTTTTTAAAAAAATTTTTTTATTGTAAACATATTATATAGAGGGTTACAGTTACATGAGCAAGGTAATGAGTACACTTCCTATTGAGCATTGTTACCCCCTCCATTGTTTTCCCCCTACCATCCCTTCCCTCCCTACCTTCCCCAGGTTCTTTTTTTTTTTTAATTGTGATTAAGTGATTACATAATTTCTCAAATTTCACAGTATTGTGGAATAATGATGCTCATTTAAAGTCACAAGTTCATTCTAACTTTCCTGGAGCAAATTGTCTATCACAGTTTATAACATATAACGGTGTACACATATACACCATACATGTGATCAGCAGCATGGGGATGTTTAGTAGTGGTTCGACCAGATGAGTGGGAGTTCTTTGTTTCTTACGTCCTGTTAATTTTGTCGTATCACCTAACATTTTGGATTTAGCATCCACTTATCAGGGAGACCATGTACCGTTTGTCTCTTTGCTCTTGGATAACCTCGCTCAACATGATTCCTTCTAGCTCCATCCATTTCCCTGCAAATGCCATTATTTTGTCATTTCTAATGGCTGCATAATATTCCATTGTGTATAGATACCACAATTTTTGGATCCATTCATCTGTGGTGGGGCATCTGGGTTGTTTCCATATCCTAGCTATTGTGAACAGTGCTGCAATAAACATGGAGGTGCACGTGTCCTTGTATATTGGTTCCTGTTGTTCAGGGTAGATGCCTAGAAGTGGTATGACTGGGTCGTAAGGGAGGTCAATCTTTAGCTTTCTAAGGACCCTCCAGACTGCTTTCCAAAGTGGTTGTATAAGTGTACATTCCCACCAGCAGTGGAATAGGGTTCCTCTTTCTCCACATCCCCTCCAGCATTTGTCGTTGGCTGATTTGTGGATGTGGGACATTCTGACTGGGGTAAGGTGGTATCTCAGGGTTGTCTTTATTTGCATTTCCTTTACAACTAGGAATAGTGAACATTTCCTCATGTGTTTCTTTTGTTTTTACTTCTTTCTATAGTCCTTGAGTTACATACACACACACACACACACACACACACACACACACACACATGTATGTATGCATTTTTCTAAGCTAATGTTGATTATAATTTTTAAGACAATTATGTTTACTTTAAAATACATCTTTGAATAATCTTGGATAATGCTTTTTGCCATATTTATATGTTCACTAATGTTTTCATCTGTACTATCTAGTTCAAAGGCTAGTATATTTTTTCTGCAAAGAGCCAGATAATAAATAAATAGTCTATGCTTCATAGAACATATGGCCTGTTAAAGATACTGAAGTCTGCCATCATATCACAAAAGCATCCATAGACAATGCACACAAGACATGATTGTGCTGATAAAACTATATTTATAAGGCTGTGACCTGGGTTAGGACTGGGGCTATAGTTGATTGTTTATTTGGTCTAATCCTCTGTTAATTCCAAGTCACTATTTTTTTTTAGATGTGTTCATTTCTAGAAATTGCTTTTAAAAATATTTTTTCTTTTCTTTTTTTTTTTTTTTTTTTTTTGGTCCAGTCGTGGGGCCTGAACTCTGGGCCTGGGCGCTGTCCTTTAGCTCTTCAGCTCAAGGCTAGCGCTCTACCACTTGAGCCACAGCACCACTTCCAGCTTTTTTCTTTTTGCTTATGTGGTGCTGAGGAATTGAACCCAGGGCCTTATGCATGCAAGGCAAGCCCTCTACTACTGAGCCACCTTCCCAGCCCCTATATTTTCCTTTTTTCTATGTGTATGCTTTTCTTTAAAACTTTGAAGAAAATTAGAGGACCTGATTTTAGAGCTTTGTTATTACTATTCCATAATTTCTGAATCTGCTTCTGTTTATTATTCTGGTTTTTTTTTTTATCAAACTACATGTGACTCCTATTTCTCTCTTTCGTGGATTTTCTAGAAATTTTTGCTTGAGTGCAGGGCAGTGATGGCCTGTAATCCTGTAATCAGGAGGCTGAGATCAGGGATGGAGGGATGTGCAGGAAAGTCTGTGAGACACTTATCTCCAATTAGCCAGCAAAAATCCAGAAAAGGAGCTATTGCTCAATTGGTAGAGCACTAGCCTTGAGCAAAAAAGGTCAAGGCCAAGCATCCAAGTCCTGATGAATCCAAGTACATGCATGCACACACACATTCTCTCTCTCTGCCTCTCTCTCTCTCTTTCTTTTTCTCTCACACACACACATACACACACACTTACAATTCAGTGTCTGAATCATCTTCCTTCAAACAGTGGGCTTTGCTTTGATTGGCAGCTAGGTTACTTGTCATTTCTAGTGACCCTTTCAAAGATTGTGGATTTACGATGGCTTTTTGGAGCCTCTATTGAAAACCCAAAGGTTCAACAACTTCCTGACTCAGGTTGTTGAGCTAGCAAAGGATTCCCAACCCTCTGTGAACCTATGAACCATTCAACTCACAGCTAGCTTTCAGGTTGCTTTTTGCTTAGCCTCAAGGAATTTTACCCTTGTATCTATTACTCTGTATTCTATTACTCTGTACTCTATTACTCTGTATTCTATTACTCTGTACTCTGACTAAAAGGTTGTCTTCAGATTTCTGGGTTCTTTACCATGTAGTGTCTAGCTACCTCAGATTCCTTGTATCCCGATCTGTTTCGATTCATGGAGGGACTGACCCCTCCCCTACCTTCTGTTCTAGCATATACCTTCAGTCATGGAGCTTCTTTGGTTTGAGAGAAGAACTAAGAGATTCCCTTCTCTCAGGAATTAGCTTTCACTAACGATTGTGAAGTATTAAAATTTTTTCTTAAATTTCCCTAGAATTTTAAGTGTTTAAAGCCAGAGAATGAATTAGATTCTTTTTTATTTTCTCACAGCCAGAATTAGAAGTCAGTTACCACCTTTCCTGGCAGGGTATAAGCAGGCTGAGAAATGCAGCTCTGTAGGATTAAAAGATAAATCTTAAGTTTGAATTTTATAGGGCAACTATTAATAGGTTATTTAGCTAAGAAGATACCTTGCTTATGCCCAAGAATGTTTCTGCCTTCACAGTGTTGCTTGCTTGCCTTGATGTGCATAATCCTAAATGAGTACATTTAAGCTTATAAATTAACTTGTAACATATTCATCAATTGCAGGACAGAGATACTGTGATTTATCTGTGTGCTTTGTATTTGGTTCTGACAAGTGAGTTTAATTTACCCTTTGACTTTAGTGAAAATGGTCCTGTTCAAAATTTCCCTCCTTCAACAGATCTTATTTTATTATCCCTCTTTCTTGCATCTTCTCCCCTCCTCCCCACATTCCTACTTCTGAGCAAGGATAGTTGGTCTTTAGTTGGAGTGGAGTGGGCCTGTATAAGGAACTAGATGTTTAAATTCTAGAGCCACCCCTTACTCTTTGTGACTAGAGTATGATATTTGAATTCTCTGCATCTGTTTCATGTTTCTTATTTGTCATTTATGTTGCACATTGGTCATTTATGCTTGTGTATGGATTTAAATAAAACAGTATGTGAGAGCTCTTTGAGAACTTTTAACACATCTTGTGAATGTGAGATGTTTCTGAGGTCACTGTGAATTCCTTCTTTGAGACTTAATCCCACAGCAGAAGTGTCTTTTAGTTTGACTCAAAACTCCTTCAAAAAGCCCTCATCCTTTCAGTGTGGGCTGAAACATGTCACTTTTTGATAGTTCCCTTACACTGTACTGTACCTGCCTTTTCTTTTCTTTCGTTTTCTTTTTTCCTTTTCCTTTCTCTTTCCCTTTTCTTTAGGTTATAGCTAGGCTAACTGAATCTCAACAGTTAAAATTTAGCATGAGATATTTCTCACCTTAACAGGATTTGAATAACGAAATACATTAAGGCTATGAAGAAGTTTAACTCTAGAGAAGACAGGACTAGCAGATAGTGAGGGCTGGATGATACACAAAAGGCAGACCATCAAGACTGACATCTAGATTTTATAGGAGGCTTGACTGTGGTATACTGGTAGAGAGGTAATTCTGGTGGCATACAGATGGTAGAAAAGTCACTTTGGTTCTGTGCTTGTAGGACTTGCTAGAAACTTCTTTGGAATTTGTCAGCAATCTTCTTAAGTACCTAGAAAAACTGTTCATTGGGAGCTGTCTCATGGAAGGCCCTCCATTTGGAAACATCCCAAGTAGGGGACAGGAATGCTGGAGAAAGCACTGGCCACCGGTGCTGCTGTCCACCATATACTATAAGAGCTAGATACTGGAGAAGCCATATGCTCTCCAGGATTGCTGAATGGACATTGATGGAATTGGGAAAGCAACCTCCCTACTTGCTGCCATTTCTGTCCAGTATTCTCTGTCAATGATACTTAGTATTATGATAGTTGAATATTTAAAAGTCCCAGATCAATGTCCATAGAACATGTGAAAAAGGGTGCATTTGTGGCTGAGAAATAATCAATCTGTAACCTGGTGCTGTTGAATCATTTGGCTACTCAGGTTCCATACATACACATTTGAACTTCTATACAATAGCATAACTATTTCTACTCAATAAGATAGAGCTAACTATGTTACAAGGAAAAAATTCTCACCATGCTCTCAAATGAAGAGATAAAGAGGCCCAGAGTCACTGTATTCTTCTATTAATAGCTTTTCAAGTTCAGACATGGTTTTACTATGTTTTCTGTTACCTAAACTCTAAACTATACTTCAATAAGTTAACCAAGTTAATTTCTAAAACTTGCATATAAGATCAAAATAAGGAGGAGAAAACATGAATTGATAAATTTATACAAATAAAAATAAATATTTAAAAGGTAAAGAAAATATGCCAAAAAAGAGAAAATATGCCAACTTGCTAAAGTCTTAATCTTTGAAATTAGTAATAAATTCATAATTGACATCTATGGCTTCCTTTTTCCATTACTTATTTTGTGTTTCCTCTGGTCTCAACTCCATCATCAACTGATTGATTAGTTGAGTTACTGATAGAGTAACCCATCTTATTTCCTGAAGGGTTGTAATACTCAAATTTCTTTCCTGGGTATGCATCTCTATCTGCTTTTCTTCTTCCTCTGTCTCTTCCTCTGTCTGTCTGTCTGTCTTTGTCTGTCACTTCTCTCTCTCTGTCTCTGTCTCTCTGTGTTTCTGTCTGTCTCTGTCTCTCTGTGTCTGTCTCTGTGTCTGTCTCTCTCTCATTCTCAGCATGTTGCTCAGGCTAACTCTAAACTCCGGGGCTTAAGCAATTACCTTACTTTCCTTACTGGCTAGCTGGTGTATCCTGACTCCTACCTAGTTTTCATTGCTACAGTTTTTAAAAAAAATTTTTTTACTCTAGGACAGGGAAGTACTTAGACAATCCCTAGAGAGTCATTAGAGTACCAGATTGTGCCTCTATTATGTAGAAGTAACCCACTTTCCCTGTACTTATCAGAGCAATCACTATAACCAGTGTATTAACCCCTTCTTTCCTGCCTCTTTGGTGGTTCAATGGTCCATAGGACCAAAATATCTAGGTGGCAATTTCATATTTAAGTGGAGCTATTGCTGTGTGCTCTGGTAGAAACAGCTCCCCTTTCCTTGGAGACTACGATTTCCAGACTAGCAGGCTTCAAGTTGCTGAGACATGAATAAAATATTCTATGAGTGGGTGATTGGGTATTTAGTGAGAGGATACACCTTTATTTCTAGCTTTTGAGTTCTAAACCCATGTATTCTAGATGTGGGAGACCCTGTGCCTTATTTTGGTTTCCTATTCAAAGCATTTGTTGCATCCTGTAAAACAGAATTTCATCCTCTAATTTTTTTCCCCAACCGATGCTATAACCTCAGTCTTTAGGAAACCATTCCACTTTTCAGTTAGGTTACCTGTTCTGATGGCAGAGCATTGCCTAATAGTTCATTTGATTGGTTTGAGATGGAGTCTGTTGCTGAGGCTAGCCTTAAATTTTAGATTCTTCCACTTCAGCCTCCCAGCCAGCTGGGATTATAGGCATGTACCTCCATATCTAGCTGACGTCTCTTCCTCGTCATCTTCCTCCTCTTCCTTTTTCCTTCTTCCTTCTTCTGTTATCTTTAAGTGGTTATACAAAGGGATTGTGATTCAACACATCAGGTTATGAGTACAATGCATCTTTAAAATTTTTTAAGTAGTTGTACAAAGACTTTTTAATTCAACAAGTCAGATTATGAGTACAATGATTTTTTTTTCTTTACTTTTTTTTGCTAGTCCTGGGGCTTGAACTCTGAGCCTGGGCACTAAGCTCCTTTTTGCTCAAGGCTAGCTCTCTACCATTTGAGCCACAGCACCACTTCTAGCTTTCTTGAGTAGTTTATTGGAGATAAGAGTCTCACAGACTTTCCTGCCTGGGCTGGCAGATCTCAGCCTCTTAGTAGCTAGGATTATAGGCATGAGCCATCTGTGCCCAGCTAGCAATGAATCTTGATTGATGTCACTTCTTCCGTTATTCTCCTCCCATTTGTACCAACTCCACTCATCCCTTCAAATTACCTGATTTGACTATTCTTGACACTGTATTAATGCCAGGTTTTCTGCAATTTCTATATTTTTATTACATCTGGCCTGTACATTACACCTGTATATTACATCTCACACTTATTTATCTAGTCTTTTTCCTTCTGTGATGAAATAGGGTGTTTGGTAACTGGTTTACTCTTTCTGGACCTTTGAGTCTCCAGTGTATTCATGCTCCAGTTGCCTTGCAGGGTAATTGTGAGATCATCTGGGACAGGGTGGGTAAATGAATTGTTAAATACTAGGGCTTTGACTTGGAAGGCTTTGAGGTATGATGATCTCTCGTCATAATCATTAATGAGCAAGGCTTGATTTTGATCGTCTGGAGTTGAAAGTTGTATTATCCAGTACTGTGCCAGGGACCCTTAGGGCCAGTGCTCATTTGTGTGGAGATGGGGAAGAGGTGACATTGTAGAGAAAGTGCCAGAAAAGGAATGTGGTAGTGTTTGACATTTCTAGTGTACATCTTCTTACTTCTCTCTCTGTTCTTCCTACTTAGAGGCACTCATGCATTTCCTCTCATTTCCAAAAAGAAGGGAGATGAGACTGCTGTGCAGCCAACCAGGCTTAAAAAGGAGACAGCCATTCTGCTGGCTTTCTCCTTTCCCCTGTCATTTCTTGGCCTAATACTTGCTTGGTAGCTGCAGCAGGCCTGTGGACAAGGAAATACACCATGATGTTTTTATTTTGTTTTTCCTTCCTTTCCTCCCTCCCTAAATCTGTTCTCTTTCCTACCTTTACCTCCTTCTCATTCTCCTAAAACTATTCTACCATATAATTGGTTATCCAATCAGCCATGCAAATAATCATTGTCCCAGAGCCTATAGAAATGAAGCAGCAGGGGGCTGGGAATGTGGCTTAGTGGTAGAATGCTCGCCTAGCATGCACAAAGCCCTGGGTTTGATTCCTCAGCACCACATAAACAGAAAAGCTGGAAGTGGCACTGTGGCTCAAGTGGTAGAGTGCTAGCCTTGAGCACAGAGAGGTTTAAGACCAGACTCTGAGTTCAAGCCTCAGAATTGGCAAAAAAGAAAAAAAAGAACATAAAGAAATGAAGCAAGAGTACTGAAACTCGGAATTGGGCCAGCTTTTGCCTTTCCCTATTTTAGAGGGTCCCTGTTTATTTTGGGGTCTGAGTTTGGAGGACTCTAGAAAGGAAGATATGTAGCATTTGTTTCCATGGAGACAGAACACTGGACACTGATTTAATATCTACCTGGTGGACTGAGAGGAAAGAATAGAGTTGTGGTCATGGAGTTTCATTACTGAATGTTACTGAATATGGATAGAACAATTGGGCTTGCTGTATCTAAATGTCTGAGCCTTTCTTCCTTCTCCCTGTCTCTCCTAGTATAGCTGCCTAGAATTTACTCTTCTCCTCTTTTCTTCTTGTTTAAATCCTGTCTATCCCTCAAGCCCACTGCTTACATAAAACTGTCAGGACTAACCATGCAGAGTGACTGTTGCCTCACAAGTCTCCCTGTCTGCAACAGAAACAGCTCCTCCCACACTTCCGGACAGTTCTTGTGTTCACAGCCTTTACTGTGCTCTCTCCTCACCATCATCTCCCTCAGTGCTTCCAAAACCCCTTTGACATTAGTGAGTGGGGTGATAGCAATGAAGGAAGGTAGGAAGAGGTAGTTTAGTATTGGGGCTAAGAGCACAAGTTTTAGTGTGACCTTCTTAATCCTCAGTTCCCTTATCTGTAAAAACTTGAAGGTAAAACTTCCACTGTCCTAAACCTTAGGGTTTAGGGTTAATCAGTTAAATGACACATTGCCTGTAAGCACTTGGAGTACTTAGCATAACAGCTGGCTCATAGTCAGTGTCCAGTGTTAGGTGCTGTTATAATTGCCACACCCCACATTCAAGGAAATGTAGGTGACTTAGTTGTGCTGGCATTCACTGGCCAGATAACAATGTTATCTGGAGTTGCTGGATTCTGTGCCAGAATAGGGATTCTGGTTGTCAGAGATGTGCACAGCTTGGGGGAGCATATGAACCCCATCTAAGAGATGAATGGCAGGATGGAGGAGTCTGTTATCTAGGTCCCTAGACCTGGACACCAAATAGCTTCCCTGTGAAGAGAATGTGCTCTGTTCCCAGCTGGAAGCTGTGTCAATCTTTGTTGAAAGCATGATCAGCTCTGGCGGTGCCTCTGACCTAGGTAACCCTGAACAGCTTTTGTGTCCTCTGAGTCACAAGTAAGAATCTCCTCAGTGCGTGGAAGGTTTGGTCCCATTTGGACCTTGCCAGCTCTCAGATCTGTCGTTGTCCAACGTGATAGGTTGAAGGTTCCTGGCATCCTTTTAATTTTTTGCCTCAGTTGTACTTTTAGAGATCGGTGGCGAGGAAAAGGCATGAGTGGGCTTGGAGGCACTGAGGTTGCCCTGGCACTGCTAATCCTGCAGTCAGTTTGTAGCTGTCCTCAGATGGCCCAGGCTGGCTGCGCTTTGCAGGAGCCCTCCAGCTTGTGGACAGCCTGGATTCCTGCTGATGCTGAAAGACTTCCCTGGCAGCCACATGTGCTGCCGTTGCCACTGTGTAGAGTCAGGCAAGAGTTCTGACAACACCTAGCTGTCTCTCCGCTGCTTGGAAACCTCTAGCATCTGGTTGGACACACGATAAAACTTAATGAGCATGGCATTTTAGGCTCCTGAGATGCTCTGGTTTCCATCTGTTTTTCTCAGGTTATTCCTCACTATCAGTCTTGTGCTACAGTCTGCTGCAATATAGTCAGAACTGTCTCTCTGCTTGGTTTCCACAGGAGTCATTCATTGTACCTGTCATTTCCTTGGTGCACAACATTGCCTTTTGGGCTTCATCCCATTTCTGCTCAGATATTTCCTCCACAGGGAATCTATTCTCCTTGGTCAGAAATGAGTCTCTGTCTCTCTGACCTATGGCACCTGGAATTATGTTTGTTTCAGCCTGGTACTTTTTGAATCTGTAAGATAGGATTCTGGGGTCATTCAAATGCTGGCTTTACTGGTGAACAGATGGAAATTCAAATTTTGGGCCAGCCATTCACAAGCTGTATGATTTTGGGCAAATCACATAATCTCTTGGCCTCTTTATTGGTGAAATAGAGTTAATAATTTTTACAGTTTTAGGAACTGACGCGTTTGTGTCTCTTTGTAGCTATTAGCTCCCACCTATACTCTCTCCTTTGTGTTCAGGTATGTTTCACCAGGCTGTATCATTCCCCTAATGCAGAAAAATGCTGTAATCTATTTCTGTAATGACAGCTTCAATGGGTACAGTAACCACCCTGATGAAGAAGGCTCTGATTTCTATAGCCTCCCTACCCACATGTCCAAAGCCTTGCTGGGGGCTTTACATGGACTGCGGCTCAGTAGAAAAAGGTTGAGTTGGAGTTTCAGTTACCTCATGCCTTATCTTTCCTGGCCCTCAGAAAATTAACATTCAGAGCAGAATTAGTTGTGGAAGATCTCCATATCCTCTATGAAGTTCATAGACTGTGTTAATTTTATTGAGTTGACCTGGACATATGTCTCTGAAATATCAGTAATGTGTCTGGGGCTGGGAGGTGCTGGGAGTTAAAACCAACATTGCTGGGTAGACAGTTTTCTTTCTTTCTTTCTTTCTTTCTTTCTTTCTTTCTTTCTTTCTTTCTTTCTTTCTTTCTTTCTTTCTTTCTTTCTTTCTTTCTTTCTTTTCTTTTCTTTTCTTTTCTTTTCTTTTTTTTTGCTTACCAGGCCTGGGGCTTGAACTCAGAGCCTGGGTGCCTTTAAGTAGCTAATTGGATATAAAAATCTCATGGACTTTGCTGTCTGAGCTAGCTTCAAATCATAATTCTCACATCTCAGCCTCCTAAAGCCAAGTGGATGCTCAGGAGTCAATTTGGAAAAGAATGAGATGAAGTAAATCAAGGAATCAGTGTAAGCACACTTGAACATATTGTGTGAAAAGAACAGATTTTATGTGTAAGCTAAACTTCTTAAGGTAGAATATGGAAAATAATAAGTATGGCAGAATGATATAGTTAATTTCACCAAAAAAAAAACTTTGCTCATCAAAAGATCCAGTTAAAATGAATAAGGAAGTAATTAAGTCAGAGAAAATACTTTAAAAACATTTTTAGATGAAGGATTTCTATATAGGATATATAAGTGTTCATATAGTTCAGTAATAAGATGAAAATATTCAATTTTAACAAGGTGTAAAAGAGTTAACAGATACTTTTAATAAAAGATATAAATGATCAGCTGGGCACAGTGGCTCATATGTGTAATCTTAGCCACTTAGGAAACAGATCTAGGGAGGATTGCAGTTCTAGGCCATCCCAGACAAAAAGTTAGTGAGATTCCCACATCACAACAAATAAGACAGGTATGGGGGTGTATATTTGTGATCTCTGAGGCTGGCCCAGACAAACAGTAAGATCTTACTTGAAAAATAACTTAAGTACAAAAGGCCTATAGGCTCAAATGGTAGAGTTCAGACCTCAATAGTATATAAAAAAAAGATACAAATAGTCAAGAGGATGATGAAAAGATATTTAAGGGCTGGATTTGTAGCTTAATGGTTGAGTGTTTACCTAGTATATGTGAGGCTCTGGATTTGATCCCCAACACAGACACAGACACAGACACAAACACACACACACACCATTTAATATTATTATAGAAAAGTACAAATTAAAACCAGAATAACACATCATTACCTACCCATCAAAGTAGCTAAAAATGAAAAAAAAGCTGATAATGGCTAATGGAAGTGAGGATGTACAGCAATTAGTTAGAGCTCCTAACATATTACTGGTAGGAATTGAAAAATTTGAAAATATTTGAAAAATTTGAAAATATCTTTCAAGGCTTATGAACCAAAAGTTATGAGACTTGGTATTTACCTAAGAAAGATAAAAAACCTATGCCCACCAAAGAATTTATTCAAATACTATAACAATTATTTTCTTATGCATTTAAAATTGTTATCATAAAGGGTGATCTACAAAGAGGTTACAGTTAACAAAAGTCAGATAAAGAGAGCATTTCTTTATGAACAATGTCACCCCTTCCCTCGCTTGCTCTCTCCCAGTTTTTCCCTTCTGTCCCCACCCACAAGTTGTATAGTTCATTTTCAAGATAGTGTCTAGTGAGTACCCACTACTACATTTTTTCACTCTTTGTCCACTATTTCTGTGCCCCCTTACCCTCCTAAAGACAGATAAATGAACAAAGAAGACAAAAAGAAGAGAAAACAAATTAGCAACAAAGAAAAAACCTGTTTCTATTTCCTTGAGTTCATTTCAATAAATATTATTTGATATGATCATATGCACATAGGTACTACTGCCTTTTGTGTTCCTCTCCTAAGAATATCCTCCTTTGGTCTCAGTGTGTGTAAATGACTAGAGACCTATATAATTTATCATGTTCAACTGTATTTTTTTTTTACTGTACAGTGTGTTTACTTGTAGATTTATAGGCACATTCTAGCTACCATAAATTAGAGAAACCATGAAACCTTTGTGTGTAGGTCTGGCTTACTTACATTTTCTTGATTCATTTGTCCATTGAAGTAAGTATGGTTATGCTGGTGGCTTTAGTGTGGTCTTGTTTGTGGTCGTTTGGGTAATGCTCAGGAGTGGAATTGCTGGGTCACAGGGTAGCTCTATGTTTAGTCTTTTGAGGAACCTCCTTATTGCTTTCCAGAGTGGTTGAAAAGTTTACATTCCTACCAACAGTGCAATAGAGTTCCTTTTTGACCATAACCATGCCATGTTATTGTTGTTTTCTTAATAATAGCCATTCTAAATGGGGAGATATGGAATCTCAATGTTGTTTTGATTTACGTTTCCTTTATGTGTAGAGATGTCGTCGATTGGCCATTCTTAATTTTTCCCTTCTCTCTCTCTCTCTCTTTCTTTCTTTCTTTCCTTCTTCCTTCTTTCCTTCCTTCCTTCCTTCCTTCTTTCCTTCCTTCCTTCCTTCCTTCCTTCCTTCCTTCCTTCCTTCCTTCCTTCCTTCCTTCCTTCCTTCCTTCCTTCCTTCCTTCCTTCCTTTCTTTCTTTCTTTCTTTCTTTTCTTTTCTTTCTTTCTTTCTTTCTTTTTGCCAGTCCTGGGGCTTGAACTCAGGATCTGGGCACTCTCTCTGGTCTTCTTTTGCTCAAGGCTAGCACTCTACCACTTGAGCCACAGCGCCACCTCCAGCTTTTTCTGTGTATGTGGTACTGAGAAATAGAATCCAGGGCTTCATGCTTACTAGGCAAGCACTCTACCACTAAGCCACATTCCTAGACCCATTCTTAATTTTTCTTATGAGAAGTCTATCTTTAAGTCATTAGTTGTTGTTTCCTTGAGGGTTTATTTTTTTTGGGGGGGTTAGCTTTTTGAGCACTAAGTATATTTTCGATATTAGACCTTTGTCTGATGCATGGTTAGAATTCTTCTTCCATCCTATGGGCTTTCTATTCAGCTTGTTAAGTATGTCCTTTGCCATGCAGAAGTTTTTAAGTTTGATGCAGTACCATTTATCCCATCTTTCTTTAATTTGTTCTGATTCTAGATACTTAGGAAGTTTCACCCTGTGCCTAGGAGCCCTAGTGTTTCCCCTATCTCTTTCATGGATTCTGGCCTTAAATTGGGGTAAAATACTGTCATAATTTACTCATGGTAGGAAATAGCTAAAGTGTTCATGATTAGAAAAGTGAATAAGCAGACCACGGAATATTTACACTGTGGAACACTACTCAGCAATAAAATGGCACCAACTCTGGATATATGTACTGATACTTTGCTGAGTGAAAGAAGCATTTTGTAAGAGTAAATAATCTCTAAACTCAATAAACAGTACACCTAAAATTCATGCATTTCTCCATGTGTGCATTTACTTTAACAAACCTGTGAATTAAACTCTAGATAGTGATGTGCAGGCATATGTAATAAGGGATGAGGTGTAGACACATTTGTATTCCAAAGAGTATCTTAACAGTAAAATGTGTTGATGGGTACATTGAAGGATGATAAGGCATGGTCAGCAAGATTTTCACCGTTGAGTTGGTGTGGATATATGGGCCTAGAGTATAAAAATGCTTTCAGCTTTTCTGTGTTTGAATGTCTGTAATAAATATTGAAATGAATATACTCAAATGGTGGATTCACATTCCAATAACATAAATGGGACCTAATTGTGATTTATTTAGCCTTTGTTATACAAGGTTGTTTTGCTTATCATCTTCAAAATTCCATTATAATCTCACCACAGGAGCTTTTGAAATATAGCTGATTTATCAAATGCAGACTCCTCTGGCCTCTCTGACTCATTTGTATCATCTGAAACCTTGGAGTTAATCTTCTTCCCATAGCTATGGTTCTTTCTTCCCCTTTGTATGTGATAGTCCATAAATACAGGGTGTTCAGAGAGGCCTTGGAGTTATTGCTTTCACTTTTAATCTGTAGAACAAAGAACTAACAAGTAGGAGGAGATTGGGAAATGGTGATGGGGGAGGATGCAGAGTTCAGTACATATTTCGAAACATACTCATTGACCAAAACAAATTTCTGGATTTTCAACAGAGATTTAAATAAAAGATGAAATAAGTCATCCTTTTCCTATTTTGATGAAAGTCACTTACCTACAGGCCAGTGGTGAATGTCATGTGCAAGAGCTGGAATATTGTTCATTTTAACTTTCAGGGCCTTAGCCAAACATGTCAGCTACATTGTTCTAGTTAGCAGTATCAGGCAAGCTTTTGCGTTGGGAGGGGAAATTATAAACCACTGTGGAGAATTGTGGAGTGAACTGAGGACAGAGATTAGATCAACACCATTCCTTTTTTGTTTTCTTGGAATGAAGTCAGAGCAACATTATTCTTGTTTTTTTTTATTTTCAGTGAATCTAATACTTTAACTGATGTGTGCAGTAATAAATACAGGAAAGGAAAAGTGGCTAGTTAGCTCTTGCAGCCTTGCGTGGTCATGCAAACAGCAAGATAAAGCAACCTAAGCCTGTGGCTAGTAAATTGCTCCTGCCATTCCCTTTCTGCCACGTGAGCCTTACACAGACAAGCGTTTCTGGTGGCCTTGAGTGTCTCTCTCCCTGATGGCCCACGCACAATTGTAATCACCTGTCTAGAAGGTATGTTGTCGCATTTACCTCCCAGCTGTGGTACTTCACTTGCAAGTACCCAGCAGAGACACCCTGCTGTATCCAACAAGCCCTGTATGTGATTTTGATTATACAGCAGTCTTTAGTCCATGAACTGCGTCCTTGATAGAATCAGTAATTGGAAATAGAGCTTCTGTGAGGGATAGTGAGTTCCTCAAATGATAGAATTGTGTCAGGACATCATAGAAACAAGTGCCCTGTTCTAAGTAATCTGAAACATTTTGATGCAGTGAAAAATCAATTAGAAAAAGAGGTAAGTGAAAGCAAATTATGACCTATACCTTTATACAGGAAAGGGTGAGACAGAATCCTAGAGATCACTTCACTGAAGAGGTTCTGAAAGAAGTCTGGGGCTCTGCTTCAGCCATTCTGATCACTACTGGCCTGTGGGTGCTGGTATGATCTGCATGGTAGCCAGACTCTTTGAATGAGATCCTAGAAGGAGTTCTAGTCTACCTATCCTGTGGGGTTCATTTGTCTCATAGGGAGTTCATAGACTCCTTCTAGACCACAGAAACATCTGACCTAATCAAGGAAGTAGAGTGCCATTTTGGGACTCTAACCAAAGAGGAAGTGGTAGTTTCTCATTCTTCAAATATATCTATCTTACGATTCTCCTGAATCTTTGTTACTGGAATCTAGGAAAGGCGCTTCCTTCTGCTTCGCTCCTCTCCAAGGTTAACAAGATGATCATTTCATGCCATTACAAGCCACACTATCCTCAACTAGCCTGTGGGAGAAAGGGCTAGTTGATTATAGGAGGCTGGGAGATTTTGGTTTCTTAGAGAATGAGTTACTTAGGACTTCATGTTTTTAGCAGGAAGGCAAATTCTCTCTAATACCTGAGCAACAAGAAACACTCAATTCCCCTGCAGAATGACTTCTACACACTACTCTGGGTGTGCTGTGCACTGACATCAGTGCTGACAGACCAAATTACAGTACTCCCTTAACTCAATTCTAAAGGATGAATGCCATGGCACTGAAAGTGTTTTACAGGAACTATTATTTTAACTCATTTTCACAGTGGCTATAGTTTTTCTTAATAGTCTTATTTAAATACAGAGTAAAAACTGAAAGCTTCTTTGGGAATAAAAAAGAAGTGGGTCCTTCAAAGTCTTAAAAAGCATATTCCCTATGTAGCAGCTTCTCTTAGACCTGCAATTTTGAATTGTAGTGTGTCCCTCCAAACATAACTGAGTATGTATGATATGGCCCATGTGTGTGTTTTCCAAAGCTCCGTGGTTGTGACAGTTTCTGTGCCTATGCATAAGAAGCAAAGGGCCAAAGATAGTCTGGATATGGTAGTAAAAACATTTGTGTTTGCAAAGACTTTTGCTAGTATATTACACACAGACTAGCAATCAGGCAAAAATATCTATGTCCAGCATCTCAGAGAAATAACAGGGACATTCTCTTTTTTCTGGTAGAGAAGGGAAAGCCACGGGCACCAATGGTCTACAGCAGGCTCAGGTGGCCTTTTCTGCAAAGAACCAAATAATAGATAGTTTAGATTTTGTGGGAAGTTTCTGTCACAGCTACTCAAGTTGCTGTCATAAGACAAAAGCAGCTGTTGACAATAAACAAACACAAATGAGTGAGGCTATATTGCAGCAAAGCTTTATTTATGAAAAGTGGCCTCATATACCAGAGGATATTACTTTATCATCCCCGTAGCCACTAATGGTCTTATGTAGCTTTGGGAGGTCATCTCTGCTTGACTTAAGGGTCCTTCAAACCAGCCCCGACTAGGCCATCAGGGTAGGCTGGTCTTGCATTTTCTCTTAAGGAGAAAGTGATCATGATTATGGAAATTTATGTAGGCACCTGAGAGAGCACCTCGTTTCTCTTCTTCACTACCTCACACACAACAGATGCTCAGGAACTGTGTAACCAACAGAGAATAAAATACAGAATGAAAGAATTCTTGACAATTTTAATGGTGTGATGGTTGAGGTCAGCAGCCTGGCACCAGGGTGATTTTCTGGAGGAACTCTAGCCAGTTGTGAATTTTCATCAGAAGCTGACCTTCTTTCCTATATAGGATACTGTGCAGGTGTTTCCTTTTTGAATGTTTTTCTCTTTCTCACTCATATTCATGCATACTCTCTCTTTCCTTTCATTTTTATTCCCACAGCACAGAGTTGCTGTCACTGCACACAGGTGAACGTCTCCCTCCATTCTGGCATAGTTGGTGACAGAGGGCGGCAGTTGGTGATAGAGTAGAGCATTCAGCTTTGGAAAGTTTGCCAACCTCAAGCCCACGTATATAAGTTATGACAATCGATACTTATTCTAATTTAAAAAATTATGATAGAAGCAATATGATATTTACTTAAATAACATGTTGTACTGCTAAATGACGACACATTTACACCTCAGTTTCTGGAGACAAATTCCTGGAAAACATGGTCAAATACTACAGTTCAGGATGAAACAGGATAGGGCAAGCCTTGGTTAGTACCTTGGGCCCCTTTCTATACCTCTTCTTATATCACTTGATTAGTATACTCATTTTCTTTTTTATTATAAGTTCTACCCAAAATACGTCTACATTTTCCATGTTTTATTTAAGATATAATAAGAACTTAAAGATCTATGAGAAGAACGTTGAGAGCAATTCTAAAAGTTTATGGTTTCTCCCTTGTCTTTTTCTTTTGTTTCTCCCACATTTGATTAATGATAATAAAAAAATCTTAGCTAGACACAATGACTTAATCCTAAAAAAAAACCAAGCTACTTGGGAGACAGAGATCAAAGGACTAGGGTTTGAGACCATCCTGTACATAAAAGTTTGAGAGACTCCATCTTAACAAATGGCTGTGTACAGTGGTATCTGCTTGTTATCTCAAGCTGTAGAAGAGGGCAATGGCTAGATGCAGTGGCATGTACCTGTCATCTCAGGGACTGGTGGAGTGTCCCAAGTGGTACAGTGCCACAGTGCCTGCTTAGCAAATGTGAAGCTCTGAGTTCAAACCCCAGTACACACAAAAATAAGAAAACATACAAAATAATATTTATTGAAATGAACTCCAGAAAGTGGAAACAAGTGTTTTTTTTTTCTCTTAGTTGCTGTTTTTGTTTTCATTTCCTTTTGTCTTGTTTTTTACATTTATCATTCTTTGGGAGGGTAAGGGGGAACACAGAAATGGAGGGACAAAGGATGAACAAGTGCAGCAGTGATATTCACTAGACACTATGTTGAAGATGAACTATACCACTCATGGGTGGGAATGGGAGGGAAAAAACTGGGAGAGAGCAGGGGAAGAGGCTAGGTTGTTCAAAAAGAAATGTACTTTTTATCTGACATATGTAACCGTAACCCCTCTGCACATCACCTTCACAATAACAATAAATTGTTCTTTTAAAAAGGAAAACATTTGGGGCTGGGAGTGTGGCTCAGTGGTAGAATGCCTGCCTTATATGCATGAGGCACTGGGTTCGATTCCTCAGCACCACATAAGCAGAAAAAAATCTGGAAGTGGCACTGTGGCTTAAGTGGTAGAGTGCTAGCCTTGAGCTGAAGAGCTGAGGGACAACACCCAGACCCAGAGTTCAGGCCCCATGACTGACAAAAAAAAAAAAAAAAAAAAAAAAAGAAAAAAAAGAAAAAAGAAAAACATTATCTAATCTTCTAAGGAAGATTAGCCAAATTTTCATGAAAACAACACCCTTTTATTTTGCACTTGTGGGTCATCATTTGAGGCAATTAAGTACTTGTAGTACATTAACTTTCAATTAAGTACTTGTAGTACATTAACTTGGGAATAAACTTAACCAACTCTTGGTAAGCATAAAATCCAACTGTTAGAATAAAAATGTGCAAGCTTTCTAGAAATGAAATGAGGAGCCTCCAAGTGTTCCATGTGTCTTGATCATCAATCACTGACTTTTACCCAGAAGGAAAGAATGATGATTCCACTGACAGGCCGAGTAAAGGGAATCAATTTAGAGCACTTCTACCAAGTTAGTCACTAATAACTATCATTGTGAGCTAACTGACTCCAGTTGCATTATGCTACCCAGTTTAAGACACACTGGCAGCCAGGAAGTCATAGGTAAATTTCAATTTGCATCATCCTGGTTTAATGGATGTTTTCTTGTTTAAAAGTCAATTTTATACTAGTCTGAGTTATAGGTCCCACAGAGGTGCTTTTCAGAACCCTGCCATTTACTGGATAATTAGGATTTTCTTATCTCATATCATTGTCTCCCTCTGTACTTTTGTGATTCTGTGCTGTAAATAGATGGCAGAACTAGATATTCTATATTTGGGTTAGGTTTGGCATTTGAACAGAATAACAGGTTGAAGAAAGTAGTAATTTCTAGACATCTGAGGTCAGATTAAGGAAAATCTGGATTTGTTCATTCCATTTTGTCATAACTCACTATAATATCTTATAAATAATCAACCTAGAAATTTGGAAAATAACATTTTTTTAATGGTTTATGCTTTTAGGGGGTCTTTGTGATCAGACATCTCAAAAGTTACTCTAACACAAGATTTATAAGGGAGAGACTAGGGACAGTGAACTCTACTGACAAACAGTAGAAGGCAGCTTTAAAATACAAAGCACAGAAATAAAGTAGTTTTATAATTCCCTTAGAAGGTACATTTACAAAGTATGGAGCTCAAGTGTAATGATTTCATTTGACCACGGAGTATTAATGAATTTTGAATTGAGGCAATTGCTATTAAGCCTGTTGCCTTTTCTAGCACTAATCATTATTAAAATGATGATTGATCTCGGTGATTATGAAACCATTACAAAGACATCTGCCTATGCTCGAATTAGCAGGATGGATGTGGTTTTCAGTTAGCCAAACAGAAATTTAATGATTGTGATTGCAAGAGGTTTATTTATAATCTTCCCTGTGTTTTCTTAGCCTTCAATATTGTTTTCTCCCCCAGGGCACAAATGTGTGATGGGGTTGTGCTTGGGGTACCTTCTTTGGCCTTGGCATTGTGTAACTGTGAAGTGAAACCGAGAAGTATGATGTCCAGCCTTCCAGAACTTTCCAAATCTTAGTTGTTGAGGGGGTCCCTGTATCTATCCCATAATTAGTGGAGACCCTGTTATGTAATACTCTCAATGCAAAAAGCTCAGTTACAGTGACCACTGACCGTAGGCTGGGTGTTCCAACAGCAGGATTCATTCTCAGTTCCATGAAGTTGGTGCTTTTGCCCTTAATTAAAAGGATGTAGAAACTTCTTGGGGAATTTTAGTGCTTTGGCTGGAGACACAGAAAGCTGGGAAGGGGCAGAGCCAGGATTTGGAGTGTTCTTCAGTAATCCAAATGACTGTGTAGAGAGCAGGTAGTCCTGTGTTCCCTTACAACATTGTTCTTTTAGGAGATCTCTTCACTGTCTCAAGGAAATTGAGGGAAGAAGTCATCTCATCCAGTGAATAAAAACACAAAATCATGCTTTAAAAACTCTGGCCTTGGACTTGTAGCTAGCCCAAGCTGCAGAGGGTGTCTGTGCTATGCTGCTTGCTAATTCCACAAAGCAGCTAACTCTCATTTCACTGTGAATTATAGATGTCCTTTATCTGGACAGCCCTGTTCCTAGCTGAGAAGGGTGGTGTCTCAATGTAGACTGTCCTGTGCCTGCTGGAAAACACACAGGATGGAGCCCTTCTGTGTCTTGGGTAGGGCCCATGTGTCCACACTGCTCTTTCTTCACTCTGATCTGCTGTGTGACTGAAGGAGGGTCTTTCATGTCCATCTAGTCAGCTGTTTTTATTTCCACTTCCCATATGGACTTGGCAGGGTGTAAAGGAGATAAGGCTGCTGAGCACCTTCCCTCCTCTTTGTTTTCACCTCTTATGCATTGATGCATCTTTCCTACTGCCATGAACTAGTGCTCTTCTTTCCTGGTCTGGACAACAGTCTCTCTGTTGGAAGACAATACATGAAACACGGGGTGGCCTCCAGTTTGGGCACTGTGGACAACGATTAAGAGCTTTTCAGTTTGGTGCTTTTTTCTGCTCCTTTCTGACTTCCACCTTCAGTCCCAATGCAAGAACTTATAAGCTCCCCTCTTGACTTATCCTCTCTCTTCAGGCAAGCTAGAGAGTGATTTCTGGGAGAACCTCACTGCTTACCCTGCCTACCCTTACCTGGTAATTCAATTCTCCCTCTACAAACCAACCACAGTTTACCTCTTTCCTTAATAGTTCTTGGGTAGAATCGTTCTGACTGGGTTTATTTTTTGAGTACTTGTCTCTGAATACAGTTAGTAGTTCTTGGGTAGAATCGTTCTGACTGGGTTTATTTTTTGAGTACTTGTCTCTGAACACAGTTAGTGGTTCTTTAAGTATCTTTTAACCCTTCTAAAAGTTCTTGTGGAAATAGGTATAGGGAAGGGAGAGGATGTTCATGAGTGAGCAAAAGAGCCAACATTTATCCCCCAGGTATTCACTAGTGATGCCAGGTTCTCAAATTCTAGAGTTGTGTGAGTTAATGTTAATTTTTTTTTGTTTCCTTACTGGCCAGTAGTAATAAACATATTTTACACTGAAGTTCCCAAGCATGCACATATCTATCATCTGAAACTTGAATGTGATAAATATATATATATATGTGTGTGTGTGTATATATACTTTTAGTATATTCTGATATTTCCTATACATTATATTGCCATCTATTTTCTTTCATTTTTCCACAGCTTCTGGCTACAAACTACTGAGTTAATTTCATATATATTGCATTGAAACGATCTTCTGTGCTCTGTTACACTGTAAAATCCAAATGTTATTCTGCTTTCTGCATTTGGTGCTCAGTTCCAATTGGTAGCTGATTCTTTTGTCTGTGCTAATCCTTTGGGGAAATGTTCTTTCTCTGTGCCAAGAAACAATTTCATTCAAAGGATAAGGGAACTTTAGTCTCTGATCTGATTTCCTTCTTTTACATTATCTGTTAAAAATCTTAGATATATACTAATAAAAATAAGTCTTCACAGGATTCCTTTGTGTAATCGTCTTATTTCTGTTCCATTTTACTTTCTTTTCCATGCAAATTTATTTTTCTAACCTTATTCTTCTGTCCTGTTTTAGCTGTCTTTAATATACAAGCTGCTTAATGTGAAAAATCTCAGACAAATCTGAAATACCTGAAATGGAATGAAGTGTTCCTAGTGCTGCTTTTTGAGCCGCGTTGTTCCCTGGGAATGGAATCACTTGTAGAAAGCCTGTGTGACCCAGGCTGTGGGGCTGGTAGCAGAGTTCTGTGTCCAGCCATTGGAAGGTGTGTTTGGGGATGGATGGCAGTAAAGTTTGACTGGTGAGACTAGGTCAGCCATGTGACTCAGGCTTCTTAGCTGTTCCCATCTTGACATGGGTCTGCCGAGGTTCAGGCCTATGTTATTGTTGTCTTTCTGCTCATTCATTTTTTTCCCCCTGTAAGGTGATGCAGGCAGCTGGTACCTGTTTTTAAAGCCTACCACTGTTTTTTTACTTACTTTATTTTTTTTCAGGGGGAGGGTTAGTTGCTGCTCCAGAGCTGGAACTCAGGACTTGGTACTGTTCCTGAGCTATTTTTTGCTCAAGGCTCATGCTCTACCATTTGAGCCATAGCTCCATTTCCACTTCCCAGCTTTTGGTACTTAATTGGAGATAAGAGTCTCATGGGCTTTCCTGCCCAGGCAAGTTTCAAACCACAATCCTCAGATCTTAGCCTCCTGAGTAGCTAGGATTACAGACATGAGCCATCTGAACTCAGCTTTAATTTTACTTTCTAATACTGAAACAAATGAATTACAGACATGAGTTATTCATCTTCAGAGTATGTGTGTCAAGCTCTTTTCTCAGTTACAGGCTCTACTGTAAGTATTTTTAAACTTTGATATGTAACTTTACTTATAAAGATGTATTATATGTTCCTCTGCCTTCCGCACATTCACAGGGGAAAAGGTGTGCATATATTAGTGTTGTTTACCCCCAAGAGGAGTTTCTGTGGTAAGACAGTTGCAGTCTATTCTGCACTGAGCCCTAGCCACAGGCTCTTTTCCTTCAGAATGCACACTGGAGAGCTGGACACAGACTTGTGTTGGACAGTCCAGGGGGGGTAGGAGCAGATTGAGATGGTGTTCCTATCTCTCTGAAAGTGGAGCCAGACCCAAGCCAGTATGATACTTCATTTGGGAAGATGTGTGTACCTGCTTAGGTTTAGCCAGCTGGGTTTGGTCAGCTGTGAGTTGAATACATTGTCCTTGAACTAACTCAGTGACTATTTAGCAGTTCTCTATTTTGCTCTGGGGTTGTGGCCAGTAAAGTACAAGAAATATTGCATAGACATAACAGTCACATCCCATGTGCCTGAGAATTTGCCATGGAATTTACCATACACAAACCCCTGGCTTGTGTTGTTCCCTCATTTAGTTTTTTAATTTTAATTTCTTGGTGCTGATAGTGGGGCTTTAACATAGGGCCTGGGCATTGTCCCTTAACTTTTGTGCTCAGGGCTGGCATTCTACCACTTGAGATGGTTAATGAGAGATAAGAGTCTCACAGACTTTTCTCCTCTAGCTGGCTTCAAACCTTGATCCTCATATTTCAGCCTCCTGAATAGCTACAGGTATGAGTCACCAGCATCCAGCTCTCACTTAATTTATAGGTAATAAACCTGGGCTGGTTCTGCTTTTTTATTCTCATCTTATGAAGAAAGTTTCAGTGAAGAGGGATAAGGTCACTTGCCTGAATTTACACAGCTAATAGGTGGCAGAGACAGGACCTGATCTCAGGCTTTGTCTCCATTGTCCAAGGTGAAAGTGCTGCCTAATATGGTGACTGTCTCAGGGGAGGAGCTCAGCAGTGCTGCCTATCAGAACAGGTACATTCAGTGAGCAGCTGTAAGATCTAGGTAAGATCTTGCATGGAACTAGAGTGGAGCTAGGCTTTTCCTCGCCAGTGGACATAGTCAAGTCTCTTCAAAGCAGGGCCCATGATTACTGTCCTTTGATTTTTAGTTTTAGTTTAGATTTTTAGCTGATTCTGTTGACTGTGCCAGAAATAACTTAGTGTCTCTGACCCTCCTATATAAAATACATAACTTTTTCCTTGCCTACCATACTCCAGAGCTTGGAGGATCAATGAGGTCAGAGCTGAGAAGATGCCTCTTTAAAAGGCTCTAAGTAGCTGAGTCCAGGTATGATAGTGGTCTGGTTATGGGGATGTGAGTGAGCATTTGGGAGATTAAAGGAGATTTTGTTTCTAATTCAGATATCTACTGGTATAACAGTTCACCAATCTGAACAGGTTTTCATTAGCTTTGTTAACGGGCAAAAGGCATGACTATAAGAAAGGGGTGACATCAGTCAGAATGAATTTTATTCATTAATGGCTTTGTTATATGACAATTCCTTTGTATAAATAATGATAATAAAAATACTTTAAAAGAAAAGGAATAAATACTCTGTTGTCAAAACAAAAATGTTCAGTTTTGAACTGACTGGTTCTTGCCATTTTGAAGTATTTACTGGTTTCTTTTCAGGACAGGAAGTAGATATGTTGCAGGGTTTAGTTCATGTCATGTAAACCAACCACTGTTAGCACTTCTTTTTTTCTAAAAAGAGAGACATTTTGCAGTTGTCAAAATGTTTATGGAAGCAGAGCAAGACTTTAACCAGCCTTACACAGGCCCCATTGCCATCCAACGAGACCTGAGCTGTTGGCATGCAAGATAAAGGCCTGACATGGTTTAGAGAGAAAGTATGATTCTGTGATTTCAGCTAGAAGATAGTACATAGTATGCTGGTGGGGAGTGTTTTAACTCCCTTAGGTTGTATGATAAGGTTGCTGGTTCATCCTTACAATGTGGTCTTGAGACCATGGCTTTGATTTTCTGATTTTGAGGCTGCTGGTATCTTGATATTTATTGAGGTTGAGTGTTAAGTTCTTTACTTGGTTCTGTTCCTAAGTGGATGAAATGGTTCCTGCCATCAGGCACTGACAAATCCACATGTAATACAAGATCTTGTTAGTAAGTTTATTTCTCAACTAGATCAAGAGCTCCCCAAAATGGAGACAGTGCCCTTTCCTACTGTCTTTGATGACTTCATAGATAGCTGGTTCTCCAGTGATATATGGTTCCCTTTCATAATTAAATGCCAGAACATGTGGTATGACTTTTAACTCTTGGATAACAAATATTTCAATTTAGATGTAAACTCCACTTAGGGATGATGTCTAGTAGAGCATTGTGTGACCCTTCAGCAAAGCATGGTAGGGGCAGGAGGGAAGTGCTATGCCACTCAATGACTAGTAGGGTTGTCTGCCATGGGGAATTAAGACATAGGTAATGGGATTGTGGTGGTCATTGTTCTACTCTATTCAATGGTTAAAACTTTAAAAGGGGGAGTAAAATAGTGCTTGGAGGGAATGGAATTTCTTGATCTTCCCTTTCAGTCTGTGAGGAGGAAAGCAATCACAAAGTCTTGTCTTTGTTGGACTGTATGGGAGCTAATGAACTGGAATATAAGGACATGTGAAATAGGGTGGGAATAAGATACATGAAGGGGTCCTGTCCACTTGGACTGCAACAGTTATGGGTTGTTGGTTAGTGGGGTGAAGTCAGATTGTGGAAGTCATGTGGAAGGCTTTGATGGGATACAGTCTCTTGCTTTACAAGAAACTTTCCTGAAAGCTCCAGGCATGTTTAGTTGCTTTCTCTGCCTTCTGGACAACAGCTATGATTGTCATTCTGCTGTGTTTTGAAGTTTTTATGGACATGAGGACATCAACAATGTCTTAGCCATGTTTTAATCCCTCATGATAAGGTCATACCTGATATGGGGTAGATACCTAGTGAGTGTTGCTGAATTAAATTAAAAGTGGTTTAAACTGGCAGACTTGGCAGTATCTGAGAGTTGAAGCTGCGTGAAGAAGTGAGAGTGCCAATTATGGGATGTACCCACTGCCAAAGGAACCCAGAGTCCTGGTTCCCCGGATAATCGGGACAAGTTCAAAGCAGTATTTTTTCAGGAGGGTACAGAGTACCTGAAACCAGTTGAAACTGGTGGTGGTGAAAGAGACTGGGTAAACTTGAAAAAGTAAGTTTTCAAAGTTGAACCTATGTGAATTTCTAGAGGCAAGCTTGAAAACGTAAATTTGCCAAGTTGAGCCTATATGAATTCCCAGTGACGTGCAGAGCCCGTAGATCCTAGGTAGTAAGAACGTGCATTGAGTTTGTAAAAGGAATCCTGTCTTCCCAAGCACTGGTGGCTCATGTCTGGTAGCTCATCCTAGATTCAGGAGGCTGAGGTCTGATGAAAGGGTTTAAAGTCAGCCCAGGCAAGAAAGTCTCTGACTCGTACCTCCAATTAACCACTAAAACAAAACAAAACAAAAAGTCAAAAGTGGAGCTGTGTCTCAAGTGGTACAGCTCTAACGTTGATCAAAAAGCTTAATGCCAGGGCCCAGACCCTGAGTTCAAGTCCCAGGATGGGCACACACAAAAACAAACAAAAAACAACAACAAAGGGTTCCTCTCTTATCAAACAAGCAGCTTATAGGAGCTGATTCTCCCAGTTGCTTCAACAATGTAAGAGAAGCAGAGTGATCCAACAGGACCAGTGTGGTTTTCTTGGATTTTTCAAACCAGGTTAGTTTATTAGCTTTTGGAAGTGAAAAAACCCATGGCAGTAAAGGGAATTTCTGACTTCAGGTTCAGATTGATTTGGGGGCTCATATAATAACAACAGCAGATGCTTCTTTTGTTTTAGTTTTTGTCTGGCCAACTCCTATAGCCCCTGGACTGAGAGTAGGGATGGAGTAGGGTACAGTCACTCTAGAAATTTGGTGGAGTGGCCAGGACTGTAGTGTCCCATTCAAGATAACTGCTGTATTGTTAGTAAAGCAGCAGTTTCCTTTGTTCTGCTGATGAGCCAGGAGAGTTCCCTGTCAGCTGCTTCTGCTCCCACTTCCACTCCTACTCTCAGAAATGAAGCTGCCCTCTGCCCACAGACCAGATATTTTCAAGGCCACCCTGCTGGCCTCCTCCATTTGTTATATCTGGACACATTTTAAACAGCGTCCTAGGCAGAATCCTTTTCCACTGGGGTAGTCACGGGGGTCCCTGGCCCTGTTGTGGGATCTCTTGAGATACCGCTTCAGAGTTCCAGATGCTTCTATGAGAACTGCACCCACACACAAGGAAGAGAAATTGTACCTCCCATGGACCTGTCTTACCTCCTCATTCATGTATGTCTTTGATGGAAGTGTGTTACAGTCTGCACTTTCCTTTTACTTAGCAGGATTTTTCAGTGTAACCTGGCTGCACAGGACAAGCATGACTTCTTCCTATTTTATAGATGAGAGAACTGAGAATCTAGAGGACTAAATGACTGAAACAGGCTGACACTAGGATTGAACTGAGGGGACACAAATGCCATGTAATATTTGTACCTTTAAAACAAAGAGAAAAAGAGGGCAAACCAAATGTTTTAGCCAGTTTCCCCGCCCCCCCCTTGTAAATGTAAAATTAAACTAAACTACACGTTGGAGGCCCTGTGAGCACATACTTCATTAATACCTGCAGAAGAGCAAATTACCTCTGCTTTGAGCCTAGGCCTGCCTTCTTTCTGGTCACCCTCCACTGGTCATCTACCAGTTTACTAAAGGTTGGATCTGCTTAGGGAAACCATGTAATCTTAGCCCTGTGGTGCCCCAGACCATCTTTTGAAATGTGTAAGGCAGTAAGGGAAGGGCTCTCAACAGGATGACCTCAGGTGACCCAGCCACTTGAAGAAACCACAGCTGGTACCGCAGTTCTTACTGCCTTGAGTTGGCTGTCTTCACTGGTTGATAAGTGAAAGAGTAGGATAGGGAAAAGGGCTCCTGAGCCCTTCAAGAACCTCCCCTTACTTAACAGATCAAGTGAAATACAGTTTTCCACCTGAGCAAGATCTGGTTCTGTTCATCTTACATATGGGAAATAAAGGACGACCCTGTCACATGGCACCTGAGGCCCTTCATGCTGTCTGTCTCTCCTGCCTCAATCTCTGTCTTTCCACTGGTCCTCACAAGCCTTTTATGTCCGCTGCTGAGGCCTGATCACTACAGTTTGTGTATGCCTCTCCCTGAAGCTGCACGACCCCAGATCCCAGCATGTGGAATAGACAGGTGAGAGGGTTGAGTGGATGCAGGCTTTCCTGGAACTGGGCAAAGCCAGGGTGGCCCTGGTGTTGTGAAGATTTACTAGCAGGAAAGAACATTTAATAATGCTTAATCAAAACCTCTCATTTTGTCCAATTATTGATTTGTTTATAGATGTGGAATATCCAGTTTTGTAACAGGTTCTAGAAACACAATGATACATGAAGTATCATTTCTGGCCTTACAGAAATGATGATTTATTGAGGAAGTCAATATTAAAGAGATCATTTTTACAAATTTATTTAAAATTGACAAGGATTATATGTATTTATAGTGTACAATGTATTTTAATAGATGCAATATTGAGAATGGCTATATAAAGCTCATTACTATATCTGTTACCTCACATACTTAGGGTTTTTTTTTGGTAAGAAGGTTAAAATTTTTTTCTGGAATTTTCCAGTGTATAAAACATTGTATTGGGCTGGGAAGGTGGCTCAGTGGTAGAGTGCTTGCCTTGCATGCATGAGGCCCTGGGTTCCATTCCTCAGCACCACATATGCAGAAAAAGCCGCAGATGGCACTGTGGCTCAAGTGGTAGAGTGCTAGCCTTGAGCTGAAGAGCTCAGGGACAGCACCTAGGCCCAGAGTTCAGGCCCCACAACTGGCCCCTCCCCCCCAAAAAAACCATTGTATTATATAGTATATATACACACTGTTGTATAGTAGGTCTTCTGAATTGGTTCCTTATGTCTAACTGAAATTTCATATCCTTTGATTAACCTCCCTTCAACCCTCCCAATTCCCCTGCTCCCAGATCTTGGTAGACATTGTTCTACTTTCTGTGTCTTTGACTTTTTTTTTTCAGTTGCCACATACAAGCAAGATTATGAGTATTTGACTTTCTGTGACTGGGTTATTTTACTGAGCACAGTGTCCTCTAGGCTTATCTGTACATGACAAAATTTCCTTCCTTGTTATTTTTGTTTATTTTTATCTTATTTTTTTGTTGGTCATGGGGCTCGAACTTAGGACCTTGGTGCTGTCCCTGAGCTCAGGGCTAGCGCTTTCTCACTTTGAGCCATAGCTCCACTTCTGGTTTTCTGGTAGTTAATTAGAGATGAGTCTCACAAACTTTCCTGCTCAGGCTGGCTTTGCACCACAATACTCAGATCTCAGTTTCCCGGGTAGCTAGGAGTACAGGTGTGAGCAATTAGCACCACTAGCATTTTTTATTTTATTTTAAATTTTTTGTGCTGGACTTCAGGCTTGAACTCAGGGTCTGGGCACTGCCCTGAGTTGTTTTGCTCAAGGCCAGTGCTTTACTTCTAGCTTTTTGATGGTTAATTGAAGATAGGAGTCTCATGGACTTTCCTGCCCAGGTTGGCTATGAACTAAGATCCTCAGATCTCAGCCTTCCTGAGTAGCTAGGTCCAGGTGTGAGCTATTAGTGCCCAGCCCTCCTTCCTTTTTAAAGGTTGAAAAATATTTGCTTGTGAGTACTTCCCACATTTTCTTTTCCCACTCACTCACTGTGGACACCTACATTGCTCCCACAGTTTGGCAGTTGGCTATGATGATCAGTGCTGTGGTGAACATGGGAGTGTGTAAGTCTTCAGCATACTGATTTTATTCCCTTTGGATATTTCTCATGCATGGAATTGCTGGATCATATATTCCTTTCTTTGTGGTATTTCCATACTAGTCTGCATATCTCATAATAATTTATATCCTCACCAACAGTGCAGAAGAGTCTGTTTGCTGCACGTCTTTGCAAATATTTATCTCCTGTCTTTTTGACGATAACCATCTTAATAGCTATAAGGTGCTGATTTGAGTATTTTTTTATGACAGTTGACTATCTGTATGTTCTCTTTTGTGAAATGTCTACTCCAAATTCTTTGCTCATTTAAAAAGGGGTTGTTTTCTTACTATTGAGTTACATTCTTAGATATTTTGGGTATTAGCTCTGTCAGACATATGGTTTGCAAATACTTTCTTCCCATTCTGTAAGTTATCTTTTTATTTCATTAATTATTTTCTTTACTGTGCATAGCTTTTTAGTTTGATGCAATCCCATTTGTCATTTCCAAAGTCTTTGCCCAGGCTAGTGTCAAGAAAATTTACCCTGTGTTTTCTTCTGGCACATTTACAGAGTTCAGGACTTACTTATTTAACTCTTTATTTTTATTTTAGTTGTTTTTTGTGTAGCAGGAGATAAAGGGGCTAATCTCATTCTGTTTTATTTGGATATTCAGTTTTACCAATACCTTTGGCTCTGTGTGTGTGTGTGTGTGTGTGTGTGTGTGTGTGTGTGTGTGTGTGTGTGTGTGTGTGTGTGTGTGTGTGTGTGTGTGTGTGTGTATGTGTGGTTTTATTTCTGGACTTACAATTAAAGAGGTAATTTTTAAAATACAATGTTCTATGTTGAATTAAGGGTATGAAGTATAATGGGCATCTATAGCATATAGGAGCAGGCTCCAGTTTTGTCTCAGACATTAAAAAAGATCTTGCTGAGGAAGTATCACTTCATCTTGGCCTTGAAGGATGAGTAGAGCTTAGACTAATGAAAAAACAGACTGAGGAGACTTCTGGAGAAAGAGAACTGGATGTGAATTTCCACCGTGGCCCAGAGTTACAGCACAAATTCCTGGCTAAGTCAGGACTAGCAGAAAACAAATATTATGGCTACAACCATGTGTTCTTTCCACTTAACTGCGTGGGGCTTGTTTTCAATTGTATTTCGTAGAGCTGGGTGCTCACTTTGTTGAGAAGGTACATACTTTAGGGCAGGAACACTGGGTGAATGAAGCAGGCTGAGCAAGGGCATGTAAGAAAGCACTGGCATATATGGGAGCGAACAGGTTGGCTTTTGGCTTGAAGTGAAGGGTTCCTATGGAAGAAAAGTGGAAAGAAAGCTAGGAGAGGATGGAAGGATAATGAGTTTACTCTGTAGAATGGAATAGAGGGAGAGGTCCAAGTAGGATGACAGCAGCTTTTAGCTCAGTAATTTGATTGTTTATTTTATACTTTGACAAAGTGTTAGAGTAACCTAGGAAGATATCTTGTTACTTTGTTTTTGGACATATATGCTAGGATCACAAAACCTTAGGCCTTTATAGTTCTTTTTATGTTTTGTCTTGGTGCTTTATTCTTTTCCTTCACTGCTTCCTAGAAGCATCTATGGGTGCATTATGTATGCTGGGTATGACACTAGATACTAGAGTCAAAAAGACAGCTAAGAGATGATCCCTGCCAATAGGCTGAGTGCAGAAAGAGATGGGGGAGGGACAGATGTTGGCAAAATATAAGCCAAGAAAACTTTTTAAAACCCTTGGGGCCATGTAAATAAATGAGCAAAACTAAGAGCTGTCACCTAGCTGCCTCAATCCTTTCTTGAGTACTTGACAGCAGCTAGAAGCTCTGTGAGTTTAGGGATCAGGCTTTGTTGGGAAAGAACCAGGTAGTCAGAATGGATGGATGAGCAGACAGACGGGTGAATAAAAGAATCCCTGGGAACAGGGAAGAACCAAGTACAATAAAGGGCATCTGACATCTCTCAGCCTCTTTGTAAGTATAGCAGGTTTAAAGACTGTGAACTGGTTTAGGAAATGTTGGCTCAGAGTCTATCATATTGTGCAATTTCACTGTCTTAAGAATATAAATTTTCAAAATTAGATCTGAGCCTTTATTCCTTTATTTTCATGGGCAACTTATGCCATATATAAGGTCACATCTGATAGCAGTTTTCTAAAAGGAAGTTTGACTGGCCCTGTCCACTCAGGACTTCCTGCCAGTAAAAAGATACTACTACTGATAGGAGGCTGAATGGCACAGGGCAGCTCTCTTTGGTAAATGGAGCGATTTTCTCTTTGCTTTGCTTTGCTTTGTTTTGTTTTCCTTTTCTTTTCTTTTTTCCCTCCCTCCCTCCCCTTCTTTCTTTTTTTCTTCTTTTCTTTCTGCCTGCCTTCCCACCTTCCTGCCTTCCTCCCCCCTCCCTCCCTCCTTCCTTCCTTCCTTCCTTCCTTCCTTCCTTCCTTCCTTCCTTCCTTCCTTCCTTCCTTCCTTCCTTCCTTCCTTCCTTCTTTTTCCTCTTATGGAAGAAAAGTGGAAAGAAAGCTAGGAAAGGATGGAAGGATAATGACTTTGACTTTGTAGAATGGGGTTGAGGGAGAGGTCCAAGTAGGATGACAGCAGCCTTTAGCCCAGTAATTTGACTGTTTATTTCAGACTTTTACAAAGTGTTAGAGTAACTTAGGAAGATACCTTGTTTCTTGCTTTCTTGCTTGCTTGCTTGTTTGCTTTTCCTTTTCCTTCCTCCCTCCCTCCCTCCCTCCCTCCCTCCCTCCCTCCCTCCCTCCCTCCCTCCCTCCCTCCCTCCCTCCCTCCCTCCCTCCCTCCCTCCCTGCCTCCCTGCCTCCCTGCCTTCCTGCCTTCCTGCCTTTTGTTGTTGTGCTGGTCCTAGGGCTTGAACTCAGGGCCTGGGCACTGTCCCTGAGCTATTTTTACTCAAGTCTAGCACTCCATCACTTGAGCCCACAGCTCTACTTCCACTTCCAGCTAATTTTGGTAGTTATTTGGAGATAAGAATCTCATGAGCTTTACTGCCCAAGTGGGCTTCAAACCACAATCCTTAGATCTCAGGCTCCTGAGTAGCTAGGCATGAGCTAGTGGCCCTCCTATTCCTTCTTTTTTTGGGTTGGTCATGGACCTTGAACTCTGGACCTGGGCACCATCCCTCAGCTCTTCAGCTCAAGGCTAGTGCTCTATCACTTGAGCCACTTCCAGTTTTCTGGTGGTTTATTGGAGATAAAGTCCTTGAGAGGACTTTCCTGCCTGGGCTGGCTTTGAACCACAATCCTCAGATCTCAGCCTCCTGAGTAGCTGGGATTACAGGCCTGACCACTGGTACCCGGCTTGTGTTTTCTTAACACTAAATTTATTCAATGTACGCTTGTTTCCTAGGAATTCTTCATAATAGCAGAACTGAGGACCAGGAAGACACTGGCTTCTAGGTAGACTGGTCTACTGTATGTTCAGCCTGTAATTTTTTAGTTGGCATTGTGATAGAATCTCTGAAATACAGAATCACATTAGAGCAAGGTGGTATTTCTTACAATTTATTCCATCAAGTAATTTACGAAGGATTTTGGAAAGAGGAGCTGAAGTCTTTACAAAGGAAGGGAGGAGAATAATGGGGAGGTATTAAACACTTAAAGAAAGAGTTTACTTGTACTAATGGCCCTTGCTTTAATGTGGTAAACTTACTTATAAATAAAAGCCAAAAAGGAAAAACAAGCTGTGTTCAGTAGGTGTACTGTTTGTTCTTTGTCTTGTTTTTTCTCTCTGAAGTATGGTGCTGTCTTGACGTAGGGATGTAACTGCTATGCATATTGATAGCAGCAAAGTCTTTTTCCCCCTATCTGGCCTAGTAAATAAAGCAGAAGGAATAAAAAGGGACAGGGAATTATAGAATCTGTGTGCTGTTTTTAGATTATCTTGTTCTCCTAGAACTCCTAAGTCTTGAAAACATACTGATGATGTACATTTGGTGGTCAGGGGCTGATGTGAGTACAGTAGGTTGGCATTTTTAAGGATTTTTGCCACTGGTTAAAGTAATAAAATACTTTTTTCCTTTGCACAGTCAGAATTCATCAGAGCCTTTTTGGATCTTCCCCCTCCACCTAGTAGCAAAGTCAGGCTTTGATCTTCAGTGCATTTGTAGTAGTGCAATGTAGATTGTATAGGATGTTTCCTCTGGAAACTGTGTGTGGGTGTGCCAAGGAATGGGAGACAGGGAATCTGGGCTGCAAAGAAGACAGACTTATGGCATGATGGGGTTTGTGTACTACCTGAAGAACATCTCCCTAGGATGCCCAGTCCAGAGACATGGTTGTAGGAAGAGAATGGTGAGAACTGGGAGGCACAGGTCAGGATAAGCCTGACTGGGACTGTAACTCTTCTACAGGACCAGGAGGCATGGTTATCAAAGATGGGCATGAGTTAAGCACCCCCCCTCCCCAGTCCAGTAGGTTGTGGGGCTTGAACTTGGGGCCTGGGTCCTGTCCGTAAGCTTTTTCACTCAAGGCTAGTACTCTACAACTTTGAGTCACAGCTCTACTCTGGTTTTCTGGTAGTTAATTGGAAATAAAAGTCTCCCTGGACGTTCCTGCCCAATCTGGCTTCGAACTGTAATCCTCAGATCTCAGCCTCCTCAGTAGCTAGGATTATAAGCATGAGCCACTGACACCCAGTGAGTTAGATTCTTCAGGTTATAAATACACTGATTGGGGTAACTTGTACTAAAAAAGAGTTTTTTTAAGATTAATAATTTAGTTCTATTTTTATTATTATCTTTAAGTAGTTGTACAAAGGGGTTACCATTTAAGAAAACAGTTTATAAGTACAATGCATCTTTTGTAACTTTTTTTTTGTTTTGGTAGTGGGGCTTTAACTCTGGCACTGTCCCTGCACTCTTCAGCTCAAGGCTAGTGCTGTACTGCTTGAGCCATAGCACCACTTCCAGTTTTCTAGTGGCTTATTGGAGATAAGAGTCTCACAGACTTCCCTTCTCAGGCTGGCTTTGAACTGTGATCCTCAGATGTTAGCCTCCTGAGTAGCTAGAATTACAGGTGTGAGCCACCAGCACTCAGCTTAACAATTATTTCTATTAAGCAGTTGTTCAAAAGGGTTACTATTTCAACAAATCAGTTTATAAGTACAATGTTTCTTGATTGATGTCACTACTTTTATCATTCTGTCCCATCCCTCCTAACCTAACCCCTCCCCTCAACTTTCCTAGTAAAAAAAGAATTTTATTAGACTGTTGCAATAGTGACCCAAGGATCAAAGAAAGCTTTGGAAGGCGGGTTTAAGAAGGGACAGTGATAGCTGTAGGGCCAGGGCTGGAAAGGCTGATAACTGGCTTTTATATAACCAGCAGGAAGCTGAAAATCTAGATGATATTCTGTATGCACAGCCATGTTTGGATTTTTCCCTGGTGGCCAAGAGAGAAGATACTGGTGGCAAGCCATGGGGAAGTTCTGCCTGGGGCAGCCAAAGACAAAGGGAGAGGACTCTGGCAACAGACAGCTTGAGCCTAGGGGTGCCTTAGGCAAAATTCATATTTAAATGTAAAAGAGTACCAGGCCTACTGCAAGTGAATATATATATGTGTGTGTGTATATATATATGTGTATATATATATATATATATATATATATATATATACACATATATATGGTTAAAATATTTTAGGGAGTTAGGCCTGTGGGAAACATCCTGAAATAAATATTTTAAAAGACAATTCCAAAAATAAAATATTTCTTTTCAGAAGCATTTTCTATACCATAAATTTGATTTATAAAAATAAATCTACAGTAATGGTCACTTATAGCACAGCAGAATCTCTTCTAATTACTTTTGAAAAGGAAAATGAGGAAGAAGAGGGTAAGACTTTGGGCCTCAGCAGAGGGCCGATAGCTCCTGTTAGCTATGCCTCCTGTGATTTCAGGTATTTTCTGCATGCACATTTGAAACTCCCATGCCCCCCACCCACCAGAGCGCGTGCGCACACGTGCACACACACACACACACACACACACACACACATACACACACACTCATATTCCTGTTTAGCCATGTTGCTCTTGAAATAGGAGTATGTAAAGAAAACATTTATAAAAGAAGGAAGTGTTTAGACTTGCTGGCTAAGGTGTTTTCCTCAGCGTGTAGAGTTGTAAGGGTTAGAACTGGAGAGATTCTCAGAGTCCTCAGCAGTGCTGACAATCATTTGGGAATGGTCACAAGGACTGAGATTTCCTGGGAAACTCACGGTGACCTCAGCAGTGTTGGCCAGGGGGAAGCAGCATTCTAATAAACAAGAAGTGTTGGCCTTCTGAATTCACTCCCTTCTATTCTGTGAATGAGGAGCAGAGGGAGTTGCTGAAGGTGATCTTGCTACTTGGTTCAAAACTAACTTTGAATTGAGAAGTCAGAGATCAACTCAAGACATCAGACCTATTTTTTTGTTCCTGAGGACATTCATTCCATTGTACAAAATCTTTGTTTTACCCTTGTACATTTCTGGACCTGGTCTGGGAATCTAGGAAGGAAACCATGCTGTGTTTTTACAAATGTGTACAAATAACAAACATGCCTGTTATGACCTAGACAGACTTATCACACGCATACATCAGAACAGGTGGTAAATTACAGCCATGCAGCCTGGAACGAAGTGGATTCTACTTAGTTGCTTATGAGAAATTCGGTGTTAAAATGAAAATGCTTTCCTGGCCCAGGTGCAGTATAATTGCTCTATTTCTCATAATAAGACTTTAGAGGAAAATGCTCCTATCTCTCAGATGTTGATTCTAATCACTGTTTCTCCTTCTCTCCCATTTTTGGTGTGTTTCTTTGTTTGTCTTCACAGGAAAAAGTAGAATATGCCTTCCTGATTATTTTTACAGTCGAGACATTTTTGAAGATTATAGCGTATGGATTGTTGCTGCATCCTAATGCTTATGTCAGGAATGGATGGAATTTGCTGGATTTTGTTATAGTGATTGTAGGGTAAGTCTCTCCTGTTTTGGGGAAGTGTTTCTCTAGAAGACAGGAATTGGAGGGGGTGCTGAAAGAAAACACAGCCTTTTAGAGAGAGCGTGCCAGTTACTGCACCAGGAGTAACCAGGAATTATTTTTTGTTTCTTTCCTTCAAGTAGCTGTACAAAGAGGTTTTAATTCAACATAAATTAATTAACTTATAAGTTATAAATTAATTTACGAGTAATTTTGCCTTCGTAGCAGTGAGATATTCTGCTGTTTAACATCTCTTGAACAGAGCTATTACTTTTTTTAATGTTACCTTTGGGAGAAACACATGACTATCCCACTTTAAATAACAAGCCAAGCATCTGAATAATGTCACATATCTAGCATACAGTGAAATAAAATGTAAAATGAAAGCAGGGTGCCAGTGGCTCACACTTATAATCCTAACTACTCAGGAGGCTGAGATCTGAGTATCACTGTTAGGGCCATCCCAGGCAAACAAATCCAAGAGACTCTTATCTCCAGTTACCAGCAAAATGTCATACATGGGGGTAGAATAACAACCCTGAGTGAAAAAGCTGAGTGAGAGGCCCTGAGTTCAAGCCCCAATACACACACATACACACATATACACACAATGCAGAGAGAAGCAAGTATCCTTTCAAATTTTTTTCACAAGAAGAAGATAAGTTTTAGTTAAAACAGAATATTAAACTGAAAAACAGAGGCCTGTTTTTTCCTACTCCTTCAACCTGGACATGTTGACAGCTAGAGGAAATGGAATCAGTATTAAGGAAATGCTGAGTCTTTGGATGAATACTCACAAAGGAAGATAAGATGTGTCCCTTCCCTGAGCCTTAGTTACCCTAACTGTTGTATGGGTTGCTTCTATAATCATGTTCATTTCTGCAGAGATTTTAAACTAGCCTCTCTTTCCATCTCCATGACTGTAGTCAGCTGCTTTTTGCAGTTGAGCAAATTGATTTTTCTTTAGGATTTTTTAAAATCAAGGATCCTCTGACTCTGAACTAAAGACCAATTCTACTGTATATTGGGACAGTTGGATCAATTTGGGCCAGTCCTTTCAACCTAGGAAGTTAAGGGTAGCCCATTGGGGGTAATTCGACTTGTGGAAGAGAAAGTTAGCTTTTTCAAAAATTACCATTGGCATCTAAAGTATCCTTGCAAGGGTAGTGTGTCTAAAATAAACAAGTGACACTTAGGTAAAAAGGAAGAATCTTCCTTTGTTATAATGTGTCAAGAATCAGCGAATAGGAGTCTTGCAGGCATCTTGATTCTGTAGTAATTGCTGTTCCTTTCCTGGATTTTCTATTCAGGGAGAGAATGCAGATGCTTAGCTCCATTTCTAGTGTACTCATGCCATGATCACCTAGACTTCTTTCTGTCTGGAGATTATTTTAGATTCTTTGCCCACAATAACATGAAAATGGGGCAGGTAACCAAACAAACATGGTGGCTGCATCAAGTTTATGAGGAAAAGACAACAATTCAGAAGGACTGAATGCCTGAAATTGAGATTTGAGAAGATGTGTGTGTGTGTGTGTGTGTGTGTGTGTGTGTGTGTGTGTGTGTGTGTGTGTGTGTGTGTGCAGGTGTGTGCAGAGAGAGGGAGGGGAGGGAGGAAGAGAGAGGGAGAGTGGGAGTGGGGGGAGGGAGAGGATGAGTGCTCCATGGATTTGCCTTAGGAGTTCTGGCTGAAGTTTAAGCTGTACTTTTGGAGGATATAATTCTATGAAGCCAGGTGAAGAACATGGTTAAGGAAAAAAGAAAAGTGGGAGGCTGTAGAATGAGTAACCAAGAGCTCAACAGAACTGAAAGATGGTTTAGTGAGGACTAACCGGAGTAAGAAGTCTCACTGAACATCCTGGACTATCCGTGGAGACCTCAGAAGGACCCTAGGGCTAACCTAGCTCCAGGACACAGTTTGGCAAACTATGGCCAGTGGGTCAAGCCTTAGGCCAACTAACCTGATGCCTATCTTCATAAATAAAAGTTTATTTTGTAACATAGCCACACTGGTAAGTTTACTTGACTTAGTTGGGTTTTAACCAAAATATTTACTATCTGGCCCTTTACTGAAAAAGTTTCCTAACAACCCCTGCTTTATGGTAAAGGCTTCCTGAAATGTTGCTAGCAGAATTTGGGAAGAAACCTGAAAAAGTGTGCACTGTGCAAGTAACTATCTGCCAAAGTAAAATTCAGCACTCTTCAAAGAAAGCTAACCAAGCCTAAATACTTATAAAAATAACATTAAAATGTCTAGTATACAATCAAATAATAATGAACAATGAAGTAATATATCCTGGAAGGAGGAAATTCTGTCTGTAGAGTCAGACCCCAAAGAGATAGAGATGATGGAGTTAGCAGAAAAGGGCTTAATGAGAGTTTAAAACATCTGTTATAAATATATTTTTATATATGGAAGGACAATATAAAAGAATAAGAACTGAAAAGCATATCTGAAAGGAATAATTCCCTGGATTGGCTTAGGAGTATATTAGATACTAGCAAAGAAAAAAATCAGGAATCTGGAAGATATGCTAGCCATAAAATGTAGAAGAATAATTAAGAAAAAAATGGACACCTCATTTGGCTTTAGGTAATTACCAATTGGTCTAACATACGTGTATTTGGAGTCTCAGAAGGAGAGAAGGACAGGGAGAGATACAAGAAAAACCTTTGAAGAAATGGCACCAGATTTTCCAAATCAGATGAAAAAATATAAACTCACAAAGTAAAAATGTTCAACAAAGCCTGAGTAAAATAAATTGAAGAAAGCCATGTCAAGGCACATCAAGATTGTAATGAAAAAGTTAAAACCAAAGATAAAGAGATCTTAAACAGGAAAAGACATCTTAGACTTCTTCACAGTGATGCAAGGCAAGAGACAATAGGTGGATGTTTTTAATACTGAGGGAAGTTCAACCTCAAACTCTTATTTTGGAGAATAACTCCCAAGATTGATGTCAAAATGAAAACTTTTTTAGAGAAACAAAAGCTGAGAATTCATGACTGAAAAGTTCTGAACTTCAGGAAATGTTAAAGACACTGAAGAAAAGTGGCAGCAGATAGAAATTTGGAGCTTACACAAGAGTTAAAAACATGGGTGAATGTAAAGGCTCTTTTCCTCATCTTGAGATCTCTTTAAAAGTAATTGATTATTTAAAATAGAAGTAATAATCATAGATTGTGGGCCCTTCTACCATCCACAGAAAGTATAATATACAATAACAACAGCACGAAAGTTAGGGAAATAATTACATGTACTTGAGATAGAGGAATTATGCACTGTACTGATACCTGACTAGGGAATTTCTCCTTGGCATATAGAAAGAATTCTTACAGTTTAACAGCAAGAAGACAGCCCATTATATCAGTGGGCAAAAGATTTGGAAAACTATTTTTTTTAATGGCCAGCAAGCCCCTGAAAAGATGCTTGAATGTCTTAATTAATTAGAGGAATGCCAATCAAAACCACAATGACAGGATTATGTGCCCACTAAATGTGAAAATACCCACAATATCAAATGTCCACCAACATGTGGAGAATTTCCATAGATCACATCTGGAAATGGAAAGTGATATCATCACTGTAGAAAGAGTTTCCCATTTCTGCCCACCACTGGTGGCTCACACCTGTAATCCTAGCTACTCCGGAGGTTGAAATGTAAGGATTTCAGTTCAAAGCCAACCAAAAAGACAGGACTGGAGCTGTGATTCAAGTGGTAAAGTGTCAGCCTTGAGCAAAAAATCTAAAGGTCAGTGCCCAGGCCCTGAGTTCAAGCCCCAGTACTGGCACACATACAAAAAAGTTTTCCATTTCTTATAGTGTTAAACACACTAAGTGATCATACCAGTTTTCTTTTAGGCATTGATCCAAATTAAAGGAAAACGTGTCTACAGAAAGACATTCTTTGTAATAAAAAATAATTCAAATACGACAGTTAATAGACAAACTAGGTAAATGTATGTAATTTAATGTTATTCAACAATGAAAAGAATAAATTTAACAACTTCGATGAGTAAAAGTAGACAAGTAAAAGAAGATAATCAAAAAAGAGAATATGGTATCTGAGTCTATTTATATAGGTTCTAGAAGAGAAAACTCCTTACATAGAAAATAGCCAGTCAGTGGCTGGATGCCTAAGATTGAACCTGGAGGAAAGACTGCAGTGAAACATGAGAGAACTCAAGAGACTGGAAATATTCTGTCTGAAAGCTTACATTTGTTACTTTAACCCATATATTTGTCAAAATGTACCTTATTTTGCACTTAAGTAGGTTCATTATTTTACATTTATACATAATATATAATGTCACATACATTACATATTATAAACAGCAATAAAGTTGGTTTTAAAAGTAAAAATAATCTTAAATAATTTAAAATGAACTGGACTCAGCCTCTTTTTACCATTAAGTATGAAAAAATTAGAACATCAAGTTACTCTTTTATCTAAAATATGCACTAAATTATAGTCAAAGCAAGAGCAGGAGTTAAAAAAATGAAATCTTCATTTGATTTGGATTCCCACTCACTAAAGTTTCCAACTATAGTCTGTATCTCAATCCAATGGATTTTCAGCTCCAGGTCCACAGTGACCTATTACTTTGTCAAGGCTCCCACTAACGGACATTAAGACAGTAATGGATATTTTAAAAATATTAACTCTTAATAATGTAGCCACAAGAGGACCCAGTGGGCTGAAACCACTCCTTGAATGAAAAGTTTGATCTGAGTCAACTTTAATCTTACTCTTCTGATCTTTCAATAGAGACATTTCCAGCATTCCAGCTCATTACTTAAGCTTTTGTTAAGAACTTGGTGTCCTTATTGTGGTGCTCCTGACCTTTGTCAATGTGGGAAGTTCTTTGCCTTTCTCTTCTTCTTTTGGGGCTTTCATAGCAATCTAGGCTCTAATGTTAAGCTTTGTCTCCTCTCTGTCTCTGTCTCTCTGTCTCTCTGTCTCTTTGTCTCTCTCTCTCTCTGTCTCTGTCTCTCTCTCTCTCTGTCTCTCTCTCTCTCTCTGTTTCTCTCTCTCTCTGTCTCTGTCTGTTTTTCTCTTCCTCTCCCACTACCCTTCCCCCCTCTCTCTAAGTGATGGTGCAAGGATAGAATTATAGGCTATGGGAATGGAAAGGACAGGGCTCCTAGTCCCTTAATTCAGTTTCCTAACTTTAAAGAGTAGGAAACAGAGGTCTCAAGAAGGAGAGGAACTTCTCTAATGTCTCAGAGCTCTTAAGAATGGAACCAGCTCTGGACCCGTCCAAACCCATGCCATCTGGGAACCATAGCCAGCTTCTCCCTGACTCGGATTCTTTGGTAACAGGAGAGAGACATTATTCACCTGTTTTTAAGGACATTGTTGGAGAATGGGGAATGAAAGGCCCTTCAAGTACACATTGCCAAACACTGGTACTTGAAAGCCATCTTAAGTCACCACCTGTGTAAATTACTTTCCTAACCCTTGGGGATGAAAATTCCTGTGGCTTCCACATTTTGGAAAAGCTTGAAGTTTTCCTTCTTTCTTTTGGTTTATTTGTGTGAAGCCATAAACTTGTTTTGGAGGAGAGACTTTTAACATTAGCCTTGCTACAAAGGTTTACAATAATTTTAAATGCTATTCTAATGATAGCCTATCATAAATTTGATCTGTTTCCCAAGTACTAAGGAGAGAGCTAACATCAGAAGCTTTGAAAAGGTAGAAACCTGGCTTGTTTTTCCTCTTGGGTTCATGCTAATTGCTGTACTGTTATTAAAACAAAGAACTGGTCTATAAATGCCCCAGAATAACATGGCTGTGCCGAATCAGAACTGCAATCAGACCACCCTGTGTTTTATAGGCTTAGTGTCTTGGTGATCCAGAGGCCTGCCAGTGGGGGCAGAATTTCTGCTTTGGCTGCTAATTAAACTTTAGAACCTTTTCTTTGTTGCTGGGCCAGTCACTTCCACAATCTGATTGGCCAGAGTTGATGCTATTTGCAGTGGGCAAATTTATACTTATTCTGAAAAACGAGCAACAATTCCAAAGAATAAATATTTATTTGAAAGAGCAAAAGTAACTGTCAAATGAACAGATTGCCTGAAAATAGCTTTATCCAGAAAAAGTTCTGAAAGTTGGAAAACACTTAACCACGGCTGCCAGATACAATATTATTCACATTTCAGGAGAGAAAATGATGATATTAATACCTTCCCCTAGGTAACTGCTTTTAGCCTTTGCATACCACAGCTTGTTAGCATCTGTGATTTACATCATTCCCCAAATAGCCTTATGAGGCTGCAGGTGAGGGGTATGTGTGTCAGAGACTGTACTGGAAGTGGTATAACACATTAAGATGTGAGAATTTCAAGTCATTCATTGATGTATTCATCAAAAAATTGAAGCTGGGCATAGTGTTTCGCACTTGTAATCCTAGCTACTTGGGAGGTGGAGATTGGAAAGATGATACTTAGAAGTTTGCTTGGGTGAAAAGGTAGCAAGATTCAACATAAAGGCCAAGCATGCTTGCACATATATGATATACACCTATTATTTCAGTTATACTGTAGAAACAGGTAGGCAAATGGATATTTGAGGCTGGCCTGGGCAAAAAGCATGAGACTCTTTTTTTTGGGGGGGGGGTCCGGTCGTGGGGCCTGAACTCGGCCTGAGAGCTGTCCCTCAGTTCTTCAGCTCAAGGCTAGCGCTCTACCACTTGAGCCACAGCACCACTTCCGGCTTTTTTCCTTTTTCTTATGTGGTGCTGAGGAATCGAACCCAGGGCCTCAGGCATGCAAGGCAAGCGCTCTACCACTGAGCCAACTTCTCAGCCCCAAGCATGAGACTCTTATGTGAAAAATAACTTAAACCCAAGGCACTAGGGACATGACTCAAGTGGTAAAGCATCTATCTAGCAAATGCAAGGTCTTGAATTCAGACCAAATACCACGAAAGCAAAACCAAATTTCAAGCACTTCATATGTAGCAGAAACTAGCCATTAGGCTAGAATGGACTAAATGAACAAAGACTAAAACATCCTGTCCTTATAGAAGCTACATTCCAAGGGGGGCAGTGATACATGGATTCTAATGTTAGTTCTGCCACTTATGTGGGCTCAGCAGATTCCTTATTCCCACTGAATTTAAATGGACTTGATAATTCCTGAAGCACAATTTTGTAAGGATCATTGTTTGGGAAGTGCTTAGTGCACAGTGAGTGCTCTGGAGAGGTAACACCAGGGTCATTGTTGTCATTCAATCCCCACTTCTGCCAGGGTTGACCTTGCTCCTGCTTGCTCCATGGGCATAGGAGCAGTTAAGATAAGTTCCTGTTCCAGCTGGGTGCCCTCTAATCTTAGCTACTTTGGGAGGCTAAGAACAGGTAGATCATGGTTGGAGGCCAGCTCGGGCAGAAAAGTTTGTGAGACACCTTTCTCAAGCTATAGCTATGTGTTTTGTCATCCTAGGTATGTGGGAAGTTGAGATCAAGAAGACTGTGTTTCTAGCCCAGCCCCAGTCAGAAAACTCTGAGACTCAGTCTCAACAGAAGAAGTTGGGCATGTTGGTACATGACTGTGTTCTGAACTATGGGAAATAAAAAATAGGATTGTGGTCCAAGCATGTGTCTGGGAAGGAAGTGAAACCATAGCTTAAACAAACGAACAACCCCCTCCAAGAATAACAAAACAACAAAACAAAACTTAATCATGGCAAAAAAAAGGGGGGCTTTCAGTGGTAGAGTGGCTCTCTGCCTAGCAAGTGTAAGGCCCTGAGTTTAAACCCCATGTACCACCAGGAAAAAAAAGAAAAAGAAGTTAAAAATTAGTCTGTGTCCTAAGTGCTAGTGATAGAGGGGTTAGGTTTGGATTTTGTAGCCCTAAGTTCTTGACTTTACTTTGCCTTACTGTTATTTAGGAGGCAGCCACTCAGAATTAGCCCTTGTTTAAAAATAACTATTTTATCATCCTGTTTTGCTTCCCTGGGTGACAGACTCCTAACATTTCTCTCTCTCCTCCTTCTTCTTTCAGATTGTTTAGTGTAATTTTGGAACAATTAACCAAAGAAACAGAAGGCGGAAACCACTCCAGTGGCAAATCAGGAGGCTTTGATGTCAAAGCGCTCCGTGCCTTTCGAGTGTTACGACCACTTCGACTAGTATCAGGAGTGCCCAGTAAGCCCTTTGTGTTTCCTACAGGCAGGGATGCACTAATCTTTTTCTTCTGGGTGGGTCTCAGGATTGAGAAACAGTGCTCTGAGGTGAGTTACCCACTAAGGGGCCAGCCAGCGGGCTATGTAGGCCTTCATAGTTCATAAGACTTGTCTGCTTCACTGTCATTTTGGGTGTCTGTGACAGTTCTGAAAGGAGGACAGGTTGTGGTGATGGTCATTTTGCCTTTGCAGAGGAGAGTATACCTTCTTGCAGAGAAGTTGGGTGGTGGCTGGAGATCTTGGGTCCCAGGTATCCTGACTCCAGTCCAGTTCTCTCTGCAGGTGCATTGCCATCTTCTCCATGCTCAAAGCCTGCCCCTCTGAAAGTGATGGGTGATATAGATGAGGGTGTTAGAAGGCTCACCTCACAGTGTTCTTTTCAGGTGGGGAGTTGAATGTGGCTGGACTTCTGGGAACTTTGGCTAGCTCCCTGCCATTGGGCATTTGGGATTGAGCCTGTCCCACTGAGGGCAGGGAGAGATGAGCACTCAGCTTCTACTGTTAGTTCAGGGCACAGAAGCTAATGAGGTCGTGAAGGAGACCCCAGGCAGTATGTCTGCAACACAGAGGAGGCTCTCGGGAAATGATAGAAAATGTAGATACCCACTGGGCCCTACAGTACCAGTACCAGTACCAGTCAATGCCAGTTCTGAGCTTTAAGCTCAGAACTCCAGGCTGGAACAGCTATCCTGGAACAGATGTTATACCTGAGTTTGGAACAGATGTCCTGTCTGTGCTCCAGCCAGGAGCTGTAGTCCTCTTATATTTCCTATGAAGCATGGGGCTTGCCTCATTTGTCTGAATACTTCCCAGGTTAGGAACTTCAAAAAGTGGAAGTCCTAAACACCTTTTCTAGGGCTTTCTGGGATGGCTGCCTGCTCAGAGCTGGAGCAAGGAAACACAACTGTGGCTTGTGTCTGTTTTCTACAACTCATAAAGCCATCAGAAAAGCACAGATTTTTTTTCTTCCCAAAAGTTCTTCATGAAATTTTATTAAACTTGTTGGCACTTGGATTATACCAAAAATCCTCTGAAAAAAAACAACAACAACCTGTTTCCAAATTTAACATTTTTAAATGTAGGAAGTGGTGTTTTATGTGTACTTATTTTTCCAGATGGTTCATTTATTTTCATTGAAAAAGATCAGCACAAGTCAGAAACCACAGAACTGTCTGGAAGGAATTGGGGAAAATAGAAATACCTTGGAAATGGCTGGCTGTGTTAAATGTAACATGATTAAATGGGAAATTCAGTGAGCAAATATGTTCTTCAGATTTGTTATAGCTTCATCAAATTTCAAAGAAACTACAACAGCCTTTTTTCCCCTAAAGAACAAATGGCAAGACAGCCTATCTGTGGCACCTGCAGTGTGCAGGCTCTCATGGTTAAGGCTCTGGCCTGCCTGAAAATTTCCAGCCAATGGAAACTGTCAGAACTGACATAGCGCATCCTGGCTCTGCAGGCTCATGATCCTTCTGCCAATGGACAGTACATGGTGCACCTAGATGCTCACTGAGCCATTCTCATCTGTATTTCTTCCTTTCACAAAGTAGCATCTCACTCTTCCACAAATCAACAGGGAGACTCCAAGTCTTTATGTGAAGACTTTAAAACCCATATTTGAATTGCCTGGCTAAGAAGTATGTGATGCTGTCCTCAAATGCAAATGAGTTTGGGGGTAAAAAAAAAATTAGGGGGTTCTATGCAGTGCTGTGTGGCAGCTGTGACACAAGGATTTCTTCTCTAGTATCTGAAATCCTTGAAAAGGTCCAGGAATGTTTGACTTTTATAGTTATCTAAGAATTGTCGACTCCTTTCTAAAAGGATTTTAGATGTTCTACAAGATATAATTTTATATGCATGTGTGCATGGGAATATGTAGTCATTAAATGAAAAGCAACTGTAATTCAGAAAGTAGTTTCAAACATTTGTGAAATTCTTGAGTATTCATGCCCAGTTAGCCATAAATCCAAACTCATCAAATAGGAAAGAACCCTAAAGATCCTATGGCCCGTTTATGTCTTCTTTTAGATGAGTAAACTAAGACTTGTGAAGAGTTAGTGACTTAAAGCTCTCTCAGCTGGTGAGCAGCTATATAAGCCCAGACACACGTCTTGGTCCCTCATTCTTGTCCTAGTATTTTTTCTACTTCCTCCTATATCTCTTTGATTAGGGTTCCATGACATCTACCAAACATATTATGCTCAAAGTAGCTGAATGTAATCAAAGTATACATGTTCACATGTTCACAACTTTATTATCTCATAAATTTGACCAATCTAAAATATAATAGTTACATTATATGTAAAAATATTCATGAAGCACTGGCTTATTACCATAGAATTTAAGAGCTCAATGTTGGATGATTTTGGATGGCCTTTCTATCTCTCAAAAAAAAACCCCACCACTAACAACAACCTCTAAATAAAAACAGAAAATAATGTTCAAGGACATTAGAATCAACGCCCCCTCCCATATATACCTTTTAAGGGGTACAAATACTGAACATCATTGTATTGGTAATTTTTTCCAAAAGAAACCATTCAAACATTTAAAGACAATATACCTGGCATTTTAGTTTAAAGAGTCTTAGGGAAGACAAAGTCTTGCTGTGTCTAAAATCTGCTCATCAGTTTTTCTACCCTGACTTGTCCCCCTGCCTCTTCGCACAAGCTTCTTTTCATAGCAAAGTTTTCTTTTCCTTTTTCTTTTGCTGATCATTGGACTTAAACTCAGGGCCTGGGTGCTGTCCCTGAGCCTCTTTGTGCTCAAGGCTAGTGCTCTACCACTTGCCACAGTGCCACTTCCAGCTTTTTCTGAGTAGTTTATTGGAGATAAGTCTCACAGACTTTCCTGCCAAGGCTGGCTTCAAACCTCCATCCTCAGATATCAGCTTCCTGAGTATCTAGGATTACAGGCCTGAGCCACAAGTACCTGGCTAAACTCTTCTTCTTAGTGCTGATTAGCTTGCTTCTCTTTGCATGGTTTATTCTCACTTCTAATCTATTCAGTTTCAAGATTCTTCTTATTTCTTTTTTTGAATAGTATAGAATAAAGGAGGAAATACTAGAAAAGAGGTGGTTGGAAGAGAGACCCTGAGACAATGAGGAAAGGGAGGAAGGCAGAAAAGAATGAATGAAAACAGACAGAAGCTGAGGTCTTGGAGTGATGGGAAAAACACAAAGGTTAGTTAGGATGCTAATTAACCACTAAGCCAGGAAGCCCAGATTCTAGTTTGGGCTCTGGCTCCCTGCCTGTTCTGCCTCCTAATCCTAACCTTGAGTGATGTCCTACCATCCTGCTTCTGTCTTTTTTTGGTATTTGTACCTGCACCACGGCGTTGAGTACTATCCACTCACTTATCTCTCAAGCTATCATCTTAACATTAGGCCAAGCATCCAAAATCATCAGGTCTAAAGCCTCTCTCACCTTTCTGCCCTCCCTATCCACCTCCTTCATTTTAGGAGACTTCCATTTGAAATATCTGCTTTTGTTCGGAGCACTACAATTTTCCTCTAACCCTAGACCAGATCATTAGTATGCTCTGTAGGCACCTTCTTGTCATTTCAACCAGTTTTTGGAGCTGTAGTCTCATCCTGATCCTCATTCTGACCTACCTTGAGAGTCCCAGCATCTTGAACTACTTTGCTTATCTTGCCTCCTGTTGTCCTGTCTTTCTAAATGCTACTTAGAAACCTTTGAAAGTCAGTCTTTTGCTCATTGAAATTCAAAACCCAGAATAAGGAAACTGAGCTGTGGTTCAAGTGGTAGAACGTTAGCCTTGAGCCAGAAAGCTCAGGGACAGCACTCAGACCCTGAGTTGAAGCCCCAGGAATCTCTCTCTCTCTCTCTGTCTCTCTCTCTCTCTCATTCTTACACACACACACACACACACACACACACACACACACACACACACACACACACACACACACACACACACACACAGAGTGATGATATTCCTTTCCATTGAATGATCACCAATGATCATTCCATTAAATGATCACTGATGACTGAGCTCACATTGTACCTACCCACTTCCATGCTCTTGGTACTGAATTCCTGTTGCATGCTTACCTGTAAACTTTTCAGCCTTTAGCTCAGCCAGGAGGAAGCTGCTTCAGAGTCACCTTTCCTCACTCTACTCAGAGGCAATGTCTTTCATTTCTCTTTAATTTTTATTTTCTGATATCACTTACATAGCATCTCTCTGCCTCCTGAGGGTAATTTGTGTTAAATTCTATGTTTCCTTCTAGGATATAACTTATTTGAGAGAGGCTTTTTATGTAATACACGTTCCTATTGCCCCAAATCACTAGTCATATACTTTTTATGTGGTCAACATTTGGAAGGTTTTGTTGAATGAAGGGAAACAATGAATGAATGAAGCTGGGTCCTGGTGCCTCATGCCTATAATCTTAGCTACTCAAGAGGCTGAGATCTGAGGATTGTGATTCAAAGCCAGCCAAGTCAGAAAAGTCTGTGAGACTACTATCTCTAATTAATCATCAAAAGTCAGAAGTGTAGCAGTGGTTCAACTGAGAGAATACTAGCCCTGAGCAAAAAAGTTCAAAGAGAGTACCAAGGCTCTGAGTTCAAGTCATAGGACTTACCCCAAAAAGAAACAAACAACAAATATATAAATGAGTGAATGAATGACTTTAACATTGACTGTCCCTCTGAAGGCTTTAGTTTTTTCCATCTGTTTAGTGAGGTAGTTGATTAGATGATCTTTCAGGTTCTGTTTTAGCTCATTTCACAACCAGTCTCAGTATTAATTTTGTTTTGAGATATCTGAGTTTTATTACTGTATGTCATCAATACAGCAAGCATCATTAGGAATAATATATATGCTTAATTTGAATTGTCATCTTGGCTCACAAACTTATTTTTCTCTTCCCTAGGTTTACAAGTTGTTCTGAACTCCATTATAAAAGCCATGGTTCCCCTCCTTCACATAGCCCTTTTGGTATTATTTGTAATCATAATCTATGCTATTATAGGATTGGAACTTTTTATTGGAAAAATGCACAAAACATGTTTTTTTGCTGACTCAGGTGAGTAATGAAACTGACAACTGACTAAGTTTTTTTAATTGTTTTTCTCAAAAAGAAGTTTTGTGCTTTGGGGAAAATCTTTAAAAACACTCTCTCTCTCTCTCTCTCTCTCTCTCTCTCTCTCTCTCTCTCTCTCTCTCTCTCTCTCTCTCTCTCTCTCTCTCCTCTCTCCTCTCTCTCTCTCGATGGGTGGGGGGCTAAATGTACCAGTAAGTCTCCCAAGCCAGTTCTTAGTGTGAATTATGTTCAGTATGAATGAGAGCTTATTTGATTTTTGCATCCTGATTTCCTATGGAATGTGTGCTAACAGGCTAGATGAGGGACTACCATGAGATAAACCAACAATATGATATTATATTCACTTAAGAAAGGTGCTCTAAAGTTGAGAACAGGGCAAAGAGCAATGGCTTGGTCATGAGTAGAGGAAATGATGAATTCACTAAAGAGGGAGTATTGGAAGTGGACCTTGAGGAGGGTAGCAAGGACTTTGAGATGGCATAGGCTAGAGGAATCTTCTAGGCTTGGTCAAGAGTCCTGAGATTCCACTATTATTTCTCTCTGGAGTAATGCAGCCTGCTTCCTTTGTTTACAGATATTGTAGCTGAAGAGGACCCAGCTCCGTGTGCGTTCTCAGGGAATGGACGCCAGTGTACTGCCAATGGCACAGAATGTAGGAGTGGCTGGGTTGGCCCAAATGGAGGCATCACCAACTTTGATAACTTTGCCTTTGCCATGCTCACTGTGTTTCAGTGCATCACCATGGAGGGCTGGACAGATGTGCTCTACTGGGTAAGCAGCTCAAAGAGAGCATTATGGCTTGTTATTCCCTTAACGTTTCCTTAGCAAAAGCATTGAAAGGTCAACTAAGAAAGAGACCCTGGAAGTCAGTTCTTTGGAAAGAGAAGCAGATTTTGTTTTTACTAAGAGAACCTCATCATCCTGCTCTCTCAGGCAAAAGTTTCAGGAAGGGATCCAAAGTATGTTCCATATTTTCCCATTAGAATCTATCTACTTTGGATCCATTTCCTGTTTCCTGTAGCTCAGAAAAACCTTAGCCCATATTGCGCCTTTTTTCCAATTATAATTAGCTCAGCACAGGGCCATAGCTCTCTTTCCTTTTTCTGTGCAGCTGTAGAATTCTAGAAGAGAGGGTAAAAAAGGTGATCAAATTGCTAGGATTGTCTCTAACAGTTGGACACCCTTGTAGTGATAAGGGTCTGATCCTCTTGTTCATGACAAAGCCAGAGGGTTTTCTGTAAATAACATAAAGTAGTAAGAACACATCCTTTGGCATGTTTGTGTATAAGAAAAAAAAATAAGCCCATAGAAGTTTAGAAATTGTTTGGAGCTACTGGGGAAAATGGCTAATGTAGAGTTTCAGTCTAAATTCCAACCCAAATAGCATTATCTAGGATTCAAAAAATGAGTTACTTAGAGGAAATTAGTAATGAAGTACTTCTTATATGGGCACCTTTTAGATAAAAGACCTAGAAATTGAGAAGTAGCTTCTAATGGCTTTTAAGTTCTAAACTTTACAGGATTTCATATTATTTCATAATTTCAGAAAACCTATATATGATAGTTAGATATAGGTTTTGCTTCTCTTATCCAATGAATACTATGTTTACCAGATTAAAGCAGTCTTATACAGTCAGCCCTCCATATCTGCAGCTCTGCAGCCATTCATTCTACATCTCTTGCTTTCAACTGCAGATTTAAACTATTCGAGAAAAATACATTGTACCTGCACTGTGCCTATACAGACTTTTCTCCTGTTATTCCTAAACAATACAGTATTATGATTATTTAAGTCATATTAAGGAATTTAATCATCTAGGGCCCAAAGTATATGAAAGCTCCCCTGAAAAACTAATGTAATCTCAATAATAAATAGGCAGAAGTATATATGAAAGGATTTGATAGGTCATATGCAAATATTGTGCCATTTTATATAATGAGTTTGAGCTCTGCAGATTTTGCTGTCCCAGGGGTGTGAGGTTCTGGACAAATTCCTGCAGATACTGAGGGATGACTATATATTCAATGTTAGACAAAGAAGGAATGTTTCTATCTTTAGTGTCTAAAGTATTATAAGATTTAAGCATCACCAACTTGTTATACCTTGTTTGTCCTTTCTCCCTTTTTCTGACTGTTGTAGGAATTGGGTGTCTGTATGTGTGTGTATGTGTGTATGTGTGTGTGCGTGAGTAATCACATCTGTTAATTATATTCCTAAAACAACACCTTTCCATGGAAAGGAAGATGACATTATATTGGATGGGCTAATATAGGCACAGGGACTCTCAGGTTAGGTGAAGAGTCCATTTTCACATTTATCTCCTAAATTATAACTCCTACTCAGTGAAGTCTTAATCTTAGTGTTCCTTTGAAGTTTCTGATAACTAGAAAAGGCATCATCCAAACAGCTCCATCTCTGATTCTTTCTCACAAACAGCAGAGAAAGCAACACTTTGATTTTTTTAAAATAAAAATCAGTGACTCAGCTTTGTTTTGTTTTCTATTGTCATGGTGAAATGACAACTGCTGATCTAACATGCCTTGACTAATGGACAATTTTATACTTTATGTTGTATTTCTGCACATTGATCCTTTCACAGCAATTGTCCTGTTGTCAAACAGGAAAGCTCTGGGAGTATGTGATTAAAGCAGTGAAAACTTTGTGCACCCAGAAACAAGTTTCCACTTGCTTTCTTGAGCTCTTTAAAGTATCACCTAGGATGACACAATTAATATTTTTATTGTTAACACGACAACGACATAGTCAATAATTTGACAATATAATGACATTCTCTATAAATTACACAACATCTTGATTCTGTTGGAGTAATTTATAAACATTAGTCTAGTCCTTTGGTAGATTATCTAGAATCTTAAAGAAGCAGTGGGTATAGAGAGGCCACTGAACAACTACAGCAAATGGGTGTGATCCTTGATCTAAAGCAGAGGGGTCTGTATGCTTTTTTTAAGGGGCCAAATAGTAAAAGTACTTGGCCTTGCGGGCCTTGTGGTCTCTGTCTCAGCTATTGAGCTCTACCATTGGAATTAAGACTCAGCCATATACAAAGGAATGGGTGTGGCTGTATTCCAACCAGACTTCATTTACAGACCCTGACATTTGAATTTTATATGGCTTTCATTTGTCATGTAATATTCTTTGACTTTTCCCCAGTCATTAAAATGTAAAAGCCAATTTTAGCACGGTGGGACATAAGTTACATTTGGCCAATAGTTATAGTTTAAGAATCTATTCCAGGCATAGAGTAGAACCCAGTACTTGTTCCTTGGCATTCTTCCACTTGTCAGTAGTTCATGAATCCCTCTAGAACACTAGGGGGCAGCTAAGTAATGCCTTCTGGAGTGTTCTCCAAGATCTAACTTTCTGAAACACATCACGATTAGTTCTAATTACTTGTTGATTGCATTTATTAACACATCATAGAGATGGAAAGGAGCCAAGGAACCAGGTCCTCCTAATATTTTATGGTCCATAGTCATCTGGAGGCCATTCAGCTGTGTCCCAGAACAGAACATCCTTGTGAAGCACAACGTCTGGCACAGAGCAGGTACTCAAGAAATACAAGTGCCTTACCATCCTTCAAGTATCCCAAGCCCATTGCCTCACCAGTGTAATGGGCCATGTCTCACTATCTATTTTTATCCACAAAGTAGGAAATAAAAGGAACATCTTGGGAGATAAATGAGTTTCAGTTTTAAATATTGATTGCAAGCAAATGTCTCAATTCTTTAGGCAGTTGTATGTGGTGGACAAAGTCATTGTGGGAGATTGTTTAGATTGAGTTTAGATTCAGTCAGTGTTCTCAAGGTCAATTACACTATCATTTTCTGCTAAATGGCTGGTAGATAGCTGGCAGGGTCTTAGCAATGGAAGCACAGTGGGTTCCATATTCAGAAAGGCACTCTCAGAATCCAGGCACCAGTGGCTCATGCCTGTAACCCTAGCTACTCAGGATCCTGAGATCTTGGGATTATGGTTCAAAGCCAGCCCAGGCAAGGAAAGTCCATGAGACTCTTATCTCCAATTAACCACTTTAAAAAGCCTGAAGTGGATCTGTGATTCAAATGGTATAGTGCTAACCTTGAAAAAACAAAAGTTCAGGAAGAATTTTCAGCCCTGAGTTTAAGCCCAGGACTGGCAGGAAAAAAAAAAAAAAGAAAAGAAAAAGAAAGACACATGTAGAATAGAACTATTTGGATATGTTTGGGGAGTGAAATCTTTAACTTCTCATAAATAAATAAAATTATTGTAAAGCTCTTTTATAAAATGAACTCCATAAACCCAATTAAAGTGTTATTTGACTTACACATATTTGTTGCCCAGACAGTAAGGGCCAGTAAAGAGAAAGATCATCAAGGCTACACAAGGTTGATTGTGTGACCTTGAGCAGGTCATTGAATCTCTCTGGGATTTTATTTTCTTGTGGCAGAGTTCAATCTACTTTTTTCCTTTACCTTAGAAGAAATGTGTTTTTTTTCTTCAATCAGAGGAATTATTTTTAAATCTAGGAAATTACTTTAATATAAAACTATGATTTTAGGAGAGAGCTATCGGCCTAAGTCTTTTATGGCCTCTTGTCTGAGCAGTAAGCTCTTTGCTGAATGATGCAGACACCTGTGGACAGCAGACTGTCAGACCTTAGAAAGAACTACTTAGGGACAAATGAGTCTCCTCCATTCAGGCACGTGGGAAATGCCTTTCTATATCATCAGCCCAGGGTTTGCCTATCTTATATCTCATGCTCTGGAGAGCTACAAGCAGAGCACTAAGTTTCTAGTACTATTTTCAACACTTAGAAATAACAAAAGGCCTTAAGTTGGTGTTCAGTTTGAGACACATAGCTGCATTTCAGCATTTAAAATGAGAAGGAACTGAAGCTAAGTAGAAAATTATTTGTTGAGCCCCAGCTGACACTGCATGATGATTCTGATATGCTTTAAAAGATTAATCTAAATCGAAGTGCTTTAGCTCATGCTGATTTCCCCATTGCCGATAAAGACCTTGCAGGCAAAACCCCCAAGTATTGTATCTTAATATATCTATTTTGGGGAACCGCCTGACAGTTCTGACCTTTTTTTTTTTAACATGTATATAAAGTCTAAGAAATATTTATCTCTGAAAAGGGTCTTGGTTGACAAGGTTTAGTTGTGGGGAAAGCCTTTGGAGCCTAGCTTTTTTTTCTCTTGTCTGCCTTCTGACACAGTTAGAATCTCATAGTTTTTGTTTAGCGTCAGCTTCCTCCCAGTGCTCAGCTGTCATTCCAGGTGATATTGCTGATTTGAGCAAACGTTAATCTGCTGAGTACATACTCCCAAGAAGTTAAAATAATTTTTATTTCTTTAACGAAAAATTCCCCTCCCAAGTGGAGCAGACAACTGCTACTAGAGCCATACTCTGGAACTGAGGCCTGAAGGAGCAGATGACCTGGTCATCTGACTTATCTAGAGTTGTAGAGCAGTGAGGTTTCATAATGGTAGCCCTGCAGCGTGTATCTTCCCTTCCCTGAGAGCCACTCTCTCCCTTGCAATATGCAAGTCTGTTCCAGAAGGGAAAATTGTCCCAAAGAGGTCTCTGTCACAGGTATTGGCTTGAGACAAGGCTCTGGCCACCATACCAAGCAGCCTTATTCTTCTCCACACATGAGTTTTGATTTTTTGTTTTTTAGTAAGTTCTGTGGCATAGTTGCTTTGAAAGAATTGCCCCCTGTCTTCCTGCTGAAATTAGTTTATTCAACTTAATTAGATCAACAATTGCAGCCATGGCCCTGGCTCATTCATTACTCTAATTGCCAATGTAAGATGTGCAGACTGATATGAGTTCTATTAAGCACATCAATTTTCATGTGGCCAAACAGGTGTTTCATAAGGGATTTAATGCCCTCTCCCTAGACGTTAGCAACAGATGTTAGGTAATTTTTTTAAAATGTTCTCTTTTCCTGTTTGGCTTCTGCATGAGACAAACATTGTGAAATGCATGAGCCTCGCTCTGTAAAGCTGAAACCCAGAGCCAGATAATATGCAGGAAGGCGCATGCTTAAAACCCTAAGGGCTTGTACCTGTAAGTTGTGAGCGATGACTCTGCTCAGATTATTTATTGAGAAAGGATTCTGCATGTTCCGGCAGGGTCATGCCTAGGCTCATCTGTTCTGTTGCCTGACTGGTCCTTAATACTTTTTCCTGGGAGAGATGTTTGCCCAATTTTACACTGACCTGTACTGCTAGGAAGTGCTATCCAGCTGTGGTTCTTAAAGCACCTGCTTCAGCATAAAAGCTGCTCATTATCAAATTTTCCTTGGAAAGGCAAGGAAGCCATACCTTAATGTGAAGCTTGAGCTTGTCTAGGAGTAAGCTCAGAGTTCCTCTGGACCAGTTCACTTTTCACCTCTAATCCCAGAGCTCACAGCAGGAGCAAGAGGGATGTGGGGTGGTGGTGAGAATGAAGTAAGATCTAGGTTAAAGCCAGCATCCTGCTCTGAATGCCAGGGAGAAAAATCCCATTCCCTAAAAGACTTCTGCATATGTATTAGCTAGTTGACCTCTGAGACTTTTTTCATGTCTTCAGTATGTCAATTATTTTTTAATCTTTATTTTCATTATAAAGGTGGTGTATAGAGGGGTCACAGTTATATAAGTCAGATAAAGAGTACATTTCTTTTTGAACAGTGTCACCCCTTCCTTCAGAAGTCTCTCCGTTTTTCTTCCTGTCACCACCCACAAGTTGTATAATTCATTTTCACATAATGTCTAGTGAGTATTACTGCTCCTTTAGTTGTGCTTTATTCACTGATAATAATCCAGCTTTTACAGTGGGTTAGGTTAGGTTTCCTTGAATAGATTGGCTTACAGTAGAACCATGTCATTTCAGAAGACTTTTTTTTTTCTTTTGCTAGTCCTGGGGCTTCAACTCAGGGCCTAGGCACTGTCTCTGAGCTTCTTTTTTGCTCAAGGCTAGCACTCTACCATTTGAGCCATAGTGCCACTTCTGAGTTTTTCTGAGGTACTGAGGAATCAAACCTAGGGCTTCATGCATAGTAGATGAGCACTCTACCACTAAGCCACATTTGTAGCCTAAGAGTCAAATATTACAAGCTTGTCTATATAATTAAGACTTTATGCTATCACAAACTGAAAATTTTTTTGTAATTATCTTTAAGTAGATGTACAAAGAGTTTCAATTCAACATGTCAATCTATGAGTACTCTGTATCTTGATCAATGTCACCCTATCACAAATTTTAAAAGGAAAGTTAATACAACTTAGACAGCACAGTAAATGGATTCTAGCTAACTAAGCACTACATTTGCCTCTATAAGACATCTTCTGAAAATAACTTATCAGGACAGTTTCCTGAGACAAAGAGCCAAATTCCAGTTCATTTCTCTACTCAGATCCATGATTGATATTATTTGGCCTGAAAACGTCAATGGCTTTTCTTTTGTGTGTTTTGGTAGGTATGTTTGTATGTCTGTATGTGTGTTGGGAATATGAAACAAGTGTATCTTGGCTTCTATTGTCTCTGATTTCAGTCTAAGTAAATGTTTGATTAAATGTATAGGATGCTGTCTCTAATGTGTCCCTCTCTCCTTACTAGATTGTCCTATTAACCCACTCCTCTGAGGCCATCTCATTTCTTGCAGATGAATGATGCTATGGGATTTGAATTGCCCTGGGTGTATTTTGTCAGTCTCGTCATCTTTGGGTCATTTTTCGTACTAAATCTTGTACTTGGTGTATTGAGCGGGTAAGCTACACCTCTTTCATCTTGAAAGCAGAGTCCTGAGGACAGTTGCCAAGACCACACAGACTTTACTAGAGGGGGCCGCAGAGTGGGTGCCAAACACTTTATGTCTGCTTTGAGATGTGTTTTTTTTTTTTTTTTCTGCTGAGGCTTCCCAAATCAAGCTGTTTCCTGGAACCTTACCAGCCTTCATGAAAGAAAGTTATAGAATAATTATCGAACAGAAATTAATCCGCATTGTTGCTTGGAATTTAAATAGTTTCCATTGCTTGCCCTTTTGTCTATCTTAAAATGAGATACATTTATAATTGCCTTTTTGGTCTGGATCCAAATACAATGCACATTAATTGGTGCAAATCTGTAGTTAAATGAACTGGGCTGTGCTGACTCTTGGTAGACCCTTTTTGTAGATTTCTGCAGCAGAACTTGTCCTTACTTGAAAAAAATTTGGAAGGATGTCGGCCCATTCCCTATCTTAGAAATTCTAACCTTTAGCCTAAGTACTGAGTAGTCTGGCAGCTGCGCCTGGGGCTCTGCTCTTTGGTAAATGGATAACTGATAACTGATTTCCTTACATTTTACAGGTAAATGATGCGATAGGATGGGAATGGCCATGGGTGTATTTTGTTAGTCTGATCATCCTTGGCTCATTTTTCGTCCTTAACCTGGTTCTTGGTGTCCTTAGTGGGTAAGCAGTTGGATTCCTGTTGCACATTCTCCAGTTGCCATCTGCAAGGCAGCTCTGCGTGTCTCCCAGCTGCTCTCTGATGGCTTCTCTGCATGTGTTTTGGACTCTGATGTCCCCTCAGTGTGTTGCTCTTGGATTGAACTGTGATTCTTTCTGCCTGTATCTGTCTGTGAGATTCTGTTCTTCATGCTTGCCAAACACTGTTAATTTAATGAAAATGTTTTCCTAAAGCATCTACTAGAGGTGGATTACAAATGAGTAAAAGGCTTTTCAGCATTTGTCTCCCCCAAGCAGGGACTTTTGTCTCTTGTGGGTCTTTTCATGAATACATAACCTAGCCCCCTTTTTAGTCTTGTTCAGGCCATTATAAATACTTCCAGTAGTGTTTCAGATTTTGTTGTGGAGGAGAAATAAACCTAGATTAGCATATAAATATGTAGCAGTTTCAAAACCTTATTTCCTGAGATTATAATCCTTTATTAGCTTGGGTTTTTGGTTGCTGTAACTGGGTGGTTTCCCCTTTTACTTCAGTTTTAATCATACCTCATATAGTCTTTTCTTAATGCAGAATGGTGATCAGGTTTTGCGCATACATGTCTTAGGGCCTTAATCATAGTCCTCATCCTGTGGCCATGATTTTTCAGGTTCATTTTGTTTAACCCCTCATCTCCAGACTGACTCTCCATTCAGAGAGCTTAGTGGAGACTGATTCAGAAAGGGGATACCTGTGTTGTAGGGCTGTGCCCTGCCTGGGAAGGAGGTGCAAACCAGAGCCCCTGTGGGCAACCAGGCATCCCAGGAAGGTTCTCATAGAAGCAATCCTGGGCTGTCTGGGCTTGCTGAGGAGCAGTTCAGCCTGAAGCCAATGTGACCAGAAGGTGGAAGTGGGCACCTGAAGGTCCAAGAGGGGCTTTTATCCCTCTGAGGAGCCTTTCTCCTGCCCTGAGCTCTGACATTCATAGGAGAATGTTGATGGACTTGATTCCATCTAGTTTATTTCCTCCTCGCTCAACTTACCTTGCTCTTTCTGACACTGTATCTTAGGGAAGTGATGTCTTCATTTATCCCAGATTAGTAAAGAGCCCTTTATTGAATTTTTTGAAATACTGCCTTTTGCAGAATGAAAGAAAAGACTTAATTCCCTATCCTGGTTTCCTTTCTTCACCTTTTCTCAGCATACCCTACCTGTACTTAGGAAATATGCACTACAAAGTCCCAGATTGAGAGTGAGCAATTCCACACCATGGAATTAACAGCCCTGTTAAATCTCTATCCAGAAAGGGCCTAGGAGTAGTACTTCTCACCCCCCATTGAGAGGACTGAGGGCCAGGTCTGAGGGAGCAGCACTGCCCTCTTTCCTGCCTGAGCCTTCTACCGAGAACTTTCAAAGACTTTTCTCTTAATTAGCCTCTGTGGTGTCAGGTCAGAGTCAGGTAGTGAGAGTGGCATTTAGCCCTAAAAAAAACTTTGCCACAGGAACTGTCCATAAAAGGTTAACAGCAAATGTGTTGTGAATTCCTTGGCGCCTCATGTCTCCTAGGCCCAACCAAACTGACGGAGGCCATGGAAACCACTAATTTTAACAGTGCCAGTGACATGCCTTATCTTTAGCTTCTTGAAGCAAGAACTGTTGCCCTAGCATGATGAAGCAGAAGTATGAGCCAAATTGTGAGGTGCTTAAAAAAATTGGGAAAAAGATAGGGTGACTTCTCATTGTATTAATGGGGCTCATTGTAAACCTCATTGTCCCCCCCCCACACACACACACTCTAGCAATTTCCTGAGCTGCTCTGCTTGGCTACATCCCGTTTACTTCCCTATTTGTATTTTTTTTTTCTGTTCAAATCAATGCAAAAAAATTTATTTTAAGATTCTTCACAATCTTTTTGGGGGAACACTAGAGGTGTTACAAAACCAGAAGGACATAAATGTCAAAAGGAAGATGACTTCTGTTGCATAACTCCTAAGAGACTGTCAGAGTAACACAATCATAATCCCCAAAGCACTAAATTAAAAGTCTGCCTCCCATCTTAGGCACTTCAGTCAAAGATGGAAGACTTAAAAATGCACACATCCTCTTGAAACAACTAGTTTACTGAAAAATATCTTGGGAAAAATTACAAGTTTATGGAAGACATTATTTTTACACTAAAATGAAACTATTAAAGAGAATGCAAATGCTACATGAATGTTCAAAAGAAAGCCCAGTGATTTTTAGCTGTCAGTTCACACTGTGCCCAGACTTCTTCAGGCTACACACTGTCTCTACCCCCCTGGAAGCCACTTTGGTAGGAAATGTTAAGGCCTGCTCTGGGTGAAGTAAATAGAACAGCCTGCAAAGCAAAGAATCCCTCTGCCATGTTGACTATTAGGTCAGCAGTTGCTGAGTTTCTGATGAGTGCTTGGCTCTGGACCAGAGGCCAGGGGTGCCAAGATGTCTAAGACACTAACAGTGGCCTTGGGCTCAGGCCTTCCTTGTCTAGTGGGTGAGACCTGTGAGCAGTGAAGTATGACACATGCCAGAGCAGAGATATAGGCCGGAGCCTTTGCATCTTGAAACAGGAGAGGTATGTGTGTCCAGCAGGGAAACCATCAAGGTACTGGCATGTTTCTACTTCCTTCAACACTTCCTTGAACTTCTCTGCCTGGCCATACCCCTCTTTCCTATTTTTATATTTTAATTAAAGAAAATTTATTTTAATTTTAAGATTCTTCACAATTTTTTGAGAGAGAGAACTAGAAGTCTTATGAAACCAGAAGGACATAAATGTCAAAAGGAAGAGAATTTCTGTAGTATAGCCCCTAAGGGACTGTCTGGCTACAGAATGACTGACGTTTGTTCCCCCAAAACACCAATTAAAAGGCTCATATCTTAGTCAATACCACATTATTGCCTTCTAATGAAGAAACGAATGTTAGATGATGCTGTGTATCCATAAGTCTGCTAACCATATCTTTTAAAGATTTTTTTAATGTTCTTTGGCTTCTTTCCTTTTTGTGTGGCCATGTCATCCATTGATTCTTGTTCTGACTTTACACAGTTGCTTTGGTGTTTTTGTTTGTTTGTTTTTGTTCTTTTTTTTTTTTTTTTTTTGTCAGTCATGGGGCCTGAACTCTGGGCCTGGGCGCTGTCCCTCAGCTCTTCAGCTCAAGGCTAGTGCTCTACCTCTTGAGCCACAGCGCCACTTTCGGCTTTTTCTGCTTATGTGGGGCTGAAGAATCAACCCCAGGGCCTCATGTGTGCAAGGCAAGCACTCTTCCACTGAGCCACCATCCCAGCCCCTGGTGTTTATTTTTAAATTATTTTAAGACTAATTCTCTCGGAAAAATCTTTGGTTTAACAACACACTTCTTTTTTTTTTTTTTTTAACCTCAAGATGAGTATGGAGTTTATGGATTATGTGCCCCCATTATGATCCCATTGTGACCAAGGAATTAGCAAGTGTGGCTCTTTTAATTCTAAATCCAGACAGGTTAGCATGCCTCAGTTTCTTTTACTGACTTTTAAAAGCATGGTGACATTTTTTTACTTTTCAACTTGTTCATTTAAGGTTCAAGGCTTTCCTCAGTCCATAGGTACCTAAGAGAACATAGTAACTATGTAGTGTCTGGCCCCTTTGAAGGGATAACTGTAATGGGCAGTAGTATGCTGAAAAAAAACTCTGTTTGCTTCTTCACTTTAGGACCTACCTGCCACTGACCACACCTGTGGTACTGGTGTCTGAATTGTCCAGGTGGAGAACTCCCCAGGCCTTTGAGATATGGCTTAGTCCTAAATTCTATCCTGCTAGTACCTGGGACTTGCTCAGTTACCCTGAGCCCAATCTTCTTATCCCTGAACCAGGAAGAATTTTGTCTTGCTGTTGACCTCACAGGGTGATTTAAATCAATAATTGTATACTTACTTTAAGAAAGATCTAAGGATTTTACTCTTTTAATACATTGTCAGTTCACAGATCTCATTCTCCTCTCCTCCTTGGGCAAAATAGGAACATTTGAGGGGCTCTTTGGAGATTCTGAAGTATAGGATTTTCTAAGAAATGAACAAGAGGAGCATACTTTACTGTACTGTGTGCAGGCCAAGAAATGGCCATGGAGGGTGTGGTAGTTCTTTTTCTGCTGTACAGTATTGTACAGATCTAAATGATTGTTATTCTTGATAATTTTTTCAGAAATGGAGGGGCGTGGCATTTCTGAGACATGATGGGTAGGTGCCCCAGCTTAGAGTCCAGTAACCATAATGTGAGTATTCTATGTTTTACCAGTTGTGAAGTTTGGGAAGAATCCTTACCTCCTTGAGATTTTACTTTATTCATGTATATATCTGTTAATTAATCTAGTAGTGTCACAATAAGGCTTCAGTGAAGAGAACAATATGGAGTGTTCAGTCTTTTGTTTGTATAATGGCTTCAACAAGAGAAGGTATGGGATTTGAAACAATAAAATTATCTAATCAACTCAGCCCTTTTAAACCAATTCATAATAATTGGTCAAGATAAGTCTGCAATAGAGAGAAGTCAAAGTTATGTGGTTTTTTTTTAGTACTGAGGAAGAAATCAAAGTTTTCAAATGTGTTATTTTATAGGTAGGTGTGTATGTTGATGTATATAGCATGAGTGATACAAGCCAATGTTTATAAAGAATGTTACTATATAAGTCACTTCCTATGTGTGCTTTTAAGACTATTGAGATCAGTTATAGTTTACCTAAATTAAAACTTTCAACTAACATCCTACAAAAATATTTGAAATACTTTCTGAATCAGAACTGGTATATTTCTAGGTAATAAATGCTCTTAATGAGCAGCTTTTATAACATAAAACATTGCAAAACAATATAGAGCAAGTGGAGAGGGAAGATAGTGATGGTGTTGATGGGACTGAAGACTGTTTATCAGCATTTTACAGAATGGAAATCATGTTGGATCATGAGCATTTATTCCCTGGTCCATTTATATTCATATTGTAATGGAACAGGCAATTGATAATTTCTTCTTGACTAATGGCTTGAAAGGCAAAACATACTAGTACATTGTGGTTGTACCATTTGTGAATATTTTCTAAGTGGACATATACCCTCTTGGAATAAGAGGGTATAAGATTACATTTTTCATGACTTGGATTAGATTTTTCTCTCATTCACCATTCTACCAACATTCACTAACAGAAGATAAACAACAGAAATTCCTCTCTATACTCATTTAGACATTTCTGCATCTTAGTCAAATTGACAGGAGGTCATGAGGTGAGGTTTGGATCATGAGATGACCAGGTTATCAGTGTGACTTGCTACCACTGTTTGACAGAATAGAAATATACTGAGTTAATTAAAATTCCATACCTTAATCAACAAATGACAAATGGTTAGTGGGCACTAAAAGCAAAGGGACAGTGGAGGACTCTTTGTAGGGTTCTCATGCTTACAATTTTTCCATATGTGCAATTAATAGTGATCAGGCTAGCAGGAGGCCAAAGATATCCTCAATGCTCATTTGTTAGCAAAGTACTTCCCCATATCTAGGTCTTTTTTTATTTTTTTTTTTTGCTTGAGTAAGCTTTCATTGTGAAAGACTTGTCCACATAGCTGGGTGTCTTTTTTTTGTACTGAACATTGAAGCAGTGCTGTGATTGGGGTTGAAACAGAGGTCAGGGTGCTGGAAAGAGCCAGAGTCCTTTAGTAAAACCTCATGTGCTTTGTCTTTGGCGGGACAAGAAAGAAAACAACCTTTTGCTTTTAGATAGACGAATGCTAAGTTTCCTCTTTGTAGTAAAGAACCAAGCTAAACGTTTTTATATACTTTTGAACACTGAGCTTTCTTGTTATAGAGTTAAGAGGCTGTCATGGGTAGCTGACAGCGGGATCCTGGTGGTGTTGGTACCATGGTACCAAAAGTGCACAGGCTGATAGCCACACCTGACATTAACAAGTGAGTGGTAACCTCTCTGCCACTGGCTCACAGCTACTGTTGCCATAGAAATGGCTGTTGGGATCAGTAGAAACAAGGTAAGTGAAAGTTTTCGCTGATCCTTGTTTCCATTAAGCTGACGTCTGTTTCCCTAGTAACAGCAGTGGACAGCAGCCAGGCACTAGCAACAGATTCAGTAGATCACTCTCACTTTTCAGCTGTGGCTATCATCTGTTCCTGGCCACATTTTTTTTGATAACATGTAGTACAGACCTCTGAGGACCTAGGAGGCACCTCTGGCCACATGTGCCCCGCTAGGCATCCATTTGCCCCTGGCAACTCCTGTACAAAGTAGATTGTCTACAGTCTTCCCTCCATCTGGGCTCTAGCTTGTTGATAGACAGTTTAGAAGAAGGTAAAGGTTGTTGTGGGCAATCATGCTGCAAAGCAGACTGTTGAGTCTGTTGATCTCAAATCCAAGGGGAAAAGAATTGATTACTGTGCTTTCATGCACATACCAGCTCTTTAGAAAGCTGTTGATAGCCTAACAGTTGAAATTAAAACCATAATTTTCCTGTGTTCCCTATTCAGCTGGTTGCATTAACAGTTGCCATTACTTCTACAATGGAAAGGATGTTTATGAGTTTAATAATTTGACTTCTTATGGGAAACATATTGATGACTGTCTCTAAGATGCTTCTGTCAACCTTGTTTTTTGTTCCTTCTGTACAGTATTCTTTTACAGGCTTCTAAGTCTGCTTGCAGAAATCAAATATTGGTATTACAGGACAACTTTGAATACAAAGACTACCATGTCTATTGTATATGGGACTGTTCTTTATTACAGTCCAGCAGTTGTCTCTCTACTGGATTTTCATATTACTATTTCAGCAAATATATGCACCTGTGGCATAAGTATGTTCCTACCTGTATGAAACGACATTTATAGCTCCCACACAAGGGACAGCCAGTGCATATAGGGAGAGGCATGGATGAGTGATTGATTGTCAAACCTTTAAATACTATTTTTGAAAAAAAAAAAAGGTATTTTCATAGAAAAAACACAAACAAAATCGCGCATTTCAGTTGTATCTAACTAAAAGAGCACTGGAAAACTGTGGATTCTCTGGCTTTGGATGGCTTTCTGAATAACTTCATTCTTCAACTCTGGAATAAGATAACTATGCTTGGCCTAGAGGGAGTATTTAGAGGATGATATTTAAATACTTCTGTATCACCTGGCTAGGTTCAATGTAACAGGTGAATAAGAAGCAGAAAATCTTGCTATATACATATTTTGTCCTCTCTCTTAGACTACTTCAAAAGGATGACTTTCCACTCAGTGAATATTCTTTCTCCCTCTTTAAAATTTTATTGGTACGTAGTAATTTACAAGGGAGTTCAACTGTGATATTTTCATCCATACATATAGTATACTTCTGTCATATTCCTCCCTCTGTTACTCTCAATGAACATGTCTTGAGTGCTTACTCACTGTAGGTAGAGCACTCCCAAGGGCTCTATGAGGCACTGAGCTCACAACAATGAGCTGAGACAAATTCTTGTCTTAGCCGGATGACATGGTTTAGACTTGCAGTCCCAGCACTGAAGAGACTGGGGCAGGAGGCTCACAAGTTCAAGACCAGTTTGGATTACATAGCAAGACCCTATCTTCAAAAAAAGTTTTTAAGCTGGGAACTGTAGTATGTGACTATCGTACATCCTATCTATGTGAAAGGATCACAGTTCTGGGCCAGAATCAAGCAGAATCTGTGGGATTCCATCACCAATGGAGGAATCTGACTGTGCTGGTGTGTCCTTATCATCCCAGTTATAATGGGAAGCCTAAATTTGATGGATCGGGTTCATGCCCTGTTATGTACTTCTTTCAAATAAGAAGTGCAAAAAAGAGCTGGAAGCACAATTCAGCAGGAGTTCATCTGCTGACCATGCATGAGTTCAAACCCTAAATACTGTCAAAAAGGGAGAAGTATTTTTATGAACTTGAAAGTTGTATCTAAAATGGAAGGCAAAATTATGATTAAAATTTTTTATGACTGCTGTGAGAGAAAGGTTAAGGGTTGTGAGAGTGACCATAGGCACAACTGGAGGGATATGGAAAGCATCCTGGAAGCAGTAGTCTAACTAGCTCTTACCATGTGATAATGGTCTGGGACAGTGTTTCATACCAAGACCTTACAATAGGAAGTAGCAGAAGATATTGCAGGGGCTAAACAAAGCCAGGATAGAAAAAACCTGGGAGCTGAAGAATAGGAGAAAAGATTAAAGAATGGCCAGATGAGCCCGTGTTTTCAAATCACTACTTTAAACCTGTTCAAGGAGTTGAAGACAAAGATGGACATAATAAAGGAGTTGATAATAAATCTCAGCAGTGGGAAAAAAAGATTAGACACTTCAGAAAAAAATTGAGAGCCTACTGATATATAAAGCAATAAAAAAGCAATCTGATAATGGAAAATTGTAATCCTAGAAGAAGAAAGTGATGACAGAAGGGAAAAATTTAAGCTATCATAGCTGAAAACATTGCAAATTTTATGAAAACTTTAAATTCACAGACCCAAGAAGCTCAACAGATGTCAAGCAGTATTAGTATAAACACAAAGATAGTAACTCCTAGGCACATCAAATTCAAGTTGCTGAAAGTAAAAAATCAAAGAGAATACTTTAAAAGAAACCAAGGGGGAATGACACATTACATAAGATCTCATTGACTTATTTTCAGAAATAGTTTGAGAAATCCATACAACAATGAGTGACACCTTTGAGGATAGAGATATAGCTTAGAGATAGAGTGCTTGCCTCATATATACAAGACCCTGGGTTTGATCCTCAGAAGCAGAGAGAGAAAGAGACAGATAGAAACAAAGGGACAGAGAGACAGAAAGATACAGAGGGATAAATAAGTTGCAAAACTTTTCTAGAATTTTTTTATAAAGCAAAAAGTTAGACTAAGGCAAAAAAATTCAAATAAAAGCCATGAAAATTGGTCACCAAAAATTTTGTACTACAAGAAAAATTAAAAGAAAATCTCTAGGCTAATAGAAGATAATTCTTTTTAAAATGACCATAAAATGACAAATGTGTAGGCAGAGATAAAAGGTTTTTTATTCTCCAAATTTTCTTTAAATGACGTCATGTAAAGTACTAAACATATCATGCTATTATAAGATGTATAACAGGATTAACTGTAGAACAATAGAAGCACAAAAGTTAGAAAGTAGGTAAGTGGAGCTCCACTATAGTAAACATCTTAACATTGTTTATTAGATAATGAGGTCATTCATATATATATGTGTGTGTGTGTATATATATATATATATATATATATATGAATTCATAGTAGACATGGTAATTTAAGGAGGTATAGGATTATCTCTAGACCAGTAGGTTTAAAATAAAATACTACAAGCCAAAGAAGAGATCAAATGAAATACCAAGTAGTTATGAATTATCCTTAATAAGTCAGGAAGAGAAAGGGAAAAAGTACATGTCTGCCCAATGAAAAATAACATCTAGCATGGTGATGCAAACCTGAAATCCCAGCACTTGATAGGCTGACATAGGACTGCAAGTTTGAGATCAGCCTAGGCTACATAACAAGTCTGTATCTAAAACAAATAAATTCAGCCAATAATCTGAGCTACTCATGAGAGAACTGGAAGACCAAAGTTTAAAGCCAGCCTAAGCAGAAAAGTCCACCAAGACTATATCTCCAATTAACTAGCAAAAGACAGGCTAGAGGTATGGCTCAAGTAGTAGAGTGCATCTGTGAGCAAGAAAGGCAAGTGAGGTACAAAGTCCTGAGTTCAAGACCTAAAAATAACCCTCCCCAAAACCGAATAGCAAGAAATAGATTGAAAAGGCAATGACATCAGTAATTGCATTAAATGAAAAATGATTACATCATTTTAATTGACAGTATAGAATACAGTGGAAGGGGTGACAATAATCAAGTACATTGTACTCATAAATTGTGTTGAATTGAAATTCCTTTGTACTACTATAAGATAATTTTAAAATGTTTAAAGAAAGTGCAAGATTTTATAAACAGGATACAATTCAAAATAAAACAGTGAAGCATTCTGTATTCATACCAGAAAAATGCACACTGGCACAAGTATTATTTCTAGAAGCAAGGATGTTTAGGAGATACAGACATTGCTTTCATAATCATGAAAAAGTCAGTCCATCAAGAAGACACAATGATCCTAAATATGTTTGTACCTAATAACAGCTTTAGTATGTTTGAAGCCAAACTGTCACAATTAAGTGGAGAAATCAATGAGCATACAAATGAAAAAGCTTTATTATTCTTTCTCAATAAATGATAGAAAAAGTGAAGCAAAAGCAGCACCTATAGACAATATCTAAATTATTTGTAGCTGTGTTAATTACTACTTATTGAGCCTAATTGATATCTGCAGAATACTGTATGCTTCACTGCAGAATACTATTTCCAGGGGCTGGGAGGGTGGCTCAGTGGTAGAATGCTTGCCTTGCATACATGAGGTCCTGGGTTTGATTTCTCAGCACCACATCAACAGAAAAAGCCAGAGGTGGCACTGTGGCTCAAGTGGTAGAGGGCTTGCCTTGAGCTTAGGGACAGCACCCAGGCCCAGAGTTCAGGCCCCACGACCGACAAAAAAACAAAAACAAAGCTATTTCCAGAGCACATGGAGCATTCACCAACATTGATTATGGGCATGACAAGTCTCACTAAAGCTCTAAAATCTGAGATTTTAAAAAGTAAATTTTTAAACTTGTATAGATTTAGAATAGAAATCAGTAATGACCTGTCTAGAAAAATCTCTCAGATACTCATACAATAATACATTTCTAACTTGTAACTCAAATTACCAGAAAAAAGACAAAACTTTTTTTAGACAGTCTCACTATGTAGTACATGATGGTCTTAAATTCATGATTCAGATGTACACCCAACATGTCCAGCTTAAAAATGGAAAACATTTTAAACAATCATAGAAATACAGTTTTTCCCTTTATGCATTTCTTAGAGGGAAATTTATAGCTATGTTAATAAGGAAAATGGTTTGATTTCATTGAGCTGCATTTCTATCAACCAATCTAAACAAAAAAAAGCAAATAATATTAGGGTGAGTAGAAAAAGAGAATAATTAATAAAATTGTGACTCACACCTATAATAATAATAACTCAAGAGGTGAGATCTGAGGGTTGTGATTTGAAGCCAGCCCAGACAGAAAGGCTTTGAGACTTTTTAATATGTATTTTTATTGTAAAGATACTGTTTAGAGGGGTTACAGTTACATGAGTAAGGTAATGAGTACATTTCCTCTTGAGTATTGTTACCCCCTCCTTTGTTTTTCCCCTACTATCTCTTCCCTTCCAACCTCCCAAACTCCTCCTCCTCCCACCCTGAAGTTGTAAAGTTCATTTTCAACAGTGTCTTGTACATCTCATTGTTACAATGGGTCACCCTATATCATTATTTCAGCGCTTTGTTATTTCCCTTTCCCTCCCTAAGTTAGAAAAATGTATATACAAGATGCAAGGCACCAGAATCAAATACAGTGAAAATGGGTTATACCATGGGGGAGGAACATACAAAAGAAACAAAAAAAACCACGTAGTACATTATAAGTACATTAAAAACAACAGCAAGAAAGAGAAAACCTCTCGTGTCCCTATCTTGGGGTTCATTTTGCTTAGCATCATATATGGTCATATGTGCATAGCTTTTGACCTTTTCTACTTGTCCTAGACATATACTAGTTATTGCAAATAAGGGAAACCATGGGACCTGTGTTTCTTTGGGCCTGGCTTACTTCACTTAATATAATTTTTTCCAAGTCTTTCCATTTCCTAACAAATGGGGTGGTGTCATTCTTTCTGATGGAGACATAGAATTTCATTGTGTGTGTGTGTGTGTGTGTGATGAGACATAGAATTTCATTGTGTGTGTGTGTGTGTGTGTGTGTGTGTGTGTGTGTGTATCACATATTTCCTTGATCCATTTACTGAGGGGCATGTTGGTTTGTTCCATGTGTTAGCTATGGTAAATAATGCTGCAATAAACATAGTTGTGCTGTAGCTTTAGTATGGTCTTGTTTGTGATCATTTAGGTAAATGCCCAAAAGTGGGATTGCTGATCATAGGGGAGCTCTCTGTGGAGTCTTTTAAGGAACCTCCATACTGCTTTCCAGAGTGGTTGAACAAGTTTACACTCCCACCAATAATGCAGTAGGATTCCCTTCTGGCCACATCCCCTCCAGCATCTGTTGTTATTAGATTTCTTGACTATAGCCATTCTAACTAGGGTGAGGTGGAATCTCAATGTTGTTTTGATTTGCATTTCTTTTAGGGCTAGAGAAGTTGAGCATTTCTTCATGTATCTATTGGCCATCCTTCTTTCCTCTTCAGAGAAGTTTCTCTTTAAGTCTTTAGCCTACTTATTAATTGGGCGATTGTTTCTTTGAGGATTTGATTTTGGAGGACTTAGTTTTTTGAGGTCTATTACAGATATGAGACCCTTGTCCGTTGTATGGCTAGTGAAGATCTTCTCCCAATCCGTGGGCTTTCTATTGATCTTGCTAGTTATGTCCTTAGCCATGCAGAAGCTCTGCAGTTTCATGCAATCCCATTTGTCCAGCCTTTCTTTGATTTGTTGTGTTTCTGGGTCTTTATTAAGAAAATTTCAGCCTGTGCCAAGAAGGCCTAGAGTTTCTCCTATTCCTTCCTGTAATGTTTTCAGGGTGTCTGCTTTGACTTCGAGGTCTTTGTTCCATTTGGAGTTGATTCTGGTGCAGGGTGATATATAAGGATCTAGCTTTAGTTTTCTACAGGTGTTTAACCAATTTTGCCAGCACCATTTACTGAAGAGGTTGTCTTCCATTCTGTTTTTTTTAGCTCTGTTATTGAAGATTAGATGGCTATAGGTCTGTGGGTTCATTTCTGGGTCTTCAGTTCTATTCCATTGGTCCTCAGGTCTGTTCTTGTGCCAGTACAAGCTGTTTTGATTACTATGGCATTGTAGTAGAGTTTGAAATTTTGTATTGATATTCCTCCAGCTCTGTTCTTTCTGCTAAGGATTGGTTTTGCTCTTTGGGATCTTTTATTGTTCCACTGAATTTTTGGGTTGCTTCTTCTATTTGAAGAATGAGGTTGGGATATTGATGGGTATCGAATTGAATTTGTAGATAGCCTTTGGCACTATTGCCATTTTCACGATGTTAATCCTCTCAATCTAGAAGCATGGGAGGTTTTTCCACTTCCTTAGTTCTATTTTAATTTCCTTTTTCGGGTTTTTAAAGTTTTCATCATAGAGGTCTTTCACTTCTTTAGTTAACTCCTAGGTATTTTATTTTTTGTGGGGCTATTACAAAAGGAGTTGCTTTCCTGATTTCAGCTGCACCCTTCTCATTATTGGCCACTGGTTTTTGAGGGTTAATTTTATACCCTGCTACTTTGCCAAAGTTTTGGATCAGCTGGAGTACCTTGGGAGTGGAGTCCATGGGGTTCTTTAAATACAAGACCATGTTATCTGCAAAAAGGAGAGTTTTACTTCATCTTTCCCTATTTGGATCCCTTTTATGTTTGCATCTTGTCTTACTGCTCTAGCTAGCTAGGCATTCCAATACTAAATTGAAGAGAAGTGGAGAGTAGACATCCTTGTTTGAGACTATTTTCTACAACTAACCACCAAAAAGTCAGAAGTAGAAGTGTGGTTTAGTGTACCACCACCCTTGAGTGAGAATAGCTCAGGGACAATGATCAGGCCTTAAGTTTGAGCCTCACACTGGATTGCACATGTGCACATGTGAGTGCACGCGCACACACACACACACACACACACACATACATACAAACACACACTGATAAATTACAAATATAGAGCCAAACAGTGGAGTCTCTAAAATCTTAATAAAATTGACAAATCTAATGAATTTTAAATTAATTTAAAGAGCAAAAGGAGTAAATGAGCAGTAGCAATGAAAAAAGACGCATTACCACTGTAATTACAAACATTAAGATAATAAGCAAATAAAGGAAATTATTCTATGAAAATAAATTCAGTGATAGGAGAAATGGGCAAATTCTTTGAAAAGGTTTACCAAGAGGAAATAAAAATCTGATAAGCCATATATTTGCTTTTTAAATTATATTAAAAATGATAACCTTTTATTCAAATCTAGAGTTCTAGATTGAATTCTGTCATTTTGGAAAGAAATGTCATTCCTAGGAGAGAATTCATTCATAGTTTCAGTTGAGGACAAAATATAGTCCAACTCAAAAGACCAGAATGATCTCAATGCCTTCTTCTGGGAGTGAGGTTTCCATTAAGTATCTTGTAGTGTTGGTTTATTTATCATGGAAGGTTTTGTTTCTCCCTCAACTATGAAGGATACCTTTGCTGAATACACTAATCTAGGTTAACTGTTGTTACCTTTCAGTGCTTCGATTATATTCTTCCACACATTCTTCATTGCATTTCTGGTGTATGCTAAGAATTATGCTGTTAATCTAATGGGCTTTCCATTATATATGGCTTGTCTCTTTTCCCTTGATATTCATTCTTTATTCTGTCTACTTAATGTTTAACTATAATATGTCTAGGGTGTGTCTCCTCTGATCTTGGCCTATTGTTCTGTAAGCCTACTCTACCTGGATGATCCTGCCTTTCTTGAGGCTGGGGAAGTTTTTAGCTATTACTGTATTGAATAGGTTCTCTATGTATTTCTTTCTTTTTTTATTGTAAAGGTGATGTTTGGAGGGGTTATAGTTACAAAAGTAAGGTAATGAGTACATTTCTTGTTGAACATTGTTACCCCTTCCTCATTTTCTCCCACTTCCTCCCCCCACCCCCGCCCCCAGTGCCAAGTTGTAAAGTTCATTTCCAACATAGTGTCTTGTGAGTATTGCTGTTGCATTGGTTCACACTTTGTCCTTTAACTCACTACTTTGTTATTTTCCCTTTCCCTTCCCCAAATTAGATAAACATATATAAGACACTGGGTACCAAAATAAAAAACAGTGACAACAGGGGATAAACCAAATGGGGAAAAAGTGAAGGAAAAAAAAAAAAACTTCACATAGTACATTAAAAGAAGAACAAAAACACCTCTTGTTTCCATATCTTGGAGTTCATTTCAATTAACATCATTTTATGTAGTCATATAGTCTCTATTCATTTCTCTTGTATTTCTTCTTTTGTGCTCATCACTTGTGTGTTTGGGCTTTTGGTAGTCATATAAATTCCATTCCTATTTCTTGGTGTTTGTTCAATGTTTTTAACTGACTGATTTAATTTTTGTTTTATCTTCAGTCCCTGATATACTATTTTTAACCTGTTCTGTTCTGTTAGCTTAGCTTAATATTCTTTGTTTTGTCGGTTGTGGGGCTTGAACTCCAGGCCTGTGCACTGTTCCTGAGCTCTTTTGTTCAAGGCTAGTGCTCTACCACTTGATATACAACACCACTTCTGGTTTTCTGGTGACTAATTGGAAATAAGAGTCTCATGGACTTTTCTGCCTGTGTTCGCTTCAAACCATGATCCTCATATTTGAGCTTCCTGAGATATTATAGGCCACTAGCACCTAGCTCAATTAAGTTTTTTATTTTAATTATTTTATTTTAACTCTTCATTTCCAAGATTTCAATTTGACTTTTTCAAGGTCTCTATATCTTCATGAATTTCATTTTCATATTCTGCATTTTCTTCTTTATTTCATTCAGCTGTTAGTTTGAATTGCTTGTTTGTATCCTCTGAATTTTTTCATTTGCTTATGCAGTGTTTTCTTAATTTCCTTGATCATTCTTGTCTTTTATTTTTTGAATCATTGTTTGAAGTTTCTTACTTTTCACCAACACACTTGCATCCTTTACTGCTGAATTGTTGACTTTTGAGGTTGACGTATTACCTTGTTCATTCATAAATTTAGTGACTTCTGGGAGCTGGAATTGACATATTTGGGGCTGTTTTAGGTGTCCTTTTAGTTGGTGATTTCTCAGCGATTCCTTAAGGCTGAGATAGTGTATATTTTCCTCTTATTACGTTGGAGAGGAATGGGTCACTTGCTTAAAAAAAAACAATTTCAGTGTTCAAGCTACTGTATACTGGATTCTTCTCAACTTGTGAGGAAGCTTGGCTAAAAATCTGTTGTGTTTTGGCAGTCCCTAAGAAGACCATATACCACTACTGCACTAATAACTTTTAATGAATATAGAAGCAAATATGTATCTTCATGATGGCTCACCAGGGTGGTAATAGGAAGGAGATAGTGAGGATAGGGAAAACATTAATGAATGATACAAGGTATGTATGTTGGGAAGGAAGGGGTAGGAGCTAAGTTTGATAGCAGAGGTTAATGAGAAAGTTGAGTCAGATAAGTAGAAAAAATTTAATTCATGCTATGTTGGAATAGGGAGTAGGGAAGAGAAAAGAAGAAAACATGAACAAATAAGCATACACAAGACAAAATCAAACGTTATTCTGGCAATCTAGTTACCAACTATAGGTACTAACTATAGGTAATGAGTAAGGATTAGTGATGGGGGAAATAGAGCCAACAAAAAATATGAGCAAAAGAACAGTACTACTTTTTGATAGAAGAAAGTATAAATAAGGGAGGGCTATAGAAAATGGAAGAAAGAACAAATCAACAAAGAAGACAGACTATATAAAACAAAACATGAATTTTTAATTGTTCTTGTATGATTACACACACACACACACACACACACACACACACACACACACACACACACTCAACTTTCTGCGAGTTACAAAATGCTATGAGAATCATATAGTTTGCGCCTGGGTAGTGGAAGCTCTGACCCACCCAGTATTCAACATATAGATCCAGGGGCCAAGCCCTGGACAGTGAGTACTTGGAAACATCATGCTGAAAACATTGTTGCTACCCTGGTCTCTCCTGGCCAGGGAAGATGGAGCCTTAGACAACTGCCAAGTCCACTTTCAGAATCCCAACTGTCTCCAACAGAACCTCTTCTGAGCGTTTGAGCCTTAGCTGCATTCCGTAGATTATTTCAGTTGCTGCCACAAGCAATCTCCACACTGATACCTCTGCTTCATGACTCAGCAAGACATCCCAAGCCTTCTTTACTACCAGACATCTCTGCTGCCTGAAACGGTGCCCCTGCCAGGCAATTCAAGCCAGAGCTGCACTCCTCCAGGGACAACTATAGTGACTGTTTTCCCTCTACCTCTTCTGTGTGACTTGGCAGGAAGTCCAAAGCCTCTATCACCTGGCATTGCCAGAGGTTTCACGGAGCCAAACTCTCTGCAGGCCCTGTCAGACACTGATCCCTCTTACCAACCACTTCCTGTGACTGACTTATACCCAAGCTCAATGACAAGGTGTCCTGTGACTCCTGAGTCATGATTATTCCTACTCCCAGTTCCCCAGTTTCAACAGTAGGCACAGGCTCAAGAAGTATCTCTCACAGTAGGCACCTTACTGTGCCCTCTTGAGACAAGGGGAGCCGTCACATGCCTTTCTTTACCAAGGCACTGAAGTAGTCACAGTGTAACATTTTTAAAAAGCAAATGTTCCTGGGCACCGGTCACTCATGTCTATAATCTTAACTACTTAAAGGCTGAGATCTAAGGTTCATAGTTCAAAGCCAGCCTGGGTAGAAAAGTTCATGAAACCCAACTCCAATTTAACCACTAAAAAGCCAGAAGTGGAGCAGTAGCTCTAATGGTAGAGTGCTAGCCTTGAGAAAAAAGGCTCAGGGACAGCACCCAAGCCTGCAGTTCAAGTCCCAGGACCTGTACGATAGATAGATAGATAGATAGATAGATAGATAGATAGATAGATAGATAGATAGATAGATAGATAGACAGATAGATAGATAGATGATAGATATTATTGTGTTAGGAATAAGTCTTGAGAAAAATTTCCAAGACCTCTTGTATTTAAAACTTTGCTGAAGACAATTAAAGACTTCCTTTAATCAAGAATACATTACTTTCAAGGATTGAAATCACAGTTATTAAAATGTTTTTTGTACGTTGTTTATTGTAAAAATGCTGTACAGAGGGGTTACAGTTACATGAGCAAGGTAATGAGAACATTTCCTATTGAGTATTGTTGTGCCTCCTTCTTTGTTTTCCCCCTATCATCCCTTCCTCCCACCTCCACAACTACCCCCCCCCACCGAAGTTGTAACATTTATTTTCAACATAGTGTTTTGTACATCTCATTGTTACAATGGTCAAAAAGAAGCCAGGCAGTATTAATACAAAGTGCTTTTCTTTGCAATGAGAAGAAAGGAAAAAGGTGATGTATATATAAGTTTGATCTAGGGCTGTGAATATTTTTGTTTGACGTGTAGTTTCTCTGAAGTAGAAGTCTGAAGGAGGTCGCAGAATTTATGTGTGAGGTCCAAATAGTCATTACAGAGATAAGCCCTGAGTGGACCAGAGAAACAAGGGTGAGGATGAGTAGTGTCAAGGTTCTGTTGGAACCTGGTGATAGATGATAAATCTATACTGAAGTCACTTGTTCCATTATATGACTGTGTAGCTGCTGCACTTGCCTATTTGAATCTAGTAATGATAAAATATTCATGATTTTTATTAGCCATGTGTAGAAAAAGAGAGCCTTGCTAGATGTAAGTTTTGTTAGCTGTGTATAGAAAAAGATGGAAAGAATTGTATGGTATCAGGAAGAGAGCCTAAGTTGAATTAAGAGGAAAGGGAGGGAATCCTAGCAAATTAGGGGAAAAGAGGGGTCAAAATGTTTTTAAAGCCAGGTGGGGTAGTGTGGTCCTCTAATCTCATTACTCAAGAGGCAAAGGCAAGAGGATGGTTAGTTTGAGGCTAGCTTGAGCTGCGTTGAGTTTATTAGACATGAGGATGTTGAACAAGTCAGTTGGAATAAAAGGAAGTTGTTGTAGTAGAAGAAAAGGCTTGAGTTCCTGAGTGATTTGGGGAGGTGAAATTTAGGGTGTAACAGTGGAATTAGGTGGCTGAAAAAGTAACATGGAAGGGATGATCATTGGCGAGTCATGTCTCAAGGAATTGAAAAGTCAAGGGTTGGCAAGGTCATGCAAGGACAATTGCCTCAGTGTGTCAGCATAACTTTGGATGGAGAGGAAGGATGAGTGCCAGGGTTCAGTGTTCTGTTTTGGAAGTCACATAATACTGAGGAAGGCAAGAAAGTCACATAGACCAATGGTACCCTCTTCAAAGATCAGGGATTTTGTTTATTTTTATGGTTGGATGGGGAAGTATTGACCTATATGTGAAGAGGACCAGGATGGTGTGGAAGCCCTGAGGTAGGTAAATTCTGAAAGGACGGTGAGATGCATGAAGCAGGATGATTTGGTGTTCCTTGAATAGTTTGGGGGTTCAGGAGAGCTTTTGCTCTGTAGCAGCATTCCAAGAGGTCATGGGAAGGGCTGAAGGGTAAACGGAAGTCTGAGTCAGAAACAAGCAAGTTGAGAGGAGTACAGGGATGAAGGTGTGCATAGTACTGAAGGAGTCAGTGAAGCCATCAGCAAGGAACAGAAGCTTTGTGGTGATGAAGGCTACAGATGGCTGATAGTCCTTGGCTCACAGACTTGGTCAGCAGTGAGGTTGTCTAGCAGCTGTGGTCTGGCTATAGTCAGCAGAAGGATGTGGAAGTATTAGCAACTTGAGTCTCAACACATAGCCTGGTGTGTTGGTGACACCTAGGTTATTTCAGCAAGGTGAGTTCAGTGTCCTCTCAGCTGGGTAAAGAATGCTTACTGCTTTGATCTATGGACTGGTCTGCCACGGGCTTCTTTGGCTGAAGGAAGGAATTGCTAGCTGGTGTGGTTATCTGTGTCTCTATTTTGTTGTAGTCAGAAGTTCTGGCTTCATTTCTGGTCCCATATTCCCTAGGGATATGATTTTGGTCATCACACTTCATTTCTCCATGCCAAGGATTTTCTCATCCTCAAAACTAGATAGCTACATTAGCTCTTTGATTTTTCTCACAAAGCTGAACTGAAAACCAAGGAGAGAAATGGATTAGATAGGCCTTGCTTCACCAACAGACATCTCCAAATGTGAAGGGCATTCAACATGAGCCTGGCTGAGGTCACCCCTTGGGGTGTTCCTGTGAGTTGGAAAGCCTTTTTTATTTGTAGTCTGAACATTCATTTGCTTAATTTTCCCTCCAGGGCCCCACATCTTTCTGAGACCTAAAGAAGCACTTGGAGCATTAGCCTGATTTCTTCAAGTCTGATTGTCATATGACTTTGGTATGGACTCAAGGATAAAACATTAATCCACTGTAACGCCATCATTCCTTTGAAATTTTGCTTTAAAATAAATCTTGGTTTAAGTTGTTTGTTGGCACCTTCAGAGCCTCCAAGCATTTGAAACTTGTCAGCATTTGAGTGTTGGAGATTTGGGCTATATTCAGAGGAATCTAATATAGCGGGTGGTAGCACCCTACCTATGCACATGAGTGCTATCCCTACAAGCCCACCTGCCCTTGAGTCATTTGCTGCTACTGATCAATGTGACCTCAGAGACATGTGACTGAATTCCAGGGCTTCCCTCTCCCTCTTTGGCCATTGATCAAGTACATTTTAGTAGCAAATTTGTACCTGCATTGTACTTAGGAATATGATGGAGCGTTTGCAGGTCAGAAGACTTCCCCAAAGAAACCAGGCTCCAATTGAGCACTGAAGGATGGACAAGGTTTGTAAGGGTATCTCATGCCTATTGAAACCAATGTGTACTCCAGGGTGCTCCAAGCTTGCTGGTCTGCAGCAAAACATTAGAGTGATATGTAGCTGGGAATACCCACTGAAGGAGCAGTCTTTCCTTTAAGCTGTGAGCACTGTCCAAGTGTTTGAAGTCAGGTAATTGTGGAGAGCTGTACCTAGAAGGTCAAGCTGGTGTCTTCAAGTGGGAAAGGAGAGGGGCAAGCTCTGGAGCAGAGGGGATTGTGATACGAGGCTGGGGCTGAGGTGGAAATGCAGATGGGGATATAGTCCTGGGGGACGGTTGTAACTAGAGTGTCTCAGATAAGGGCTGAGATCTGTGTATTTCTGTCTTCAAATACGGTATATAGACTGCCTGAGGGAATTTTTATTTATTACATATAATTCTGTGAATATCATGACTAGGAACATATCCAGGCAGAGCCAGGTGCTTTATTTAATTAATTCCATTCCGTTTTCTCCACAGTTTTAGTGAACTAAGGGTTCTTTGCCTGTTTTATGGATGAGGAAAAGTTAGATATCTAGTAAGAAGTAAAGCTAATGATTAAATGTAGATCTGTCTGTCTCCAGAGCCTGGCTTCTTTGCTCATCAGCTGCAAGCTCTTTCTGTGTCTGGTGAGGGAGAACCCCATGGGATCCTGTCTACTCAGTCTGACCTTTCTGATATACCCTGAGATGCTCTAATCTTCATGCTCTGGTAGGTTTCTTTACTTCCGAAATTAATTACCCAGACCAGAGTGGAACTGTGGAATGTAAGGTGTCTGAGAACTAGGTTTCCTTTTCCCCATAACATTTGCTCAAGAATACATCTTCATGCATTATGCAGTCCTTCTGGTCCTCTGAATGGAGGTCAGGGAGAGCCTCCTGCTTTGGCAGTGTCCTGTTGCCTTTCAACTCTTCCTGAGGTGCTGAGAGAGGGCATACTGCCTACCCACCCTGCCTTTGACTGAGAACTCCTGAAAGAGAAAGCCTGGACCTCTAACTGCAGCTTACTAGGTGATTCTTTATTGTGTGTGTGTGTGTGTGTGTGTGTGTGTGTGTGTGAGAGTGTGTGTGTGTGTGTGTGTGTGTGTGTGTGTGTGTGTGTGTGTGTGTGTGTGTGTGTGTGTGTGTGTGTCTCCATTGGCTTCAACTCAAGGCCTGGGTGCTGTCCCTGAGTTTTTTGTTCAAGGCTAGTGCTCTACCACCTAGAGCCACAGTACCACTTCCAGTTTTCTGGTGATTAATTGGAGATGAGTCTCTTGGACTTACCTTCCCGCACTGACTTTGAACCACTATCCTCAGATCTGTCTCCTGAGTAGCTAGGATTTATAGGTGTGAGACAGCAGTATGCCCAGCTATGTCTATATATTTTAGATATACACCAGATTCCTGCTTTCTTTCACTTTTTGTAAATATTTTTATTATTACTATAAAGATGATATACAGAGGGTTACAGTTACATAAGTCAGGTAAAGAGTACATTTCTTCTTGGGCAATGTCACTTATTCTCTTGTGTTCTCTCAGTTTCTCCCTCTCCTCTCTACCCACAAGTTATATAGTTCATTTTCAACATAGTATCTAGGAAGTACCACTTCTGTATTTGTTCCCCCTTTACCCTCCATTTCTGTGCACCCACTTACCCTCCCAAGACAGATAAATGAGCAAACTCGAAACAAAGATAAGAAAACAAAAATAACAACAAAGAAAAAAACCTCTTGTTTCCATTTCTTGGAGTTCATTTTGATAAATATGATCAGGGACACATAGGCATTGTGTCTTTGTGTTCCTCCCCTATTTCTTCCTTTTTTAAAAATGGCACTATGCGGCTTCAAGTAAAGGAAAGTTATGTGGACACTTGTGGTCTAAAATTTCCAATGTAAAACAAAAATATCCACATTCATCCTCAGATCATCAATAACATAAAAACCCCGAGTATTCATTATTTACCTGGTTATTGAACAGCTACCAGTGATCAGGTTTTGTGATTAGGAAAATTATATAAAGGTAAAACAGAGCTTTCAGTGTGATGTGTGAAAGAGAATATTAAATAGCCAGTTGCATGGCTTTGAAAGAAGGTCTATAAATACAGAATTTAGAATCCATATTTGAATCCAGGGATTCTTAGTATGTCAGAGGAGTGTCCTCACATCCTGTCCTAGCCCAGGGTATGGTATGTGGAAGAGCAGTTAAGGCAGAGGTATACCTCAGAAATAGTACCTCCTGTGCACTAGAGCCAAAGAAGAAAACTGTGGCTCAGAAAAGTAAATAATCTTTGCTTGACTCCTGAGGAAGATGAAGTCAGGAAGGAGGAGGGAGACACGTAACCAGATAGCTAATTCATGCCTTCCATCCAGGGTAGACTTCAACAAGTTAGTGGTTCTTGAGGGTTTCTCTGTGCAGGGTGGCTCAACTGCCAGTTCCTGGATTCCCTGCATGGCAGATAACACAACCTAGTCATTAAAAACCAGGAAATACCTACTTTGAAAATGGTTCATCTGGGGCTGGGAAGGTGGCTCAGTGGTAGAGTGCTTGCCTTGCATGCATGAGGCCCTGGGTTCGATTCCTCAGCACCACATAAGCAAAAAGAAAAAAAGCCAGAAGTGGCGTGTGGCTCAAGTTGTAGAGTGCTAGCCTTGAGCTGAAGAGCTGAGGGACAGCGCCCAGGCCCAGAGTTCAGGCCCCACGACCGGACCCAAAAAGAAAAAAGAAAAAAAATACAATAGTTCATCTTTTCTAAAATGGAAACAACTTTTATTTAAAGCATCTTCACAAATTTTGTGTCAGTGAAAGCATGAAGGACATGAAAGGGGGAGGGTCATTTTGAGAAACACACCACACCATAGCTCTAGCAAACAGAAATAAGCCAGGTGGCATTGACTGCCTTAATTTACAAAAGGACTCACCCTGGGCTTAATTTCATAGTGAATTCCGAAAGAATAGCCATAGTGTGGTTTGATGATTACAGGTATGACTGCTAAACCTTTTCCTCAGAGTATTTGCTGTGTACACATGGACATTCCATTTTTTCTAGTCTCTTTGGCCTGCCAGAGTTTCCCAGGCTTTACTTAGTAGTCTGTGTCTTACTATGGCCTTTGAAGCATACTATCATGGATCCCCTTTCTACTTTCTTCTAACATCATCTGCCAGCAGGTCTTGTGGACCCAGTGCTGTGGTCCCAAGATCTCATCCCTATCTGGTCTGTTTACCTTATACAAATTCCTCATGCAAATGCCTTTGGCAATTATTGTCTTTTCATGATGGATGGAGAACTATGACAAAGACAACTATTTTGATGAACTTTGAACTAAGTACTATTAATTTAAAAATATTTTTTACTGTGAAACATCACAGATTTCTGCTGATTTTTTAACAAAATATATAGTTTCCTTAAACAAAACCGGAACCTGTGTGCTTCCTACAAATTAGATTTAAACATAAGAATATTCTTTGAACACATTAATTTTAAAATTTCTGTTCCATTTCCTTTATATCTGTGTAGGAGAAAGAATTTAGATCTGAGGGGTGGCCTCCACTGATAAAAATCAAGGGGCTACTTCTTCAACTTCCCCTTCTCTTTGCCTTTATAAATGCTGCTTTTGTTTCTTGGTGAGCTTTCAAGGTCTTGATTTTACTATGATTCCTCCTTCTCCTTCTCTTCTTTCTCTTCCTTCTTTTCCTTCTCCTACTTCTTCTTCTCCTTCATATTGAGGTTTGAACTAAGGATTCTGTGCTCACTAGGCAGTTGCTCTACCACTGGAGCCATGCTTCTAGCCCCTTTTGCTTTAGTTCATTTTGAATAGTGCCTTGCTTTTTTCCTGGGCCAACTTGGATTGTAATCCTCCTATTTGCACTTCCACGTAACTACCTTGCTCAGCTTTGTATCAGTTGAGATAGGTCCAAGCTGACCTTTGAAGTATAATCCTCCTGATCTGTCTCCAGAATAGTAGACATGAACCATTACACCTCACTTACTAGAAATCTGCTTTTGATGATTCTATTTTCCTTTATTGGTGTGTGTGTGTGTGTGTGTGTGTGTGTGTGTGTGTGTGTGTGTGTGTGTGTGTGTGTGTGTGTGTGTGTGTGTGTGTGTGTATTAAAGTCATGAATTTGTCTAGATTTTGTTTGTGTGAGTTAAACTAAGACCAAAACCTACATCTAAACAAGGATGATTTTAGTGGCCCATTAGCTTAAGGGCATTTGGTAAGGAACTTTCTAGAAAACTTTTTAGAGAAAACTGTGTCCTTTTGTGTTTGTGGTAGTCATGTTTGATTTGCACTTCCGTTTTTGTGCCTGCTATAAGCTAACTGCTTTCTCTGAATCTATGAGCAGATCTAGGGGCTCCAGAGTTCAGCCTGTTAGTCCTTGGTGTTGTCAGGGTCTGGAAAACTTCTCTGCAGAGCATGGGATATGTGCCCATGTTCAGATACCACCAGGGACCTTGGGTAGGGACAGGAGTCTCCCTGAAGTGTGCCATCTGAGGAGGAGTAAGAGACAGCAGTGGGAAGGAAACAGGAAAGATGCTATGGACGTTATTCATGAGTTGGGACTATGAAAGAAAATCAGACTTGGTCCAGTGAGTGTCCATTTACACATCTCCCCTGGGGGCGGGAGGCTATGAGGTCAGCAGTCCCATGGAAAGGATGCTGGATGATGGGCAAGTCATATTATTGGCTGGACATATATTATGGGCACAGTAGTATTACCTTGTTGAGCTTCATTGTTGACCTTTGTGAAATGGATGTGAAAATTCTCATCCTGCTTGTCCCAAACTGAAGACAAAAGCAATGTGTGACACAGCAATATAAAGATGCTTTGAAGACTCTATAAAATTTAAATAAATGAGAGCTTTATTTTTATTATTATTAGGGAGGGGTAACATAGCATAGACTCAGCCTTTTCTGTAAGAACCCAAGTCACCTCCACAGCTGTGCAAGCTTTGATTTGCTGAGGCTATTGTTGGGTCCTAGATAGGACTTGGGCTGGAGCTATCACTCTTTTTTTTGCCAGTCCTGGGCCTTGAACTCAGGGCCTGGGCACTCTCCCTGAGCTTCCTTTTTGGAGCTATCACTCTCGAAGGGCTCCTTCAAGAGGCCTTGGCTTGTTCTTTTACTTCCATCTTTTCCATCTAAAGATCTTTGTGGGAGTCATGTGAGGATGGAGTGGAGTAGTCGAAAACCCTTTTTCAGAAGCCCTTGGGCTTCTTTGGTGTTGATGCCACTAGATTACCTGTCTATCAGGTCTTTGAGAGTGCCAGACTGCTGCCATGGGAAAGGAGCAAACAGAGGGAAGAGATCAGTTCACAGCCTGCAGGCTTCCTGCTTTACCTAATGAGCTGTGGAGAAAGAAGGCCAGGAAGCTGAGAGTGCAGGGCAGCATTGGGATGCTCGCTGGGGTAGCCAGAGAGGATGTCTGTGGTTCCTGGGAAGTCATACTGAAAGTTCTTAGAATATTCTGCCATATAAGTTCCTATTAAGAATTAGTCCACTTCAACCACAGGCCCCGCTGTCTATACCCCTAGCTTCTCTCCAGGGAGACTGTTATTTCAAGAGTTAACTTGTTTTATATTGAGGGGACCTGGACTGTTAGAAATGCCTTGTTGAAATCTGTTGTCATTAAACTTCTATGGGCCTGGGGCCTGTAGTATGTCTGTCTCCTCTTTAATATGCCAGTCTCTCAGAGATCAAGTACTCTCTTTTTCCATTCAGGCTGATGGGCATTGCCTGACCCTGGGAAGGAAGGTTCATACTAACTAAGAAGATGATGCTAGAGTATCAGACATAGGAAAGTGGCATGCAAAAGTTAGAGCTGACTATGACCACCCAGTGTGATTGTTGAGTCAGCCACATACATAGCTGCTTCTCCAAGTCAAGATGTAAGAAAACTGGGGACTTGGTGAAAAATGTTAAAATCACATTTTTATTTGTGTTAAGTCTGATCCATCACCAGGATTTACTGAATGCCTTCTGGCCTTCTACCACCATTTTCTCTTTCCTTTGATTTCCTTGTCACACATGGCATCTATAAATCCGAGCTGATTGTGATACTGTCCTATCAGGCTTCTACGGTTCCCTGTTGCCAACAAAAAAGAAATTCACTTTCCTTAGTTTGTTATTTAAGGCCCTTCACAAACTGACTCTCAGCTAGTTTTGTGTGTGTGTGTGTGTGTGTGTGTGTGTGTGTGTGTGTGTGTGTGTGTGTGTGTGTGTGTGTGTGTGTGTGTGTGTGTGTGTGTGTGTGTGTGTGTGTGTGTGTGTGTGTGTGTGTGTGTGTGTGTGTGTGTGTGTGGTTTTTTGTTTTTTTGTTTTTGTTTTTTTTGCCAGTCCTGGCTTGAACTCAAAGCCTAGGCTCTGTCCCTGAGCTTCTTTTGCTCAAGGCTAGCACTCTACCACTTGAGCCACAGCGCCACTTCTGGCCTTTTCTGTTTATGTGGTACTGAGGAATCAAACCCAGGGCTTCATGCATGCTAGGCACACCCTCTACCACTAAGCCACATTCCCAGTCCTCTCAGCTATTTTTGATCCTCATCCTTCCATGTGTTTGCCCCCTGCTCTTGTTTCTTGTGTGCCCTTGTTGAGGTATTTAAGCAGCTAGGTGAGCATAACCTCAGTTTCCATTTATTGAAGGTTATAGCAATCCATCCTTTATCAAAGAAGATGGGCAAAGGCTCTGAGCTTGGATCTGTTAAGGAGGTAATGTAGAGGCTGCTGCCTGTGGTGGGGGGGGGGGTGAGCCACATATATATCCAATTCTCACTTCTCAGTAATGGACTGCTGTGGTGATTCAGAGGCCAATAGAACCTGTTTAGATTTGGTAGCCAAGGATTGCGGGAACAAAAACATAGAACTTGAGCTGGAATTCAAAGAGAATGCTGCCCAGGCAAAGTCTCAGAGCCTTGAGGAACTGAGATGAGTGGCCAAAGTATAAAATGTACATTTATGAGAAAGTGAAGCTAGACTAGCCTCGAGAAGAAGGCTAGGCCAGAGGCCTTTAGTATTGATTTTTGAGACTGAGAAAATGAACCAGGAAGTACATTTTTTGCCTTTGTTCTACCTACTAATACTTCTGAGTAGCTGGGATTATGAGAATGTGCTACCATGTCCAGCCTCTCATTTGTCTTTTTCATTTCTAAGCTTCTAATAGGGATGCAGATTAGTTTAAATATGTCTTATAATTCATTAATGCTTTTTATTTTTTTTTGTTTTGGTTTGGTTTTTGTTGGTCATGGGGCTTCACCTCAGGGCCTGGGCACTGTCCCTGAGCTCTTTTGCTCAAGGCTAGCACTCACCACTTTGAGCCACAGCTCTACTTCTGTTTTTGGAGTGGGGGTGGGGGAAAAGGCATTGAGTGGTTAATTGGAGATAAGAGTCTCAGGGGGACTTTTCTGCCTAGGCTTTGAACTGAGATCCTCAGATCTCAGCCTCCTGAGTAGCTAGGATTACAGGCATGAGCCACTGGCACCTGGCTTTTTTAGTTATTTTGTTCTATTTTTTCCAGATTTGGCCAGTAGGAGGTGCTCCTGGACCTTCTCCCCACCCACCACCCACCACCACTTTTTTCCTGTGTTCTAACACTGTCCCTTAGCTTTTTTGTTCAAGGCTGGTGCTCTTTCCACTTGAGCCATAGCTCCACTTTGGTTTTTTTTTCTGATTGATTGAAGATAAGAGTCTCATGAACTTTCCTAGCCAGGCTGTTTTTGAATGAAGATCCTCAGATCTCAGCCTCCAGAGTAGCAAGGATTATAGGTATGAGCCATCAGTATCCATTAGGTCCTGTGTCTTTATGGAATGTCTTTATGAATGTTTTTGCCTTTGAATATTTCCTTATTTTCTCCATCTGGTACCTAATTTGGCCCAGTCTTGGAATCAGCTATTTCTCGGAAGATATAAAGAAGTCATTTCTTGTTTCTGAGGTAATTTGTTTTCATACCAGCATAGGATTTGGATCCAGGCTTTTATACTTACTTGATTTGCTCATTTGTCTGACACTCTACCACTTGAGTTTTGCCTCCAGTCTGGAATTTTGCTGGTTAATTGGAGGTGGGATCTCATAGACTTTTCTGCCCAGGTTGGCTTTTGATCTTTCCTTACAGCTTGATTTCTTTTTTAATTTTTTTAAATTGTTATTTTAAAGGTGACATACAGAGGGGCTATGGTTACATAAGTCAGGTAAAGAGAACATTTCTTTTCTTTCTTTTTTTTTTTTTAAGAGAACATTTCTTTTTGGACAGTGTCACCCCTTCCCTCATTCTCTCCCAGTTTTTCCCTCTCATCCCTGCCCACATGTATAGTTCACTTTCAATATGGTTTACAGTGAGTACCATTGCTGCATTTGTTTACCCTTTGTTCCTGCATTTCTGTGCCTCCCCGTACACTTCCAAATATAAATGAACAAACAGAACAAAAAGAAAAGAAAAACAGCAAAAAAAGAGAGAAAAACTTCTTGTTTACATTTCCTGGAGTTTATTTTGATGGATATTATTTTGTTTGATCAGATGCACATAGGCATTATGCCTTTCTGTTCTTTTTTAAAAAACAGTTTTTGTTAAAAAAAGAAAAACCAACAAACCATAGTCTCACTACATAGCACATGCTTTCCCTGAACTCACACTTCTCCGGCCTTAGCTCCCAAGTGCTGAGACTATGAAGAACATTATAAAAGACCAAGATATGGACATCAGATGTGTTCTGCATCCTTTTGACAGACAGAAGTAGGACACACACATTTCTACATACCTAGCTATATACTTACATTAATACATATACTCATAATAGCATCTTTTTAAAAATCAGACATTAGGCTTAGAGCAAACCTTTTAGAAATCCTGGGTGCTCAGCTATGTCTATTAATTCCAGTCTACCCTCCAAAAGGTTCTATCTAGTCTTTCTTCATTCCATGTTTCTCCAGCTTTCCACAGTGATAACATCAACACATTTATTCATTTGTTAAGTCCTCTAATGCAGCTAAAATTGATTTCTGAGTTGTCTCATCCATATCTCTGCTTAAGACTGACAGCACACAGAATGGTCACAATCTCTTCAATTACTTTGTCTTTCTTCTTCGGTATGCATGTGATATTCATAAAAATACAATCAGAAGCTGGGCACTTGGGACTCATGCCTGTAATCTTAGCTATTCAGGAAGCTGAGAGCTAAGGATCACAGTTCAAACCCAATCCTGGCAGTAAAGCCATGCAACTTTAATCTCCAGTTAACCATCAATAAAGCTGTGGCCCAAATATAGAGTGCTAGCATAAGAAAAAAAGCTAAGAAGCTCCAGCGTAAAACACACACAGACACACAGATACAGACACATACACAGACACACACAGACACACACACAGACATACAAACAATATAATCAGCTGCATTGATTTCAGTTCACTTTCAGTTTAGAGGTATTTTCATCCTTGAGGTAAATTTTTTAAATCTTTAATATGAAGAACATTTAGTTCCAAAAGTCATAACTTTACAAAAAGATATACTTAGGGGTAACGTTCTATCCCTTATTTTTTTCTATTCCATTTGTCCACCTGCTTGTTTTCTGCTTTATTTTTCATATATATCCTACAGAAATGTGTTTTACTATTTTCTCATCTTTCATATGCAAAGGGAAGCCTTCCACATGCACTTTCTTCCAGGTACCTTTATGTTTTCTTTCAGTCACATACCACAAAACTATGGACCACAGAAAGTAGTTTCCTAGCATGTAAGAAATATTTTTTGAATTTTTGTTATCTACTTGCAAAAGTCTGATCATTTCTATCAATAAACTTCTATCTATTAACCTTTTGCAATAATAACCATTATTTAATCCCTTGGTAATGAGCCTCCTAGGAGACGGCAACATCCTATGCAAAATGAGTCTTTTTTTTTTTTTTTTTAATCATCATCCATTGAGGTCATTAGCAGAAACAATGAACATGAGGTGGGAGTTCCCACAGAACAGGTTTGTTGTGAGAATAAGCAGTGATACAGGACTGAGACGGGGGTCTGCCTGTTCATAGTCACTCTGCCCTCTGCTCCCAGGCATCCTTTCTGTATGCCTCCCAATCCTGGTGGGATCATGGCATCGTAGACCCTATTCCAAACTGTTCCCAAAGGTTACCTTTTTTTGTTTGAGAAAGCTCTCCAATCACCTTTAAAATTTCTCTCTCCTATGCAAAGAGTCAACAACAACAACAAAAATACTCAAGACTTGAACTTCCCATTGATACAGTGCTTTCTGTTTTCTGAAGTATCCTCTCCCTGAATATCTTAATCTGTCCAAGCAATTGAACCAATTCATTGTATCTATGTTGCAAGTTGAGAAAATGAACAATAATAACAACAACACAGAAGCTCAGAAAACAGAGCTTGGAGTTTAGACTAGAATCCAGGTCTTCAGACTCAGAGTCCTAAGCAGTCTAGAAGACTATGGAGGACACCTGGTTTTTCAGAGACTCTGCCTCCTTGCCTCTTCCTCTATCCTATCCTGTGGTCAGCAGGCAATTTATTCCATGTAAATCTCAGTCATGTTACCTGCCCGGTAGGTATTAAACCCTTTAAAATGGTCTGAAATCAGGTCAGAGTGTCTGTAGCAAAAACAGAGCTCTAGAAAAAGATTTGTATGGGGATACTTCTTGGTAAATAATATAATTGGAGATCCACTTGTTCCTTACAATGCATGTAAGAAAACAGATTATATAATGCAATTTCTTGTAGGCACTTGGAATGCCAATTTCTCCTGTCGCTGTTCAGGGAGGTGATTTGGATTGAATGTGACTTTTTCAGAGTTAAAGTAATTTGGTGAATTTACTCAGGGCTGAGGTATGAATTTCTCTTATCTTTAGAAGCCCAGACCATTCTCAAGGCATGGATTATGAGAGCAGCGAGGCACTGCCCTCCAAGTCCCTTCTTTCTTGAGAAGAAGATGTTCTCTGGAGAAAGAAATGCCTTTGGGCTAGAAGGTCTGAGCCAATGTCTGGGTCCTGAACACCCTCTAAACCCTCAAGGCTGCCAGTGAGTTGCATCCACAGCCTTGCCTCTTCCTGCCCTTCCAGAAGACAGGGTGGAGACAGCAGCACTACTGAGGTCAAGGATGGTTCTTGGGATGCAAAAAGTAGGCTGGCATAGAACCTGTCAATGCAGTCATTTCTTGTTGTGGGCCCTGGCAAGGATTCCATTTTATTACCTGAAACACTGGGTTCTCTGGCTGTTCAAGTATCTATTCAGTCCCTTGAAGGCCTGTAGTTAAGAGAGGAGATGGGCGGGGGGATGGCTTGATGAAAGCAGGCCATTTCCCCTATCATCAGTTTAAGTTAGAGGTCCTTGGAGGTACGCTCACTTTGGCTTGGAAGGCACTCAACAGGAGACAGTGGTAGCTGCATCAGAGTTTTGGGTGTATGTGAAGAAGCCTGCTAGCCTGTTATCTCACTCACTTCCTAGCAGCTTTGAATTGTACTTCCAAAATCCATAATCCAAATATTTTGGCTCCTATAGCAATTCACAGTTGAAAATGCAAATAGTTCCTTGTAATTGTCTACCAGACCCAAACTTGCCTGAACAAGTATAGGGGTTTGTGTCTGTGTGTAGATATAGGATTGTAGATATGGAAGGGAGAGTAAACAGCAAGCAGCGGGGAACATTTGTTTCTGCCAAAGCCTTTCCAGGGCAGGTGTTCCCATAAGTGGGCAACAGATGGCACTGCCTCTTTGCCTCCTAGAGGGAAGACCTTCTGGGAGGCATCATGGCCAGAACCAAGGGTGAAGAAAAACAGCAGCGTTTCATCTACTCTCTAGTTCTTGCCTGGAAAGGGAGACCTGGGCACTAGCAACCATCTAGCATGGGTCTGCCCAGACCCTTTTCATTGCGCTGAAGCTACAGGTGCTGGGGAGGGGATCCTCATGTGGAAATTGGGAATGACTGCTCCCCTGACAAAGATCTTGGGTTGACAAAGAGGTCAGTACGTAATACAAAGTTTTATCCGAATTTACTGAAGAAGCCTTAAACTGGGTGGGTGACTTGCACTTAATCTACTTGGGTCCCTTCTCTTGGAAGCAATGCTGGATATCATAGGAGGCTCTGCAGAATGAGGGCCATCTCTGAGCTGTGGGCCTAGTGGGGAATGTCAGAGGCCTACTGTGACAGCACTTGGTGCTGTTAGCCTGGGATCATTGCCATCCTGAAGGGAGCTCACTTCCTAACCAATGATGCATGCGTGTTAGTGTGGTCTCTGCAACTCTGGCACCCACAGTCTTGCTTAGGAAGACACTGTCTTCTGTCCTGTACACGTATGTGGCTCCATTGCTGTGCTCATGTGGCTCTACTGAGTGCTGTGTGTCCTGCCACTGAGACCATTGTGCAGGAGGGCAGATGGCTCACCGTGCAGGTCTCCAGGGATGTCCTGACAGGTGTTTGTTCTCTTTGCCTCCTTCAGAGAATTCTCCAAGGAAAGAGAGAAAGCAAAAGCCCGGGGAGATTTCCAGAAGCTTCGAGAGAAGCAGCAACTGGAAGAGGATCTTAAGGGCTACTTGGACTGGATCACCCAGGCAGAGGACATCGATCCGGAGAATGAGGAGGAGGGAGGAGAGGAAGGAAAAAGAAATAGTAGGTGTTGCTCTCTTCCTGCTCCTGATCAGAGAGACCTGGCCTGCATTTGACACCACCATGGCTGGTGTCCTCTCCCTGACCAGCCACCCTGCCCCTGTGACATCACAGACAGAACAAATGTATTTGTACTACTTCCAGATTTTACCCAGAGTTTAGGGTTCCAGTTTACATGTAGTAAGGTGACTTTGTAGCTTAAAAACCACACTCTGAGTGCTGGGAATTGGTATGCCTGTTTCTGTGTTGGTACAGGGGACAATCCAAGAGAGGACATTGTAGTTTCCTGTCCTTCAGAGTAGACAGCACTACCTGACCAGACTTGAAAGAACATGGTCCTCTTCCACTTTGTTCTACCCGAGATGGCTCCCACCTGTGCCTTCCATACACAGCCAAATGCTTAGCCCATTCAGGGCAGTAGACTACCAGTTCCTTGTGCTAGGCAGTTGTTAAGAGGCCTAAGAGTCAGTTCTGGTTGCTTTGTAGCCCACCTGCCTGGTCCCCATGGCCTCAAACATGCTTTCTGCAGGATACTAGGCCTGATAATCAGTCATTGCCATTGTTGATCACAGTGTCTCTCTTGCCATATAATCTTTCCCCACAAACATGTTCTTAGTCTTCCTTAGCCCATTTGTGCCTCTGGTAATAGCAGAAGCTGAAATCCAGCAGTGCATATGACTACCATTCTTGTAGTTTGTTTCTAATCTAGAATATATCCACTGAAAGGCCTGGGAAGCTGAGTTTGGCCCTGTCTTGTAAAGTTCCTGCAGAGAAGAATGGCTTAGGTGTTACAGTCTTCTCACAAGGAGCCAGAGCCCCAGGGCACATGAAGAGATAGTGTGTAGGAGCTGGGAGGGGCATCTAGGACCATCTATGGATTCTTGACCTGGCTCTTGAAGGGTGGAATAGATCTGAGGTATGACAGTTCACTGTCAGGCAGAACCGCTAACCCAAGGGAATAACAGTACAAGGTGAGCAGAAGCCAAGCTGAGAGAGGATGGAATAGACCCTTTGTTGGGCTGGAGCACAGAGGGTGTGAACATCAGGTGAGCTGAAGTGAGTAGGAAAGGCAGATTTGTGTCTCTACTGTAGGCAGTGTTGCATGAAAGCCCAGTCTGAAGGGACCCATCTTAACTAAGATAACCCCCCTAGCTGGGGACTCTGTGAGTCTGTGCTGTCATGTTATCCTGGCTTCCTGTGACTGAGTCTGGGGTGAGGGTTGGCAAAGTGTATGCCTCTGTCTTTTCCCTACTCCTTACTTCCTGAATCTTCCCAGGGTCATGAAGAGCACCTAAGGATGGTGGGGGGTGGGGGGGTGGGAAGGAGCACTGGGAGACTTTGTAGAGCCGCTTGCATTTCTTGCCTACAAGCTCGCAGTTGGTAAAATGGACATCTCTCTTAGCTGCAGATTTGGTGGTGTGCCTGATAAATGATTAGATATAAGGAGAGCATGGGCTCCTCCCCAGTATTGCTCTCCTTAGGCGACCAAGCCGACCGCAACCTCAAGACCTTCGCAGGGCTTGTGCACCTGCAGTATTACCAACAGCAAGCCCCTTAGGTGAGGCTTGGGGATGTCTCCCAGGCTTCTCTTCATTTGCAGACTGCAGCTTGGAGGCCCACAAGCAATCTGCCTCACCCCGCCCATGCCTGGCGTATAGCATGTTACATGTAAATTCAAGTTTTATCCTTGGAAGGAGGGCAGAGTGCCTTTCTTTGCTGTTTTAGATGTGTCCCATGGGAAACTGAGCATGGTTCATCTGCAGGCCAATGGCCTATCGGCTCCACCTCCAGAAATAGGCAAAGGCACAAATGATTTTCTGTTACTAGTGTCAATTGTGGTAGAGTGTTTTCATGGTCCATTGCACTTGAGGTGATAACTTCTGTGTGGCCCTGAGTTCATTATTTTATCTACACTCACTCTCTCCTATATCCAGCCACTGTTGATAATCTAGCCATAGGGTGACCAAATCAATATTTCTGTCCTTCAGAGAAGTTGCCATGGAGAGAAGACAGAAAGCAGTTGCTTAGTGTAACACAGAACATAGAAGCTGGTGTCATAATCAAGGACCAGCAGAATGCTTCTGAACCCAGAAGGGCAAAGAACCCTGGCTTGTGTGTGTATGGGGGAGGGGTGTGAGGTAGTATTCTTACTGGGCTCTGAGGGATGAGTGTGCATTAGCTGTAGATGGTAAGGTGGATGGGGTTCAGGCTGAGGAAATAGCACATAGAAGGTGCAGAAAATGACAAATGTTTAAAGCCCTTAAATGCATAGTAATATCAAGCAAAGAAACAAAGCCTCTCTAAAAGTCATAGATCTTCAGAATTAGCTCTGTAACCGGGGCTCCTGTGTCTATAGAGTTGCACTGTATCTTTGGAACATCAGCATTTATGGCTTCTATGCACAGTGATGTGTGACCCAAAATGATTAAATAGCTCAATGTTTGATTCAAAATAGCAAACATTTCTGTGGTGCACCCTTGTTCTTGAGCGAGCCGTTTGTGCCAGGTGTTGGGATTTCCTGTGGAGTGAGGCTCACCAGGCTTCCCAAGTTTAAAGGATGCTAGAGCCTGGATGATTAGGGGTTTAAAGAAAGATATAGCTCCTAGGCTATGGGAACCACATTGAGATTTAACTGATAAAGAAGACTCCCAAATCTCCCCCTGATGAGGAAGGGAGCCTCCTTGAATATAGACATACCAGACTTTCTAGAGAAGCTGCCTGGTGGGGTTTCTCTAGGGCCTCCCATGACTGCCAGCCATTTTCTTCTTGTCACAGCCAGAAAACCACAGGAGAGGGCTTGAACCAGGCCCACATGGCCCTGCTTGCCAGATATTTGTGGCCCTGCCATCTGCACATGCCAGGCCCGGAACCATCTCCAATTAGCAAGAAGCTAAAGTGAAGGTGTTATCATGCTCTTGTGGTGACACAAGGGTTCTGTGTGAGATCTACCCCACATATCTTAGCTCACTCTCCAGCCCTGCTGTTGGACCAGTAATGATGCAGTAATGACTGGGACTCCTAAATCGATCCATACTGGTTTAGGATGAGGATTCCACTAGTTGTCCTTTCATCTAGCTATGAGTTGGCATTTCTTCAAGCATCAGAAGTGGTTCCTGGTGGCTGTCCCCAGTCCAGATGAGCAAAGGGGGCAAGGGTAGTAGCCTCTGATTTGTCCTGGAGCATGAACCAAGAGTGGCCCTTTTTTTAAAGCTCCTGAAGCTTCTTAATGCAGGTGGGGCTGTGTCTTCTTATAGCCATAGTTTACAGTAGTACTTGCTGTTGCTATTTCTTCAGACTCCAAGAAAACTTGGCCTAAGTGGAGTATATTTGAGAATTTGTCTAGACCGCTGATCAATCTCTGGCTGAGAATCTTTGCTGTGTGCTTTTCTTCAGAAACAGTGAAGTTGTTAAGTATCAATGGAAAACCTTTCAACCCAATCGTTCCTGAGGTCCAGTAGCATAGCTTTCTGGCTCTTAAAGTCCATTTCTAGTTTTTAGTGCGTGCTGTCAGGGAACAGATGTCAAATCAAGTACTTGAAGATGCACTCACATTATCTTTTCCCTCTGATCTGCTAAATGTCACTTGCTGTATCTGTGGTGCCCAATTCTGACTGTACATTACAGTCACCTCGGGAGCCGATGCCTTTGTTGATGCCACCCTTCACCCTCTGAGACTCTGGGCCATTCTGGGATGAAAGCCAAGGATGACTTTTTTTTAAACTCCCTGGAGGGTCTCATATGTAGCTCATGGGGACTCCTGAGTTTTGAATGTTATCAGTGACTGAATATCCCACTGGCCCAAGCATTCACTTGAGAGGAAGGGGGAGGGGAGAGAAAGTCAGTCAAGTCTCTAGCTGAGCTGTCTGGTGATTAGAGCACTACTTTGTGCATTCTTGGACTATTTCAAATATCAGTTCTGTAAATTTACTGTTAGAAAGCTAGTGCTGCACAATCATTTGGATGGCCAAAATTCCCTTGGAAGTTAGCTCCTAAGCATTTGGGAAATTTTTTTCAAGGATAATTTATTTAACTTTTTGCTGAGCTTCAAGTTTTTTTTAAGGAACTCTGCCAAGTCTTACAGTGATTTTTTAGACGTATGCAGCTGCTTGTGAGTTAACAATGGAGTTTTTCTAGGGCTATTAAAATCGAGGAGCCTAAAATTCTATTTTAAACTCTTCTCATTGTCAGTGATTAGTCTTTTTTTTTTTTAAAAAAAAGCATTAAAAATAATGAAATCATTTTAAAGGGAGCTCATTCTAAAACCCTAACCCCCAAAAAGCTGGGGAGCTATTAACAACCAGTAATCCCTTTAAGTAGTGATGTTTGATACTCATAGAAAGAAGTGGCTACCTGAAACTTCAGCTATCCATGGGCATAGCTTCCGTTTTCTGCTTCTTCAGTGGTCTTAGAGGCTGTGGACATGGCCCCTTCTTGCTTTTGTTGACCTCCGTGGTCCCAGGACTAGGTACACAAGGTTGCCTAGCTGTTGCCTTTTGCCTCTTCTACCTGGTTGCCTTTTCCTGCATTGTTCGACTCAAGGGTAGGCTGAAAACCATCCAGGCACAGCTATTTGGAATAGCACTTGGTTGGTTTTGTTTAAAATTTTTGATTTATAAAACTAGTTTTAGCAGGGTGTTAGTGACTCATGCCTGTAATCCTAGCTACTTTAGGAGGCTGAGATCTGAGGATTGCAATTCAAAGCCAGCCTGGGCAGGAAAGTCTATGAGACTCTTACCTCCAGTTTACCACCAAAAAGGCTGGAAGTAGAACTATGGCTGAAGTGGTAGAGTGCTAGCCTTCAGCACAAAAGCTTAGGGACAGCAGCAGGCCCTGAGATCAAGCCCCCAGGACTGGCCAAAAGACAAAACAAAACAAACAAACAAACCCTACTTTTATCACAAACTACTTCAGAGGGAAAAAAATCTCCCATTCAACTAAAAGCCATAAAGAAAAAAAAACAAAAACAAAAGCAAAATCAGAAGTTTGAGTGGCCTATGGTAAACATATATATATAGTTACTTGCCATCACCAGAGAGGCTACTGGCCATGCTGCCACTAGGAAGGTTGGCTGGTGAGGGCTAGCCTTGGGGTCCACAGCCCAACTGGATATGGTCACCACTTCCTAGTATGAGAACAGTCATCTGCCCTAGGACGCCCTCTTCATCAGGGTAATTTAAAGCAGCTGCTGTTTTCAAAGGCACATTCTGTCTGTCACCACCTCCAGCCTCTATGGACCATGGAGAGGAGGAAGAGCATATCTCCAGTCAGGTTTGTGGCATTCCAAGTCAAGGTTACTTTTATTTGTTCTGTATTTTAATCACAAAAATACTATAGTCAATGTATAGAATTCATATAGAATCAGTGCATATATAGTAGTCAGTAAAATCCTTTCTTCTTGGGGATGCTTTAAGGCATAGCTGTCTGCACGTAAGAACCCAAGGTTTGGGGCTTACACAGTATGCCAACGTGTGTTCCCACCATAAGTTGTTTGTCACTGGTCTTTTCCCCTGAACTTGTGCCAGAGACATCTTTTCATGTATTCAAAGCAAATTTTGGACTATGTTCAAGTTGCCATTATAAAAACTGCTGTGTTTGTGCATAGCTCAAGTGGTAAAGCCTAGCAAACCTGAGGCTCTGAGTTCAAGACCTACTATCACCACCAAAAGCAAACAAACAAAAAGCCTGCTGTGGCAGACTATGTATAACACTTGACCTCTGCTTACAGCAGTGGCCAAAGTAATTATTTTGTGCTTAGGCAGATAATGGTCTGATTCATCTTCCTCAACCACAAAACCTTGAACTCTATGGGCAGGTACAGGGTGGGTTTTTGCTCTTTACTGTGGCTGGCATCAAGCATAGCATTTACACACATATGAGACTCAATTACTAGTTGGATGAAAGGACATGGAATGATAGTATTTGTCAGATGATTTCTGTGTACCAGGTAGTCTTTTAGGGACCACGGGTATATGAATATTCTTTTTGTTGTTGTTGGCCGTGGGACCTGAACTCTGGGCCTGGGTCCCTCAGCCTTTAGCTCAAGGCTAGCACTCTACCACTTGAGCCACAGTGCCACTTTCGGCTTTTTCTGCTGCAGGGCCTCATGCAAGCACTCTACCACTGAGCCACCTTCTCAGCCCCTATATGAATATTCTTATTCCTCACACAGGTTTGTGAGAAAGGAACCTCATGGGTAAGGAAACTAAGCACAAAGAAGGTTTGTAACCTCCCAAGGCCACATGGGTGTCAAGGTGGCCAGGCTGAGATTAGAACCCAAGTTCAATCACAACCTGCCCACTAATCACCTTTAACCCCCATGAGTGCGTGATCCTGTTTCATCACACTCATCCTTGTCATATATAATGGGGTTAGGAGAGAGAGATTTGCAGCACTGACAGAGCATGCCTGTTTTGCATTACATCTATGAACAGTATGAGCCTCTGTCCCCATGCTCGTGCCAGTTCCAGCACTCTCTTGTGCCATTCTGCCTCTGTGGTTCTCTTTCCTGGAGCATATGGCTTCTACTCTAAACATTAGCCAGTTTGGCATAATTGTGGGATCACAGAGCTGCAAGAGGTTATAAATCCTAGAATTATTTTTTCTTGTGGCCTGATAACCATAGATTTGTACTAGTAATGATAATAATTACAGTTAGCCATGCCTTGCCAAAGCCAACAGGCTTCTTGTATTACCTTATTTGCCATTTTCCTCTTGTTAGAACACCCTTATAAAGTATATTCATGTCCTAAAAGATAAATAATATGCGAAAACACATACAAAATACATGCATATATTTAGTATGTATATACTATACGAACTAAACTATGTTATACATAGGCGTAAGATTCCATAGTGGAACACCTTTGAACAATTAACTGACAGTTTACAAAATGGTTATTGGGGAGCTGAAACATGTCTTGACTTAGGGGGTAGAATTTAAAAGGAGAGGAGTGAATTAATGGAGAGAGGAATGGTGGTGAGTATAGTTGTAATAATGTATACATGTGAAGATAGAACTAGGAAGCTTGAGATGGGACACATGGGGAAATAGAATAATGGAAGGAATAACAGCTAGTCAAAGATGTACTGTGCACAAAAAATGGACATGTTAAACTGAAACTACTTTGTATAAATGTCTGAAAATAGTCATTAAAAAGAGGAAAGAAAACAAGATATAGTCAAGTCCAAATATCATTAAGATCTTATAAGAACACTAAGCTTAGTAAAATTAGGTAATCTGTCCATGCTCATCCTTCTCATCTAGGGCTTGGATTAGACCTGGGCCGTCAGAATTCAGAAGCCACTTTCTTCTTTCCACCCATCCTATACCAAATAACAGCAGTGGTTAGACTCCGCTGGCCTGTGCCTCGGCCCCGAACCTCCTGAAGTGTTCTTTCTCTAATGGACACATTCGATTGGAGGTTGTCTTGTCTAGAACTGGTTGATTAGTTGTTGATTTAGGATAGGTGCTTTGGGGGGGCTGAGCTCAGGGCCTCATTATATACGACAAGCCCTTTACCACTGAGCTAACACCACCTCTGCCTCTCCCCACAGCACTATTGCACTTTATTTTGAGGCAGGATTTCACTAAATTGCCCAGGCTGGCCTTTGAATTTGTAATCCTTCTGAATCAGTCTCAAGAGTAGTTGGGATTACAGGCATGAGCCACCACACCTGGCCTAGAACAGGTTCTTTAAGACAGGTATTTGTATAGTATCTATAACAAATGGCCTTATTCCTTTGATCCTGAACTGTAAATCACTACACAGGAAGAGGACAGTTTGCAGGTGTGTATCAGAGGTCAGAGTCCTGTGTAAGACAGCCTTTGGGCTTGCATTGGGAAGGTCTGCACCGGGGCCTGCAGGCCTGTCTTGGCCCTTTGTTTGAATTGCTCTTGCTGCCCTCTGCTGGATGGTAATGAAATTGCCTGTGTTCAACCTGAAGGAGTCACATTGGCTGACTTGCTAAAAGAGGATAAGAAGAAAAGGAAGTTCTGCTGCTTTCGTCAACGCAGGGCTAAAGATCACGGTAAATTATTGTGACTGAACTTTCTCTTCACAAGGCTCTCTGCCCAACATCTCTTGATTCCTTTTCCTTGCACATAGGCATTGTGTGAAATGCATGTGCCGTGTGCTGTGTTTGAAAGATGCCTATGTTTTAATTGCTTGTTTTTTTGACATTTGGGCATTCCATTTTGTTCTTATATAAAAGTGTGTGCTCTTACCAAGATGGCTGTGCAGTTTCCTCTTTGAACCTTATAAAGCAGCTGAACCAACTCAGAAAATTCATTTGATTCTGCATGAATATTATTAGACTGGAACAGACTTTTAAAACATGTTTCCTCAAATGATGCTTTTAAATTTAAACTGTTTAAAAATTCCAATAATATTATTTGATTGATTTTTTTTTTAATCCAGTGCATATGTTTCAAATGACTTTTGGGTCTTCTAGTTTCTGTCTCCTTTGTTCAGGACTGTGTTGAAACCAGAATGAAGTTAAAAACAGATTTGTGGGATGCAAAGATTTTTGGACATTTGCCTTTGAAGTGAGAATAGGCTCATGTAAGAAACAGTTAATTTCAAGCTAGGTCCTAAATCATTGTGTACCAGATCCTCATCAGAACCCTTGGACCAAGCAGTTAGAACTGTTACAGGCATCCTGCTCAGCTCTGTTCAGATTATTGCTGTGGTTGGACAAAAGGACAAAGCTTTGTCTAGTTACATGATGGTAACCTAGAGATGCCATCAAGATGAGCTTTGGTCAGGAACAGGAAAAATATTTGAGAAGATTTAGACTAGAGATACACAAAGTTAACTACTAGGAGATTCATTGCATGTTTTTTTTTAATTAAGAAGTTTTTTTGTGAAAATACCATACAGAGAGGTTACAATTACATGAGCAAGGTAATGATGCACTGTTTTTTTTCTGAAGTGGTTAGTGCCACCTGTGAGAATTATGAGCTCTGAAGGGGTAGTCTGAGAGCTGTGTTGGTACCTAGAAGAGCTGAAGAAGGAAAGTCCTGACAAGACTGTCCAATGGTCTGATGGAAGGCACTTCTCATACTATAGCCCTGCAGGAGGATGGTGAGGAGCCTGATTAGATGATGACTTAGGGCAGTGATGAGGCTGACTTATGGAGCTTTAGTGTTTGCAGAAGGTTGTACACAGAAGGCTGCCTTGAGTGTCATTTTTGAAAACCTCTGCAAGTGAGATATGCTTCAGCAAGCAGGAGATGCTGTCACAGAATAAGAGAAAAGTGTCTGAGATAGCTCTGGTTAGCAAAAGTGAAATTGATGAAGTGAAGTGAGTGTTTTCTATCTGCAGAAGTGAGAAAGCTCCATTTTAGGTCCCCCTCCCAAATGAGGGCATGAATTCTATGACTTTATGAAGATTCTTGTGCAATCTCCATTCGTTTTTTGAGAGCACAGGGGGAGGAAGCAGCCTAATATTTTCAAGAAATTAACTTCACTTTACATGGAGAATGGTTTCATATTGCCTGGATTTCCCAGGGACTGGTGCCAAGGAAGGACCCTTACTCTGTTGGAATCCGTGGGCAGAGGCCGTTCTGTGAATGTTGTGCTGCTCTTAATCACAACAAAGAGTTGTCACTCCGGGTACAATGCTTGCTTTAGACATGGAAACCTTGGTCTGGCCTTGACCCACATTCTCTAAGAGAAGTCTGGCTGCCTTATAGCAATGAAAACCTTCCCCCTGTGTTAGCTAAGTGTGTCAGCTCTAGCATTGTGCAAATGCCTTTGGGGAATATGTAGGCCTTTTGGGTTTCGCATAGTGATTCTGTTTGTGTTTGCCATGAAAATAAGATGAAAACACAAGATTTTGGCATCAGATCTGGCTCCTACCCAGGAAGGTAGTCTCAGTTCTTCTCAGTTGCTCAACTTCAACCCTTTCCCTTCTTTTGAAGCTGTTGGGCCATGGAAGAAATGCAAAAAAAAAAAAAAAAAAAAACAAAAATAAAAACAAAACAAAAAAAAACCTGAATTTCATGAAAGATTTGTCCTGAGGAGAAAAGATGAGACCGTGAGGCTCAGAGACCCGTCATCTGTAGTGATGCTGTGGTTTAAGAAGGCAGCAGGCTCGGCTTGGCATATGGCAAGCCTTACCTGCAAGCTTCTGTGACTAGAGGACCAAGGTCTCCTAGGGCTGGCTTCAGCCATATTCTATTCCCTGGGATATTTAGCCTGGAGAGGACATGGAATCAGTCCTGCAGGGCAGACTGCAGACTCCTGACTACCTTCCTGAGGGTGATGGACAGTGGCTGCCATATGTTTCTTAGCCCCTTGTCTACTTGTGGAGCTGGGAGAATACAAAGGAGTTCCTTCAGTTGCTGGTAGTAAAACCACACAATTCATGGGTATTTCTTTTACTTGCCATTATAGTAGGTGAAAGGTGAATGGATCTTAGAGATGATGCTATTTCTCATCAGCTTTTACAGAGCAAGTAACTAAGCACACGTAGAATAAACATTGTCTCCATGTGGCCTAATAACATGCAGCAAGCTTTCCTGACATCTCTTCTAGTCTTTGACCTCATTAGCCTTCATCAGCCTCCATCACTGAAGGAAATGGTATGCCTATTAATGGTAAACATTGAGTCTACTTGCTTGAAGATATACAGCTTCATGTAATGTGTGTATGTGTATGCATGTGTGCATGTGTGCACACACATATGCACACCTCTGAATTCAGGCAGATTGTCCTGAGCATGAAAGTGGGTGAAGAAATCACTTTTCCTTGATGAAAGTGCTGGTTGTCCTGGTTTACATTGTGCATTCATTGTGCAAGATTATAAAGAGAAACATGTGACCAACAGCCATAGAGAGAGCTCTAAGTAAGGCCCAGCTCAAGCTGCCCATACCCCAAAGGCTTTAGGAACTCGTCCTTAGCTCAGGATCTCCTTACCCATAGCAGCACCAAGAGTTCTCAGCATACCTACATTACAAGCCCTAGGGTCTTGCCTGGAATTCTCCCCTGAGATCCTAGGGCCTAGAATAGATTGCAGTGCACAGGTGCCAAGCTACTCCAAATTGTTAATGGACAAACTGCAATGCAAGTCAGCATCCCATGACAGATGGCCGGCTTGTCCTAATGTTTGATTTCTCTCAGATGCACTGAAAATAGTTTTACATTGTATAGAAGGAAAGAAACTGACATAACAAAGTCCAGAAGTCCTCTAGAATGTGTTGGGGAAAGGACTTAGAACTTCTCCCCATACAGGTGGCTGTGGTGTATTTCTGCAGGAGGGACTGCATCTGAAGGTTATAGGGGAGATATGAGGGGTCTTTCTGCAAAACACTTGTCAATGGTTAATACCAAGTCCCTCCTAGAAGGGATAGACTAGTAACGCTGCATGGAGCAGCCATGGTACCATGGTACCATGGCAGTTAGGAGAAGGGCTTTTGTTCTAGAAAATTACCTGCGAGTTTATTTAGGTGAATTTTTGTAACTTATTTCTCGTTTGATTTTTTTTTTAGTTCTAGTTGTCACCAGTGCACTTTCATATTTGTACTGTCTCCAGTTTGCGATCTGAGCTCCTGGATGTGGTCTACTTATCTAGGTGTTATCACAGATCAGTATGGCAAACATATGTGGATAGTTAAGAGGTTTGTTTGGCTTTGGAACCTCTGATTTGTGGAGCTTTAGGTATCTATTAGCAACACATATATCAATATATTTATGTGTATACCAAAACTGTGGAGATGCCACACCATGTGAAATGAATACCCATTGGGAATCAGTAGAACTTTCTTACATGTGAACTGTGCATATCCCTAGAAAAGCTGGCCGGCTCTTATCTGTAAAATCTGAGTTTGTTAATGTGCTTTCTAGACCTCTTCAAGTACTACCAGTTTATGATTTGTGTGTCCTGATTTTTTTAAATGCATATGAAATTCTACTGCGGTTAAATGAAGCAAGACTCATATCAATTGATTAACAATAAAAAAAAGAGTGTATAGCACAGTTGAAGGGCAAAATGTCTTAATTTTCAAGCAAGGTCTTTGGTTCTACTCACTGGGCCTGTTGGAAAAGTAACTGCTTTTTCTCCTGTGTTGAGGAATGTGGGGTAGCAACAGATCATAAGGCTGCCAGGATCCCTCTTGGAGCCGACAACAATCTAGGGCTTCCACCCAGATGAGTGTCTGTCTCCAGAACTAAATGAGGTGGCCCAATTCTAGCAAGTCACTGTCCTTGTCCTCTCCCTAGCCTGGCAACATCATTCTGGAAACGATTTATTTATTATGTGCCAGTGACTCTGTAGGTGTCAAGTAATTGATGGCAAAGTCACTGCCCTACAACAGGCTGAGTTAGACTGTGACTCAGTTTAAGAAAAAAAAAAGATACAAATGAAGAGGGATGGCCAAAGCTGATTCAGATGTGTGGACTCCTGTTCACACTATATACTTCTGGGCAGTGATTGTAGCAGTCAGGGCAAAGTGACCCTTGATTGGGTCACTTTGCTTGCAGAGAGCTCCAGGTGAGTTTCTCTGAGCTGATTGTTAAGAGTCCACACTGATACCCAGTGCTGGAGACCTGGCACTCTGTACTTCGCCCTATTCAATGCTACTTACAGCTCATGAGGTAGGTAGGAGCTCCTCACTTATGGATGAGGAAGTATTGACTTGATGAAGTTGAGTAAGAAATATGAGGTCAAACTCAGGTCTGGCCAACCTAGGAACCTGCACTCAGCATTTTCCACAACACCTGTGAATGGAGTCAGCTGAGAGAGCAAGAATGTCTTCCTCATCCTTGGAGCAGCCAGAGTCAGGGACAGACAACTGTCAGCCTCACTCAGTCACTGTCAGTCGAATTGGCTTTCCTTTCTTATCTTTCTCCCCTTTGTTTTATTCACTAATAATTGACACAATCCAGAAGTACCAAATGGTGTGTCCCTCTCCCTTCCACCGGAGTGTTTGAAAAACGAAGCTTTAGGAATAAAATACAACCACAGTACTGGTATCACCATGAGCTACAACCCCAGACAGTAAAAGCCACAAAGATTTAGTCTATTCCAAAGTTCACTCTTAAATAAAAAATAAGAATTCTGTTTCTGTGTGATTAATATTAGGTATTTGAGATATTTAACAGAGTTAGAAATGATGATGGAATTGACATCACCATTTTGTTTGTAGGAAACTAGCCTGGAAAGAGGCAGATGTCTTCAGGAGAGTGGGCAGAACCAAAGCTTGTGCTGCCTCAACCTCTGGCTACCTTAGTCACTGAAGTAACCATCAAAGACTGCACAAAGACACCACTCCTGTGGGGATTTACAGAGGGTCTTCTGCTGTGCTTTTCTTTGTCCAGTCTCTGTGGGGAAGGGGAACATTATGAGAAGGTCTTACAACAATCAGTTTTGTTGACTTTCACAATCTAGTCTTCTTGCTGAAGTCAGAGCATTGAAAAACCCAGAAAACTGAGTTATATATGCTCTGGAGGTGGGGGAAAGATAGGGGAAGAAGTGGTAAGAAAGGGTGAATGTGTATCTTAATGGAGTTCTTTGTTAAAATGTTTCCTATGATTGGATGGTGGATATTTTTTTGTCTTTCTCTGTCCCTTCCCTGTCCACTACCCCCTCCTCAGGAGTAATGGTAAAGATTTCTTTCGATCTTTCTTTCTTTCTTTCTTTCTTTCTTTCTTTCTTTCTTTCTTTCTTTCTTTCTTTCTTTCTTCCTTCCTTCCTTTCTTCCTTTCTTCCTTTCTTCCTTTCTTCCTTTCTTCTTTTCTTCTTTTCTTCCTTTCTTCCTGTTTTCTTTCTTTCCTTCTTTCTTTTCTTCCTTTTTTCTTTCTCTCCCTCCCTCCCTCCCTTCCTCTCTCTCTCTCTCTCTCTCTTTCTTTCTTTCTTTCTTTCTTTCTTTCTTTCTTTCTTTCTTTCTTTCTTTCTTTCTTTCTTTCTTTCTGTCAGCTATGGGGCTTGAACTCTGGGCCTGGGCATTGTCTCTCAGCTCTTCAGATGGAGGTGAGCACTCTACCACTTGAGCTATAGCACCACTTCCAGTTTTCTGGTGGTTTATTGGAGATAAAGATCTCATGGAATTTCCTGCCCAGGCTAGCTTTGAACCACAATCCTCAGATCTCAGTCTCCTGAGTGAGCCACCAGCTCCTGGCTTGAAGTTAGCTTCTTTAAACTTAAAGAAAAGACTGTTCTGGGTACCAGCAGTGTGATAGGTATCCTACTCATATGGCCTTGGCTTCTAAAACCTGCACCTAGACAAGGCTGTTAATGCTCCCACGGAGGCAAGCTCAGTTCTTTGTGTGCTCACAAGAGGAGAGGGATCTCCTATACCCTAGAAAAACTTGCTTCTCAGACTTCTGGGTTCCACCATTGTCATCGTCATCGTTAACTTTAGTTTGGCTGTCACCTGAGCCAGATTGGCAGCCATATGGCTTCAGAGAGAAGTTAACCCAGGTTGTCTCCCTTGCCAGTCTGGGCTGGGCCTCAGTGTTTGTCATAGCATGTAAGCACCACTACCAATTTTGCAGACTGGAGGTATCTTCACTAAGAGGGGTCACTTGCCCTCAGAGGGATGCTTTCCTGCTGCTACTGTAAGGTCTCGGAAGAACTGTCACTACAACTCACAATTGTACCAGGAAGAACTGTCACTACAACTCACAATTGTACCAGGAAGACCATGTGTTTGGGTGATTCTTCCATGTTTCTGATCTTGTGTGACTGCCTCTCACCCCACAGCAGGCTCAGTCATCTCTTATACACAACAGTGAAGTGGGTGTTCTGACAATGAATGAACCTTTGGGGAGTTGTCTGTCTCTTACCTCTCCTCCAGGTGGGTGAGAGAAGAGACCCATGAGTCAAATGGTGGTCCTAGGAGGAGTCTCCGGACCTCTAGATACTGGTGGGTACATCTGTACTTTTCCCCCACATTTGCTCAGAATCTTGCCATGGAAAAGGGAGCCCCATTGAGGTCCAGAGACCTCAGTGACATTGAAAGCATAGCCAACGCTACCCAGCTCATTGGTTGGCAGAATTTCTTTTCCTTCCCCTCTCCTTAGCCCTAAGACAACTTTCTTGGTACTCTAGCACTGTCTTCTTTGGAAAGAACTAGTGGCTTGAAGTTCAGCAGAACTTTAGATGTTAATGACTTAGCTAAAAATGAGCAGAGTTCCTGGCTTTTTAAAAAAGATGGTGTACATAGTATCTTCATGCATTCCCTTCACTGTCCTTACTAGCTCTTCTCCTTCAGTGTGTTGAACCTAATCTGTTTGTGAGGTATTTAGTATAGTTATCTATTCTCTGGCACCCCTATGGTACCAGCAGAAGTGTACCCGTACCTGAGATGTTTGGGTGGCTTCTCTGTGTAACCTGGAGACAGGGCGAATAGGCCTGCTCCAGGCCTCACTGCAGGATTCTGTTTGGCTCTCAAGCTTCCTTTCTTGGGAAGACTCTGGTCCACCAGGAGGTGGACTTAGCTCTCTCAGCAGCTTCTAGAAGCAAAAGCTTGCCTGCAGTGGGGAAGCTGGACTCCTCAACACTTCCTGGGGGTGAGGCATGCCTCTGAGGATGCTTTTTGCCCTCTTCTCCAGTTCCTGAGGGTCTGGCCCACCCCCTGTTCAGCATGCTCTCTAAAGCCTTTGTTTCTCCCTACAGCTAGCATGCCTACCAGTGAGACTGAATCTGTGAACACCGAGAATGTAAGTGGTGAAGGCGAGGCACAGGGCTGCTGTGGAAGTCTCTGGTAAGTGTGGAGACCACTCCCTTCCTCTCCCCACTTCCCCTGCCACCCCAGCACTCATATTGTCCTAGAGAAGCTAAGGGTGCGAAGTCACTCCAGATCGCAGTGAAACTCTAGGACTATGGGCAGATGGAAAGCTGGAGCCCTTCCTTCTGTACCAGATTCCAGAACCCCAGAGTTTCACAAGCCTCTTAGTGGGAAATGAGTTACCCAGGGGGCCAGTTAACCCAGGGCCCCCGCTGTGTTCATTAGGTGCTGGTGGAAAAGAAGAGGCGCGGCCAAGACTGGGCCCTCAGGGTGTCGGCGGTGGGGGTAAAACCGAATTCTCCTTCCAGTCTGGTGTGGTATTTGTGCTTCAGAGGAGGAGCTTGAATGGCACAGTTGCTTTCCTTCACCCATTGGGCCTCCCCAACCCCATACCTTGTGGCTGGATGCAGAGATGCTACCGTCTTCTGCTCATGGCACCCTTATTTTGGAACCCTGCACCACGCTATCCTAACCATGAAGGATGCCATCCCATTAACAGCACTGGATGATTTGGGCTGCAGCAGTGGGGATCTGGGGGGAGGAGTGGCAGGCGTGTGCTGAGAACCACTTGCTTTGGGAAGCCCCGTGCTGTTTGGTTTGCTTTCTGCCAGCATCCTTATGTCTTATCTCTATAAATTACAGGTGTCATTTTTTAAGAGAGCTTAATCTTATTTTTGGTAGAGTTTCATAAAAATGATACGTGATGGTAGAGTAGAACAGTTTATGAAGTGATTTTCTTTTGGTTGGTCATGGAGCTTGAACTCAGTTTGGGCGCTGTCCCTGAGCTCTTCAGCTCAAGGCAAGCACTCTACCACTTGAGCCACAGTGCCACTTCCTTTGAAGTGATTTTTGTCTCTGTTCTGCTCTGTCCTTCCTACATACAACATCATAAAGTAAGCCGAGAATGAGTTTGTCCTTGCCCTGTTTTACAATGAGAACACTGAGGCTCAAAGGCATGCTATTTTGCTATAATTCACTAGCTAGTGACAGAGCCAGGACTCCTGGTCCAGTGCTCCTTTTCTAACAGTAGCAGTGATACTGTTGTTGAGTGGAATGGCAAGAGAAGAAGCCCTAGCATTGGTGCTGTTGCCAGGGTGCTCTGAGAATGTAGCTGAGAATCTTCTCTTGCCTGGGCCCTCAAGTGTGCTCAGCCCTATGGCCTGGTAATGGCAGCACCTTGGTATCTGCTCTTCGCTGAACCCTACTGGCCTGCTGTGGCCGCTGAGGTACCAAGTCCAGGCTTCTGTGCATGGCTCTAACAACATTACTGAAGAAGTGATGGACAAAACTTTGCTCAAGCCTCCCAAATCAAAATCTTAACTTTTTTTTTCTTTTCTTCCAGTCAAGCCATCTCAAAATCCAAACTCAGGTTGGTATCTTCTATTATTTTTTTGAGCTTGTATGTGAGCTTTTATGTTTTAAGTTCTATCTTTCATATAGAATTGTTTCTCTTGACCTAAGTTTTACTCGATGGATTACAACATCCATACTGAATTTGGTCATTAAGTGTTATGACCCTGCCTTAGGGGAGCAACATAGTAGGATCAGCTGCCTCAAACCAACAGGACAGAATAATGAACAATAATTTGCCTCCTGATCAACCTTTCATTCATGTCTATAAGATATACATCTTGTCACCCCAAAACAGCAAAGTTTTCTGCAGAAGAGGGTTCTGATAATATATAGTTTCTCGATCTGCATGCAAGTTACATGTTCGACTGATAAAAGTGATTGAGCCATGTGCCTTATTTGGTGTACTTTTTGATATGTTTTACTTTCTAATTAGAAACATTTTCCTGCTAAATACAGACAATGGACAATTGTACTATATGTAAATTGTAAAAACTAAGAATTTTAAAAGGAAAGAAAATCTTTGTGAGCTAGGCAAAGTTTTCCTAAGATACACTGCCCAATGCTTGACACAAAAATTTAAGAAACTGTTTACCATCAAAATGAAAATATTTGCTTTTATTTAATTATAAAATAAAAAGACAAACTTTAGATAGACATGGATAAAATATTTACAGACTGTATTTGATAAAAGGTTAGTATCATATATATCATACATAAATGTGAATATATATCTTATATATGAGGATAATAATAATAAACAACAATAAAATGTCAATAACAAAAAATGTACAAGAGGTTTTAACAGGAATGTCACCAAAAGAAAGATATGGGTGGTAAGCATGTGAAGTGACCACCATTCATTATGAAAATGCAAAATCACACAATTATATACCACTGTACACCTATCAGGGTGGATCCGATTTGAGTATATGACAATAACAAGTTCTGACAAAAGTGCTGATCAATGGATATTTTTATACAGTGCAAGTGGATGTGTTAAATAAACAACAGGGCTATTTTGAAAAAACAATTTAGTTGTTTCTATGAATTTTAAACATTAGTTACCATATGGCCTAGCAGTCCTATCCTAAGTATTTATATAAGAGAAATGAAGATACATGCCCACACAACACAAAAATGTTACACAAATGTTTACAGCCGTTTTTTTTTTTCATATGTACTCAAAACGGGAAGTAACCCAAATGTCCATCAAACGATGAATGGGTAGAGCAACTGTAGTTTCTCCATATGGTAGAATACTACTTAGCAACAAGAAGAAAACTGCTTATATGGGTAACACCATGGGTAAATCTCCAAAGTATTTCAGTATTTCAGAACAAATCAATAGGAAAACAGATCAGTAGTCACCAGGCTGGAGAAGAAGGTGGGCTTTTGACTTTTTTGAGATAGAAATGCTGTATGTTCTGGAGTCTTAAACTCCCAGTTCCAGCAGGGGAGTTAAGAGATATTGTACTTTCCCCATTTTAGCACTGTCACACTAAAATGAATCCTTGTTCTGTTTATATGTCTACAAAGAGTAAATTTGACCATATGTAAATTATGTCTCAAACCTAACTTTAAAAATTGTATGTCAATGAGAAGCACAAGTCGTTATGTCGAAAACGAACTTTACAACTTTGGTGGGGGGGGGGCGGGGAGGATTGGGTGGGGGGATGGGGGGAGGGGAGAAGGATGGGAAGGGATGGGAAGGGGAAACGAAGGAGGAGGCTACAATGCTTGATAAGAAATGTACTCATTATCTTGCCCATGTAATTGTAACCCCTCTGTACAGTATTTTCACAATAAAAATTTTTTTTAAAAAATTGTATGTTTAGCTGGGCTTCAGGGGCTCACGCCTGTAATCCTAGCGACTCAGGAGGCTGAGATCTGAGGATTGTGGTTCAAATCCAGCCCAGGCAGGAAAGTCTTTGAAACTCTTTCTCCAATAAACCACTAGAAAAACCGGAAGTGGAAAAAAACAGGAAGTGGCGCTGTAGCTCAAATGGTAGAGTGCTAGCTTTGAGCTGAAGAGCTGAGGGACAGCGCTCAGGCCCAGAGTTCAAGCCCCATGACCGGAAAAAAAAAATTGTATGTTTGCAGTTACCAAAAGCCATAGAAATGCCTGTGGAATCTGGCCTTTGCCTCAACATTAACATCCCGTTTTCTGCACTTTGTAGTTATGCTGGACTGTTCTCTGTTTTCAAAGCTGCTGCTTGGTTTATCTCACTTCAATACCTTTGGCCATGCAATCTCCTCTGGATGGATTATCCTTAACTGCCTCCAGGAAACTTTAATTCATTTGTTTAGATCAGTCCAAATCTCTACTTTTCAGAAGAATCTTCCTTGACTTTTCCAAAAAGCATTTGTGTTAGGGCTAGAGGCATTGCTCAGTGGTAGAGCACCTACTTATCAAGTATTAAGCTCTGAGTTCAAACCCCAGTACCAACAAAGAGGATTTGTTTCTCCTTGCTCCTGTACTTAGAATCTGGGGCTAACACTTGCTGTGAATTTGTCATCATTACTTATTTTGATCTCATATGCTTTTCAGGGTCAGGGACCCTAATACCATGCCTTCTTTGTCTCTGTGTACTTGGCACCAGGCACATAGTGCTCAGGAGTGTTCTTTCCTGGGAGAACAGGCTTGACTAAACTGGCCACTCAGAGCCCAATGAGGAGCAAGCTGAGGGTCCTGAAAGTTTGCAAAAGAAGGGCAAGATACTTTTGCCTGTTGTTACAGTGCAAGATAGAACAAGGCAGGTGATCTTTCAAGACCACCTTGCTTGCAGGTGCTGAGTTAAGCATTCCTAGAATCTTAGAGACCTTGGCAAGTCCTTGGCAGAGTTTTCCTTGCTGGATCTCATGCCTCTAGCTGCTTTTCCAATGAAAACTGCACAGCAGCAAGAACAAACACAGAACACACCTTGCTGGATCTACATCTTAAGGAGGAGGTAGTACAGCTTTTTCTTTGCTCACTTTCTTGGTTACATTTCTTCTTCTTCTTTTTAAAAATGTTATTGTAAAGGTGATGTACAGAGGGGTTACAGTTACATGAGTCAGGTAATGAGTACATTTTCTTTTGAACAATGTCACTCCTCCCTCATTCTGTCCCAGTTTTTCCCCTCCCTATTTCTCTCTTCTTAAAGTTGTATAGTTCATTTTCAATATAGTGTCTAGAGGGTTTCACTGTTGAATTGGTTCACGCTTTGTCCCATTGTTTCTTTTTTTTATTGTAAAAATACTGTACAGTTACATGAGTAAGGTAATGAGTACATTTTCTATCGAGCATTGTTACTTCCTCCTTTGTTTTTCCCCTACCATCCCTTCCCTCCCCACCTCCCCAACCCCGCTCACACCCCCCCCCGCCGAAGTTGTAAAGTTCGTTTTCAACATAGTGTCTTGTACATCTCATTGCTACCTGTATCCTTATTTCAGTATTTTGTTATTTTACTTCCCCTCCCCAAATTAGAAAAATGTATATACAAGATGCAAGGCACCAGAATCAAATACAGTACAAACAGGGGTTATACCGTGGAGGAAGAACGTAGAAAAGAACCAAAAATAAATCACATGGTACATTATAAATACATTAAAAACAATAGCAAGAAAGATAAAACCACTTGTGTCCCTATTTTGAGGTTCATTTTACTTAGCATCATCTTATATGGTCATAGGTACATAGCTTTTGACCTTTTCTGTTTGTCCTAGACATATACTAGTTATTGCAGACAAAGGAAACCATGGGACCTCTGTTTCTTGGCTTACGTCACTTAATATAATTTTTTCCAAGTCTCTCCATTTCTTTTCTTTTCTTTTTGTGTCTGGTTGTGGGGCCTGAACTCTGGGCCTGGGTGCTGTCCCTCAGCTCTTCAGCTCAAGGCTAGCACTCTACCACTTGAGCCACAGCACCACTTCCGGCTTTTTTCTTTTTTCTTATGTGGTGCTGAGGAATCAAACCCAGGGCCTCATGCATGCAAGGCAAGCACTCTACCACTGAGCCACCTTCTCAGCCCCCAAGTCTTACCATTTCTAACAAATGAGGCGGTATCATTCTTTCTGATTGAGGCATAGAATTCCATTTTCCATTATACATACATACATACACACACACATATGTATTACATTTTCTTGATCCATTCATTTACTGAGGGGCATCTGGGTTTGTTCCATATCTTAGCTATAGTAAATAATGCTGTGATAAACATAGTTGTGCTGGTAGCTTTAGTATAGCCTTGTTTGTGATCATTTGGGTAAATGCCCAAAAATGTGATTGCTGGGTCATAGGGGAGCTCTATGTGTAATCTTTTGAGGAACCTCCATACTGCTTTCCAAAGTGGTTGAGCAAGTTTACACTCCCACCAACAATGCAGTAGAGTTCCCTTTTGCCCCACTGTTTCTATGCTTCCCTTTCCCCACCCCCAAACAGATCAACTAATAAGACAAAGGATATAGAAATCAAAAACAGTGACAGAAGGGAATAAATCAAAGATAAAAGGAAAGAAGAGGAAGTTGCTCTGTGGCTCAAGTGGTAGAGTGCTCACTTTGAACTGAAGAGCTCAGCTATAGCACCCAGGCCCAGAGTTTAAGCCTCATAACCAACAAAAAAAAAAGGAAAAGGAAAAGGACTACAAACAATATAATAAACAAAACCTCTTCCTTTTTTTGGGTTCATTTCAATAAACATCATTTTATATTATCTTATACACATAGCTATTGAGCCCTTGAGATCCTCTCCTAAGAATATCCTCTTTATTCTCACTGTGTGAATGTTTAGATTGCTGTTTAATTAATCATGTCCAGGTATTCTTTTTTTTTTTAAGTCTAACAACACAGCTATGTCAGCCAGAACTGCAACATGGATGCAGCCTAGATTTTCCTCTTGAATTGAATCCCTGGAGGAACTACCCCACAGCCCTGTGGCTGAGGCAGCAGGGTTGAGTGAGGAGGGACTTAACCATGGGGCTGGCTCTGTCCTGAGATCCAGATTGATGAGCAGCAGTTTATGGAGCACTTCACCAAACCATCCCCTTGTGGCTGCAAGTGTTTTCCATAAGGACAGGCTGAGAAGGAGAATATTTTTCCTAATTGCAAATAGGAACTAGAAGTGGGCAGAAGACATGGCTTTGTATCTGTTTGGCTGTGCTAGTTCAATATTGGATCTTTCCCTAAAGGTGTATTTTGTGCATCATTCATTAGAAAGGGCACCTGATGACTCAACTGCCAGGCTCTGAAAGAACCTGAAAGTCTGAGAAAAAAAACCTGAAAGACTTCCTCAAAACAAAAGTATAGTTTGGAAGTACTTTTCTGTTGAATGAACTCTGTATGCTCTGTATGATGATTGAGCTGCCACTTGAGATATATATAAGCTAAAGTGGTTCTATACATCCATACCACAAATCCACATGCCATATAGTGGGCATGTAAACTACATATGTGTGCAGGTGTAGTTTTACATCTGCACATGAATCTATAAATATCTAGGTTTTTCAAGATGGCAGATTCTAGAGTTATTTATAGCCATAGCAAAGAAACACATGGCACAATCAAGTCAAGATCATACTTTTAAAGCTTATGTTAAGAGTGACATGATTTATATTATGAGGTCTATTTATTTCTTTGCCTTTCCTTCCTTCCTAACCCCAGTCCAAATCTCTGTTGCTCAGTATAGTTTATTGGACTGTAAGATGCTATATCTGTCATCTAGGGAGCAATGTTTGCTTATCTTTCAGCCGACGCTGGCGTCGCTGGAACCGATTCAATCGCAGAAGATGTAGGGCTGCTGTGAAGTCTGTCACATTTTACTGGCTAGTTATTGTCCTGGTGTTTCTCAACACTTTAACCATCTCCTCTGAGCACTACAATCAGCCGGACTGGTTGACACAGATTCAAGGTACAAGTGAAGCTATTCTCTTTTTTACTCTGAGTTGGTTCCTTGTGGCTAACTGCTGCTTAGTATAATCTGATGGATATGCAATGAAGTACTGAAACATCTAGTGAGCACTAACTTGGAAAATGGTAAAACCATCCAAATACAGGCAGGCCCTGGAGCAGAGGCACAGTCTGTATGGTATGATAAACTGATTATTGTCCTAACCTTCAGATAACCTCAGATCTGGAGTCAAGGAGTTGGAAGGGCATTTTTTCTGACCCAGTTGGGATCCTTGTTTTTTAACACATGGTATTGGCTACCCATCTTGGAATGCTCAAAAATGGAGTGTGTGGAGAGACAGTCTACCATGCATTTGTCGGTTTGGGTTTCTCCAAAAGTCCTTCTTACATCTGTTTTCTCTGTCTCTCAAGCCTACATGGCAGTGATTCCTGTTGTTTGAAATGATATTGAGAAATGATCACTTCTCTCAGGATGCCATAAGCTCAAACAGATAGGTTGGTTTATGTAGATTTAAAAAATATATATGTAATATATATTTATATGTAAAATGATGTTCTAAGTGCAGAACCACATGCTTTTAGTGCTGTGAAATTCCAGAAATTATGTGGAACCATTCACTTTTAGTCAGCGAGGCCCAGAGAAATCAAGAAATGCTTCCCAACTCAAATCTAGACAGTAGCAGTACCAGATCCAGCACCTGGCACATGAACAGATCATCAATATCAATGCCACACTTCTGTCATGAGTACAATAGCAAAGATAAGAACAGGGATTGCTGTGTTTACTGTGGAGCCCAGTGTGAGGGAGGTACCAGGAGAAGTGGAGCCAGAGTATCTCCCACATTGAGATCCTGAGGATGTGTGCCCTTTGTCTTTGCAGATATTGCTAACAAAGTCCTCTTGGCTCTGTTCACCTGTGAGATGCTGGTGAAAATGTACAGTCTGGGTCTCCAAGCATATTTTGTCTCTCTTTTCAACCGGTTTGATTGCTTTGTGGTGTGTGGTGGGATTACTGAGACCATCCTGGTGGAGCTGGAGATCATGTCTCCGCTGGGGATCTCTGTGTTCCGGTGTGTACGCCTCTTAAGAATCTTCAAAGTGACCAGGTAAGGAAATGTGTTTTGTGCCACAGCTGTATTCTGAGCACCACCCTGGCCAGGTGGTGTTCCTGGTTCATACCCTCATCTTGACTTACAGGCACTGGACTTCCCTGAGCAACTTGGTGGCATCCTTGTTAAACTCCATGAAGTCCATCGCTTCACTATTGCTTCTGCTTTTCCTCTTCATTATCATCTTTTCCTTACTTGGGATGCAGCTATTTGGTGGCAAGTTTAATTTTGACGAAACGCAGACTAAGCGAAGCACCTTCGACAACTTTCCTCAAGCATTGCTGACAGTATTTCAGGTGAGTCTTGCCTCTGTCTCTCCTTTCTTGTTCCCAGTGCACCATGAGTTATAGTAGTTGGAACGTCTGCCTTCTTGTCTGCTCATAGCTCAGGAATATAGTTTTATTAATAATCTCTATGCTAACAATACTCTGTTAAACTTTGTATAAATTATTTTGTGTCATCTTCAGCTATTTTTGCAATATGACTTCACACTTTCTTTTAAGGCTACTGTATAACAAAATAATACACAAAAACCCTTTTTTATTTCATTTTTGTTAGGTATCTGTAAAATATCTGCTAAAATCTTCTTGTTTGTGGCTAATTGTTTAAGCACAAGCAAATTTGTGGTCCTTTTTATAAGAGATACGCATGAAGACATGAGTTTGGAAGTCTGAATTCTTTGGTGTGTGGCAATGTCACCCCCTCTGCCCTTCTCTGTCCTTCTGTGATGGAATAGGCTGAAGACTGTGGGGATCGCTGTGCTGTGGGGCTTCTGGGAGGCTGGGTGGGAAGGAACAGTCATTTCTATGGGTGGCTCTGCCACTCAAGGCATAGTGCACCCTCCACCATTTTGTCTACAAGCTGAGGTGGGCTGAATATTCTCCTCAGGCTCTCAGCTAATCCCCTTCTTGGATAGAGTCTGAAAAATTTGCTTAGAATGCCTATCTACCCTCTCCACGTTTTTCATGTGGTGTCAGTAATCATTGGTGCCTTGCGGGAGAGTTAGGGAGGCATTGTGGGAAAGGCAGGGGACTGTTGGGTTTCTTGGTGGCTGTTTCTGTGTCCAGATGAGCAACTTATCCTAATGGGAATGGCCTATGAGATTCTCACATGGTTATTTGAGATATATGGAATACTGTATCATAATTGATAATAGAATAGTAATCTGGTACAATAATATGGTTTAATCTTTTAATTATTCTGGCATTTTGGCTGCTGGTGTGTCATTGTTTTTTCTAACTTCCTTCAAAACCTGTAGACTTTTTGTTTTGATACATGCATATGGCATAAAATTTAAGTGTTACCAAACGATATGAATTGATAATTCTCTCACAAAGACACTGATTTCATCATCTAGGAGGCAGCTACTACTAAGCTATTTCTCTCTACTGTATAGTCTTAAATATGTTATTTGCTCATAGATATAAGCCAGTCTACCTGAACACCTGTAGATGAATTTACACAGATAGTGGCTCACTCTACATGGTTACATCTTCGTTTGTTTACTTTGCTGGTGGTACTAGGGTTTTGACTCATGGCCTTATACTTGCTAAGCAAGCACTGTACCATTGAGTCATGAATCAATGTTTGTATGTATGTGGGGGGGGGGGCTCCTGGGGCTTAAACTCAGGGTCTGGGTACTATCCTAAGCTTTTTACTCTCAAGGCAAGCACTGTACCACTTGAGCTACCACTCCACAGCTCTGGCTTTTGTTTTATGGGGGGAGGCAGCAGGAGACACTTTATTGGAGATAAAATTCATGAACTTTCCTGCCCACACTAACTTCAAACTGTGATCCTCAGTTCTCAGCCCCCCTAAGTAGCTAGTATTACAGGAATGAGCCCCTGATGCCCTGCTTCAATACCGCTTTTTCTCTGGTCATTTTTGAGCTAGGGTTTTGCTTCTTGCATGGGCATGTACCTGTACCCTGAGAGCTTCTTATTTTTTTGCTTTCCTCTGTGGCTGAAATTATGAGCACATGCCACCATGCCAAACTTTTCTGTTGAGATCAAGTCTTATGACCTTATCTCTAGAACTACAGTCCTCCTAATCTCAGCCTCCTGAGTAACTAGGATGTTTTTATTCACTTAAAGTGACCTTAAAAGCCTTCCTACCTGTTATATAAAAGGTCACCTCCTCCCTTTAAAGACTACCTACATTCAGTGGTGTGGATCAACATCCTGCAAATAAGCGCTCCCTCTGGATGAGAATTTAGTTGTCCAGTCTTGGCTCCAGGTGGTCTGTACACATAAGACTTATGTGACATGTGTGTAAGGCAGATGTGTAGGAACAAGTCCCTCAAGGGTAAATGCTATTATAAAGGGTATAAACAGATTCTTAATCTTCAGTACCCTTGTTGAAATGCTCTGCTTACAGTTGTGATCATTTGCTCTCTGGCAGCAATGAGACCTCCTTTGCCTCATTCTCTTCACCTCAGTGGGTGTTCATACTTGACAGTTGTTGCCATCTGACAGGCAAATGGCATCTCATCATAATTTTATCAAGCGTGAAGTTGAATGTATCTTCTTAAGAGCCATTTGTACTTCCTTTTGTGAAGTTGAATGTATCTTCTTAAGAGCCGTTTGTACTTCCTTTTGTGAATAATTTTATCATTTCTAATTTATTGCCCATTTTGTTGTTTATAATCCACAGTGGTTTGAATTTTTTTGGGGGGGTCCGGTTGTGGGGCCTGAACTCTGAGCTTGGGCGCTGTCCCTCAGCTCTTCAGCTCAAGGCTAGCGCTCTACCACTTGCGTCACAGCACCACTTCTGGTTTTTTTTTTCTTTTTGCTTATGTGGTGCTGAGGAATCGAACCCAGGGTCTCAGGCATACAAGGCAAGCGCTCTACCACTGAGCCACCTTCCCAGCCCCTGGTTTGAATTATTAAATACCTAGTCTAGGTAGAAGATAATGGAGCCTTCTTCCTGGAAAGTGGCATTTTTGTTAAAATAGCTGTCCCTATTCTATTTCTATTATCTTTTCTATTATCAATAGAAAAGATTAAATTTTAAACTTGAGGTGGTTGGTAGTATCTGCATGAGACTTTTAGACTTCTCTAATGTTTCAAAACTCTTATGGATATAATTATTTCCATAGTAGATTAACCATGTGGAATACTATGTAGTAATTTTAAAGAATTGGATGAAACTACTAACACAGAAAATCTTGAGGAAGCATTGTTGAATGGGGTCAGGGTAAGAAGCTAGCTGCAGAAAAATTCATATAATGTGATATACTTTGTACCTAGAAAATCAGAGATGACACCAATTGCCTGCCTTTTCTGGGCATGTGTACATGAATTTTAATCCATAGACAGATGTCCCAGAGAGAGGGAGAGGGAGAGATATACTAGCATCATCTTATCTTTGAGGAGGGAACAGAAACTGAGCTGGGTGTTAGCAAAGGGTAGGTACGTCTTATTTGTAAAGGTCTTTTTTTTTTTCACTAGAAGAAATACCTCATCTATCTAATTAAAAATAATATTTTGAAAATTCTATGAGGTAATAGATGGATTTATATTCTAATATAAAAGGCAGCTTCAACCAGAAACAGCCACCACAGCGCTGTGAAAGAGTAAGTGGTAACCCGGCCTGCTGTCTGATCCTGGCTTTGGCTTCTTAGATTCTGACAGGTGAAGACTGGAATGCCGTGATGTATGATGGCATCATGGCTTATGGAGGCCCCTCCTCCTCAGGAATGATCGTCTGCATCTACTTCATCATCCTCTTCATTTGTGGCAACTGTATCCTTCAGGCCCACCAGGGCTTTATTGTCATTGTCATTGCCTTGTTTTTCTTTCTCTGAATTTTTCTGTAATGATGGTGGGGTAGCACCTGCTATATGTGTGGGATCTGGTGTGCGGGGGTGGGGGGGGATTGTATAACTGCCCCTCCCTTGCTGGCTCACTATCTGCTTTCCCTCAGCATTGCTGGGGGACGGGCAGTATAATGTGAGCAAAGCTCCAGTGGGCTTTAAGGAAGACCAGCTGGTTAACCGAGTCAAACCAGAGGAGACAGCGTATGTGCTGATACTGGTGACTATCCAGCTCAGTGTCATGTACATGCCCCATGGACGAGCCTATGGTAGAGAGGGAAAGCCTGGTGGTTCTGTGTTATCCTTCAGAGGATGACATCCATATCATTTTAAGACCCATTTTCAGTCGACTAGCCTGTACCTGAATATCTTTGATTATCAAGTGTTCATTGTCTACCTTCTAATCACGATGTGGAACTTTTCTCTCACTTGTTTCCCTCCTTTTCCCAGATGCACTCTGTTATCCTAGACCTTGGAAATTGGTCCTTGGGTCTGTTTATTTACCTCCATCAGACTTTCATAGTCCTAGAGCCTTTGGTTATGTCTATCTTACCTTGGACTAGGTCCTGCATGACAAGACCTGGCATATAGACCCCTGAAAATGCTGTGAAGAATAAACTATTGTACACCCATATGAATATTACCTCTTAATCTTCATTCTTCCAGTTAAAAAAGTCCTTATTCCCACAGTAGTGCTTCGGTTTCTGCCAAAATAAACTATGTCATATTAATATCAAGTTCCTTTGAGTGGATACAATGATATTTCAATGAGTATGGACACAGTATCCCTTTGATTTGCCTCAATTTGCAGAAGGGCAGGTGTACATTTGGAAGCCTAGGCATGTGGTTCTGGTCATAGTAGTTCAACTTAAGGGGATGTGTGGCATTGGGAGAGATGGGGAGACAGATGCATAAATTGATCTGCTGCATTAGTTCATCCTTTGTCCTGCTGTTTCTGTGATTCCCTTTCCTTTCCATAGATCAAATAAAGTTACATACAAGACAAAGGGTACAGAAAATTACAACATAAAAAAGAAATAATAACTACATACAGGAAATCATAAGAACCTTTTGTTTCCAAGTCTTAGAGTTCATGTTGATACTTTATTATATATGGTCTTTTGTACTTAGCAATTGGGTTATTGAGACCCCTGTTAAGAATATCAAAGACATATTCTAGTTCTTAAGTAGGTTTTATCATTTCCCTAATTTTTTTCTTTGGATCTGACTTACTTTGCTTAATATAATTTTTCCAGGTCTTTCCATTTCTTTACAAATGGGACAATATCATATTGACACTATGTTGGAAATGAACTTTACAACTTGGAGAGGGAGGGGAATACGGAGGGGTAAGTGGGAGAAAATGAGGGGGATAACAGTGATTAAAAACAAATGTACTGGCTGGTGTCTTCCCTCTTCCTCCTCCTGCCTGTAGCTTCTCCTTCCACATCCCTAGGGCTTAATGAAAACCCTGGAAAGCAAGGAACTCCTAGGAGACAGCGGAGAGGCAAGTTCACAGGTTCCTGGGTGGAGGTACCAGCAATGGCTACGAGAATGGCAATGGGAAGAACGGAGGGCTGAAGCACATGCCCTCCTCATCCTCCATCCACAGCGGAGACATGGAAAAGATTCTTCTGCATGTCCAGCATGAGTCAGAGCAGAGCAGCTCCAGAGGCAGCTCCCACTGTGACAGCCCTTCCCCACAAGAAGACGGGCAGATTATGTTTGTTGTGGAGATGCACACCAGCTGGGACCACAGCTCTCAGTCAGAAGAAGAAGCTGGAGAAGGAGAGAAGGAAGCAGAATCTCTGAAGAAAAGGGCAGATTGGGTATCAGACTGGTTCAGTAGACCTGAGAACATTCCACCCAAGGAATTCCACTTCAGGCACCCTAAACATGCTGTGTCGCTAAGCATGAGGAAAAGTGGAGCCATGAAGAAAGGAGGCATTTTCTCTGCAGAGTTCCTGAGGGTGTTCATTCCATCGCTTCCTTTCTCACATCCTGGTTTTGGGGCTAGACATCTATATTGGAAAATGCCTGAGCAATACCCTCTGCCAGCACCTACTGAGGAAGGAGGAGCCCAGGAATACGTGTGGCCTGTGGAGTGGAGTGTTGTCACATACTTTATTTATTAGCATGACCTAACTTACCACCCTGGTTTTACACATCCAGTTCCAGTAACTCTGAAATCCAGTATTCAAACTCGGTGGAGGCATTTTACTAACTTGTTCCCTCTGGGGCCGGTAAGACACTTTAGAACTTCCTAACAGAATTTCCTGTTGTTTAGAAACTTGCAAGGGCTTCTTTTCCACAAATGCCACCAGCAGATTATAGTTTTGTCAACCATGCCATCGTCTCGTGTAGCACCTCCAGAACTGAACCCATGTCATTCATGGTAGGAACTTGACTCTGGCCATGTAACTACCATCTCTGTTAAAATGAGATCAGGGTAGAAATGATGCTACAAAGAGCTTTGTTGTTTTGTTTTGGTTTTATTTTCCAAGACCTCAAGACAAGCTTCTCTAAGCTTGAATTTATAGTTATTAAAAAGAAAACAAAAACTGAAAAAAAAGCAAGAGACAAGAAAAAAAATATCCTGGGCAATAAAAATAATTTGAAAGCAGCTTTGGAGCTATTTTTTCTAAGCCTCCTGATGGTGCCTGTGGGTGTGCAGGATGCAGCTGTACATAGGATAGGGAGTGTAGTGTAGGACTCACCTCCGCCGCTTGTCATGTGTCTTTTCTGTGGCAGAGTCTTTATTTCTGATTAGGAAGCGTCTCAGGCCTAGATATGAAATCGCTTTTGAGATTTTTGTGTGTACCAGTATTTTCAAGTGTTTAACTACATGTAAATTTTTTATGGCCTTTAATTTTCTTTTTTATTTCTTTACTTATGTTCTCTAAGAAGAGACTTTGAAACGAGTCCAATTCATGGTGTTAATCCAGGTTTCTTGTTTTAGGAGGCTTCACTTACATTCTGAAGCCTTTAAACTCGGAAGACCTTTGCTTCCGAGTTCTTCCAAGCACTTGTGTAACTTCGGAAAGCAGACTTGGGTTGTGGGAACAGGTGACATGCCACTCATTTCCTTGGGGGGGGGGGGTCCTTCTCCCTGATGGGTCCTGCAGGTGCAGGGAGGGGCCGATTAGGCTGAGCTCTTGGCATTCCATTCTGGAATACTAACAGATCCTGCCTGACAGACCTTGTTTGTTTCTATAATGTGAAGCTTTAGGACCAAATCCTTAGAAAGCAGCAGGATTACGGATTCTTTGGGTAGGTTTTGTTGGATTTCAGAACACAGCATGGCCCTAAAGGGCATTGCTATGTGTGTTATATATCACAAGTGGCTGTTGATGATGTTGACCTTGCTGTTGAGTGTTTAGAGAAGCATTGTTGAGGAGATCGCGCAGTCTCTGAGGGCAGCACCAGGCTGCCGGCTTTCCCCTTTGCAGAAAACCAGCCCTTCCTTGACCAAGGTGGTAATGCTCATGCTAGAATGGAAACAACACAGAGAAACAACCATTATTTTCTATCTTTTTTTTTTTTCAAGAATACAGCTGTCTGTCTTTAGGAAAGATGATATATCCCAAATAGTTTTCTGAATTACTTTGTTTTTCTTTGTTTTTCATCTGATGTCTGAATACGTTCATATCTTGTTTCTGACTTACCTCTTAGACCTGGTAACACTTGATTTTCCTTCTAACATATTTCAAGTGTTCATATTCAGATTTCTTTGGGAAGAAAAAGAGCAGATTGGATGGTTTTTGAAAAGTCTGGACAAAATTGGCAAGATGGGTAAAGCTGACTACTGCAGTGTCCACTTTGCTGAAATTGGCATCATGAAGGAGAGCAGTCAGTAACTGACAGGCAGTGCATTTCCTTCCTGAGAACCTCAGTAGCCGTCTACCAGTGCCACAGAGCTTTGGGTGTATTACTGTTTTTGCTATTGGAAATAAATTTAGTTTTATATGTTTCTTGAAGTATCTGTGATGTGGAATTCCAGCTAGAACACGGTAGAGCTTACCATGATGAGTTGGTGGCCCTACTGTGGGACACAATGCAGACAAACTGTGTCATTGGAAAGGAGAACTCGATAAATAACTGTGACAATTAAGATTAATGCTTAAAAACTTTACGCCTGTTTACAGTTTGGGGACGAAAAGGCAGATTTCATTTTTCTTACGCTTGGTGAAACCTGGCTTAAAATACTTGTAAATAAAATCGGGAGCAAGACAACATGCTTGCTCAATGAGAAGAGCAGAGCGCTGGCAGGGCTGCAGTAAGATTGACTGCTCTAGACAGAGGTGGCTTTCTAAGTGGACCATTGGTGAAATGATTGGAATGAACTGAGTCAAAGTGATTATGCATTCTCATCTATTTAGTTAGCACTTTATATCATTCTATACAGTTTACAATTCATGTATAACTTGTAGCTATAAACATTTTGTGCCATTAAAGCTCTCAAAAATGTACTTATTACTTTATATAACTGTAACCCCCTGCTCATTACTTTCTCAATAAAGAAAAAAATGATATGCTGAATTGAAACCCCTGTATATAAACAAGTACTTAATGATAATTTTAAAATGTAAAATAAAAAAGAAAGCCTCCTCCCTCCTCCCCCACCCTCCAAAAAAAAGACCTCATCTGAATTCTCCTCCTAAGGACTCCCTTCAGCTGATTCCTCTTTCATCTTCTTGGTTACATTGATGAAATTTCTTCTTATGGGAACCTTTGTACAAACCTGTCCAGTTATCCTCTGTGAGGATGTTTATGTTGTAAAGTTTCTATGAAAACAGTATCTCAGCCTGGAGATATTCTGCTTATCCCTGGACTCAGCTTTATTATACCTTTCTCCAGGGAGCAATCTGTCCAGTTCCTTCCGAGACCTCTGAGACCCTATTAGATTTTATTCACATCTGTTGGCTAGGGGCAGAGTCTGTGTGTAGGTAGTCCTCCATCCCTCTACCTAGATAACAGCATCTCCTCCCTTTCCTCTTTCCTGCTCTTTTTCCCTTCTCTTCTTCCTCCTCCCTCTCATCTTTCCTTACCCTCTTTCCCTTCCTTCCTCTGTTTCCCATTCCTCCTCATCTTCCTCTTCCTCTTCTTCCCTCTCAGGATTGAATCCAAGACTTTATGCTTGTAAGCCAAACACTCTTACTTCTTAAGCAATACCTTGCCCTTTTGTTTGTATTTTTTTTTCATTTAGAAGAGTTTCTATAACTTTGAGGCTGACTTCAACCTCACAATCCTCTTTCCTCTCCCTCCTAAATAACTGGGATTACAAATATGTACCACTATACCTGGCTTAGACAACAGTTTCTCAAATTCAGTTTCTTCTTTTTAAAAAAAAAGATTTTTATTTAAGTAGTTTTACACAGGAGTTGTCATCCAACAAAAGAGTTTAGGAATACAATGTGTCTTCATCAATGTCACCACTCTAGACCCATCCCATTTTTCACTTAATCCTTTTGTAGGATATGAATTGAATTTTTTACTCTGTTCCCTACCCTCCTTTTCCATATCACTTCTCATTATAGGGTAGGCCCTATGCATAGTTGGCCTTTGGTAAAAATTTGTTAAATGAATGGTCAATATTTTCTTTTTTTTGCTGTCTTCATGATTGGCTCTTTAGACCACAGCAGGATAGACTGCAGAGTATTTCCCCACCACTTCTTTTGATTTTATTTCAAGTTCTTTGTAACACATGTATGAGATACTTAAGAGTTATTTATGTTCTGTGTCCCCAGCAAGATGTTCCATTTTCTCATGTTTCCTGCCATGTCTTCACTACCTGGAAGAGAAGCTAGCCTGATGGAGGTGCTTGGTAGACTTTGGAATGAATTCCAGAGTGAACTGCTATTTCTGAGGTGTGGGCAATGTCTCTAAACACAGATGATGGGTTTTGCCTTTGGAAACCATCTGTTAGGGATATATATGACCTTCTTACAGGTTATTATTTCACATTTGCTCTTCATGGCCCAAAAGAGTTTAGTGCTTGAGAAGCAATTATGTCTTCATTGAGAGACATAGTCAGAACTGTGGTTCCTAGCACTGAGCCTTATCTAAGTCACCATCACCCCATGTCCATCAGAGAAGTACTCAAGCTCTCTCCACCCAGGACATGGCTTTCTTGAGCTCCTTGCAGCTCCAGAATACACTGCTACATCAAAGGTATTGTGACAATCATACTGTAGTTCACTCACATTTCCATCCTTTTTGAAGCCTTGAATAGAAGTACAATAGCCCTTCACAGGATCCCTGAAGGCTAATGTTGGGTTACGTGCTCAGCACTGCTCGGGATTTCAGTTTACACAAGACATATGGGGCAGTGGTCTCATGCTCTTATCTCAGACAGAGAAGCATTCATCCAACACAGACTTTATTTATTGCGCTCTGAATAAGAAACCAGCATCTTCTGCTTTGATAATATTATTGTTCAGGATACTTAAAAAAAAAAAAAAAAGACTTCAGAGCTAGGCATGTGGCTTAGCGGTAGAGTGTTTGCCTAGCATGCACGAAGCCCTGGGTTCAATTCCCTCAGCCCACATAAACAGAAAAACCAGAAATGGTGCTGTGGCTCAAGTGATAGAGTGCTAGCTTTGAGCAACAGAAGCTCAGGGACAGTGCCCAGGCCTTTAGTCCAAGCCCTAGGACTGGCAAAAAAAAAAAAAGTAGATTTCAAGGAAACTATACATGACAACAACAACAAAATCCTGATAGCTTGGTTACCTGACTTTTACTATGTGAAAATTTCTGGTTGAAGCACAATTATCAAAGATCTAGCCACAATAGGACTTTTTAGAAGATAGAACAGCACCGTCTGGCGGGCAGGAGGTCTCATGTTACCAGCTTTCAATGTTTATGGAGTGAAGAAATGAATGAGTTATCTAAAGACCCAAAAGCAATTTCAAAGAAAATCTAGTATCTATTAGAAAAATGTATGGCTTTGAAGGAGTCTGGTTTGAAAAGAACTACCCTCACTATGTGTGTTATGTTATATATTTCCAAAGAATCAGAAACACATCGATATTATTAGATTGTTTTGTGCAATGTGCATCAACTGTAGATACATAGATTTATGGAAACAACAGGAAATGTTGACATTTGTAGATTTTTCTGGATTTCAGAGAGTCTTGATATTAGCTCTTTTCAGATAACTCTCTAAAAGGTTTTTGTTTCTTTGTTGAGGAGCATGTCTTTCCCAAGTCCTCTGATTTTAGTAAGTGCCCACACTAGGGACAGTTACCTGCTACCAGCCTTCCAGAACAAGGGGTGGAAGGATGGAATATGGCATTGCCATTGCTGACCATGTGTAGTTGCATTGAGTAATCTGTTGTGCCCTTAAAATCTTGAAATCAGATATTCTACTGAATGTCTTCTTGGCCATTGCTGTTGATAATTTGGCTGATGCTGAAAGTTTGAATACTGCTCAGAAGGAGGAAGCTGAAGAGAAGGAAAGAAAAAAGATTGCCAGGTAACTCTATTTTTGTCTGAGTTCTTAACTGAGGAGTTTGGGAAGCCCAGGTGCCTGAAAGACCTGATAAATCCAAATGTGCTTCATAGGAGCTGCACCTCCATGTTTCATGGAGGTGACCATGTGGTGCAGGCCAAAGAGGAAAGAATCTTGGAAGGAAGCCAAGCCTTTAGCTTTTATCCTCCGAGCTGAGAATGGGAGTCACACGTTCCCATTCTAAAGAATCATTGCAGTTAATTTTGGCATCATAAAACAAATGATGCATTCAATGCTGATTAGCTCTTAGATAGGGGTTTTAATAACATGATCTGTATAATGAATCCATTGCATTAGATGAACCGGAAGCTCCGAGTTTGGGCTGTGCTGTGCTTTTTCTGTTAGTGTTGTTTTCAATTAAATTCTGTCCTTCATTGGGACATTGTTGATTGAGAATCCTGATTAACATTTTTATATGTGGCAATATGGTTATTTTGTTTCTTGTATTCTTTATAGAAAAGAGAGTCTAGAAAATAAAAAGAACAACAAACCAGAAGTCAACCAGGTAGCCAACAGTGACAACAAGGTATGTACTGAAATAACTTCTCTCCCTTTCATTTCAGTCTAATTCTGTTGGCATCACCATAAATGTACCACTTTGGCTGTGACATGTCTTGTATGTAATGTTTTGGTGTGAAAGTAGGGCATATTATATAGATGCTGACTTCTCAAGGGCTTGTGATTGAATTTAGTCAGGGAGCTATCTGTTAACTAACATTTCACCATAGAACCAAGACAGTTTGACTTCTTGTTTTCCTGTGTTGGTCATAATGCTGTTAACATCTTTCAAGCTGGTATTAAACCTGAGATTTTTAGTAGACATCTGTTCCCAGTGGTGATCCCAGGATCTGTTGATCTGGGAGGATTTAGGGCCACACTGTCAGACTTCATCACACTTAGGACAGCTGTGGAAGTTTCCATTATTTGTTCATTGAATTGATAAATTCTGAGTAGCAGTTGTGGGGTCATGTACTCGATTCAGGAATGAAAAAGACTGACAGGTTCTCTACCTCCATGGAACTCAGAATCTCATCTAGAGTCAGGAATCCAAATGTGGTTATTTTTCCTTTTTTTTCTTTCTTTTTTTCTTTTTTTGTCAGTCACGGGGCTTGAACTCTGGGCGCTGTCCCTCAGCTCTGTAGCTCAAGGTGAGTGCTCTACCACTTGAGCCACAGAGCCATTTCTGGTTTTCTGAGTGGTTTATTGGAGATAAAAAGTCTCACGGAGTTTCCTGCCTGGGCTAGCTTTGAACCTCGAGCCTCAGATCTCAGCCTCTTGAGTAGCTAGGATTACAGGTGTGAGCCACTGACACCCGGCTCCAAATGTTATTATAGAATACGTACAACTACTACACTGGGACATCAGAAGAACCCAGGACCAAGTTGGCATCATGTTTCTCAGCTGGGCTCAAGCCTCTGTCTGAAGCAGAATCCCCATATAATAGGCCCTGTCCTCACACACAGACACTCAGGAGAAAAATACCTTATCCTGTGCTGACCAGCTGGTTACCCTTTGGCCCTCTAGAGTATATTGGAGCTATTGTCTTCTCTCCTCCTGAAACATCTCTTTTATCCTAGGTTACAATTGATGACTATCGAGAAGAGGATGAAGACAAAGATCCTTACCCACCTTGTGATGTGCCAGGTATGATGGTGAAGGTCAGAGACAAGCTCTCAGCTCATGAGATGAGACAGGGCTTTGCTGTGGCTTGCTAGGTAGCCTAGCTGTGGCCTCCCTCCTTTACGCTGACCTTGTTAGGCCACCAAGACAATGGGATCAACTTCCTGGTGGGCCAGTTAGTTCTGCTATATCCCACAGTCACAGGCAGCATAGATACACAATTCCATGCAGGGTGGTGGAGAAGGAATGTGCAGCTGGATCAATATTGGCCCAACTTTTGCTGACAGAACTCTGTGGAAGATCAGTTGTTAGCATTCACCTGACACTTTTTCATTTCATTGATGCCTTCATTGGATGATAAAAGCCGGACTTGGATAGTTCAGGAGCTGTTTATCTGTAACTTGAAATCCCACATAGAGCTTTTTCAGCCTGAAGCTGGGGAAACAGCCAGGTGCTAGGAATATGTCATTGAGAATACCACCATCATGACCACTTTTACCTGTGTCAGATCATAGCCTAGAAAGAACTTCCTTCCCACAGCTGAACACACTTACCAGAAAGGGCTGTGTCCCCACCCCCAACTCTATTCAGTCCATATTCTGAAGAAGCAGGGACATGGTGATTAGATAAGCAGTAAATGTTCTTAATATTTAAGCCACACTTTAAATTGGTAAAATTGGGAACGATAATTAAAACCCACATGCAATCTTTTTATTTTATGCCTATAAAAACTGTTTTATTTAAAGTAGGTGAAGAGGAAGAGGAGGAAGAAGAGGATGAACCTGAGGTTCCTGCTGGTCCCCGTCCTCGCAGAATCTCAGAGTTGAACATGAAAGAGAAAATTGCTCCCATCCCTGAAGGAAGCGCTTTCTTCATTCTTAGCAAGACCAACCCGTAAATACACCCTTTCTAGTCCCATCACTACCACCTCTCTGCAGTCAGTGACTCTACAGATTGCTTGAGGATGGCTGGGTGGGAGAAGGGGAAGTGGTTTTGTAGCCCTCTTCTGAACGCAAGTATCCCAGGATCCCCCAATTCCCTACCAAGCCCTCCCTACTTGTTTCTTGCCTCTGCCATCAGTTCTTTTCCCTTAAGGTTGTGACCACATACTGGAAAGCGTGATGTTCTAGATTCTCCTCCCCTTACAACTTCTGCCTGGGAACAGCAATGGAGCAAATGTCTGTGATCATCAAGATTTTCTGTTTGAAGCTGACCACTCTGCTCTTCCATGCAATGGCCTAGAACCCTTTCTTTCTTTCTTCTGCTTTTTTTTTGTTTTGTTTTCAGTCATGGGGCCTGCACTCTGGGCCTGAGTGGCGCTGTCCCTCAGTTCTTCAGCTCAAGGCTAGCGCTCTACCACTTGAGCCACAGCACCACTTCTAGCTTTTTCTGCTTATATGGTGCTGAGGAATTGAACCCAGGGCCTCATGCATGCGAGGCAAGCACTGAGCCACCTTCCCAGCCCCTAGAGCCCTTTCTTAACCAGTGGACATTTTCTAAGTTGCTTTGTGGGACAAGAATTTTGTGACCAAGTTCTGCACGGTGTCTTCATCCTCATATCCCATTTAGGTGATCTTTTTTTATGACCATGAAATAATATGTCCTGGTGATATTTATAAGCTATAAGTATTTGATTCAGCTCTAGGATACACTGCTTTAAATAGTATTTCTCATACTGAAATAATAAGGTACTCACCAGGAACATGGTAGTGACTCACATATACTGTAGGCGGAAGAAGTTTATTTACTAGCTCATTTGTAGGTTTTAATCATCTGGGATTAAGTGAACTGCCAAGGGGAATAGGAAGCTCCTGGAAAGGTTTCTAGAATTGCAGGAGGAGTTCTTGGCTGTCATAAAGGAAGACTGCATAATTCACAGGTCCTTGAGAGGTGAAAATTTGATGATTGATTTTTTAGCTCATTACTATTAGGATGTCCAAAAAAAAAAAAAAAAAGGATGGCAGGTACCTGTAATCCTAGCTCCAGAGGAGGCTGAGATCTGAATGTTCTGGTTTGGAACCATCCTAGGCAAGATACTCTGTGAGATTCTTATTTTTAACCACCAAAAAGCCAGAACTGGAGCTATGGCTCAAGTGGTAGAGCACTAACTTTGAGCACAAAACCTCAGGAACAGTGCTTAGGCCCAGGACTGGCACCAAAAAAAGGAGGACGAGATGATTACCCTGATGTTTGCTGACACCTGCAGCTCTTTATGTTTGACTTGATTTTCCCCCAAAAAATCAAGAGCACTCCTGTTTCGCTGCTTTAGAAGGTCTTCTGCAGCTGCAGATTCAGTTGCTAACAACTAACAAACCTTCAGCAGGGGGAGTTAAGGGAACCAGCACTGAATGCCCCAAAAGAGAAGAGTCTAATAATGAAAAAAAGTCTTTCAAGGGAAAACCTATGTATAGTCTTTGGCAAACATGTGTTTAGGGTAAAGTCAGTCAGTTGTCAGTTGTTAAGCAGCCTGATAGGTAGCAGTCCTCCCTGGCCTCATGGGGCTTCAGGACTCAGAAAGAACTACAGCATATAATGCAGTGAGATCTTTACATGTTAGCAAAGGATGATGTGACTTCGCTTTCTAAGGACTTCTAGTTGGAGGTCAATTCTAAAATTAAAAATTAGGACTTTTTCCAGTCATGGCTCACACCTGTAATACTAGCTACCCAGGAGGCTGAGATCTGAGGATCTTGGTTTGAAGCCAGCCTGGGCAAGAAAGTATGTGAGACTCATCAATTAACCACCAAAAGCCAAAAGTGGAACTGTGGCTCAAGTGGTAGAGCACTAGCCTTGGGCAAAAAAGCTGAGGGGTAGGTCCCGGGCCTTGAGTGCATGCCTCAGAACCAGTCAACACACACGTGCATGTGTGCACGCATAAAGCGTGCACGCACACACATACACAATAAAACTTTTATGCCAAAAGTCTTTAGATGACAGATTTCATCAGCCCTCACTGCAAGTCCTATTTTAATACAGCACCCCATAGTACACAAAAGGAATTTGTTTCATTCTTTGTGTTAAAATTTTCAGATAAATCGGACTGAGTTTAATTTATCAAAGAATGAGTCACAAATCAAGCATCCCTGGAAATCAGAAGAGGTTCAGAGCAGCAGCATTTATGGACAGATATGGAAAGAGAGGAAAAGAGACCACTTGACTGGCTATGGTACCACCTGTGCCTTATTTGAGCATCATAGGAGTAGTTGGCAGCCTGTAATTGGCTGAGGCATGGCTGTTGTAATTGGTATGCTTGTTGGGGAGTTATCCTCCTAAGTTGGTCCTTTAGTTAGCTTTGGAACCAAGGTAGATTATAGTTTGTTCATTATGTAGAGGGACTCAAGATAGGGAATCATTGTAGGTAAAATTCAGTTTAACTTGACAGTTTTCTTTCTAAGGCAGGGAGGATATGCTGTCAGCCTTTGTGTGTAGAAAACTTCAGAATCAAATAGACCTGGATTGGAAATCAGCGTCTGGTCTTTACTAGCTGTGTCACTTCAAGTTCCCTCACATATGTTAGCCTCATTTCCTCTTTCCCCCCCATATTTTGGGAGACAGAAATCCCTACTTCTAAGGATTGGATGAAATGATCTCTGGAGTACCCAGCATAGAGCTGGTCATTTTTTGTCCCCTCCACAGCCATAAAGGGTCAGCTTGTGGTAGACTTTATGGGGTGAAGAGTAGATCACTCGTTTCTACCTGGGTGGGAGGCATAGGTGGTCCAGCTGAGACAACCATCTCCTTCTGATCCATCAACACTATGGGGGGGGCCTTATACTTTTAAAAACCCAGCCTGTTTAGGCCCTTGTCTGAGCCTGTGTCCCTGTGTTGGCTTTCCCCACAGGATCCGTGTAGGCTGCCACAAGCTCATCAACCACCATATCTTCACCAACCTCATCCTCGTTTTCATTATGCTGAGCAGTGCCGCCCTTGCTGCCGAGGACCCCATTCGCAGTCACTCCTTCCGGAACACTGTAAGCCTGTGAGAGAGGAGAGGTGGGTGGGATTCCCTCTGGGGTCAGCACTGTCCTCTCTCAGGCAGATGATGTCCCGAGGCTCCAGGAGACCTAAGAGTGAAGATCGCATATGCCTGTAGCTCTGTTTTCCAGGTTATGAGCGCCACAGCTTTTGCTTTATTAGACCAATCTGAATGGTATTATGTACTGTGACCTTCATTTAGAGTCCTCTACAGTAACTTGGTAATGCATCCATGGACTCTGTGTTTCTTCCTCTGTTCTCCTTGCTGCTGACATTTTGGTCCCTATTTCCTTTCCCCATCAGATATACACAGTCACATCTTGGAGGTTTGGGCCTAAGGGGAGCAAATAGCAAGAAGGTAAAATTGAATCCAGGCATGCCACACAAGGCCAGAAGTTCTTACTTGGGAAGATTTCTCTCAAGTGGACTATACACAAAGATGCCGGGCTCCATTTCTGAGGAGAAATATAAGTTAGGAAGATAATGGGATGTAAGTTGAGGATTCCATAGAAAAAGGAACTTGAGGTTTGGGAGTGGTAGAATGTGTTTATGCTAAGAAAACAGAGGACTAAGTTATCTACTGTTCTTCACCTTCCTAACTTAATGGTAGCATCCACAGATGCCTTATTGTAAAGAAACTTGCACTGAAATTAGTTCTTGTTCTAACAGCTCCATCTTAGGCATTTAGCAAACTCAATACTGAGGAAACTCCAACGGCCAGACAGCTTCCAAGATCTAATGGCTTGATGACTATCAGGCCCAGTCACAACAATGCAGTTTCAGTTGATCACTGACACACCTCCAGGAGAAAGGAGACTAGCAGGTGTAGGAGGTATCAGATTCTTAGAGACGTTAGAATTAAGGCAGATCAGCAGAGCAGTGCACCCAGTTTTCAGTCATAACAAGAAGGCTTCATACTGTTTTTCCCTACTAAGTACCTGGCCAAGTGATCTATGGCAGCGATAAGACATGAACTCTGATGTGAAGGGGAAAAACACTTTTCCTGTGGTATGTGTTAGTGTCTGTGTAACAGTGACAGCATTGAGCCTGTCTTAATCAGTCCTCAAAAGATTTTGTCAGAGATCCAGACATTGGAAAAGCACAAAAGCCTCTGTGTCATTGAGTCTAGTGTCCATACTGAGAAACAGTTTACATAGGAACTTCTGGTTTCTTTTTTATTATTATAATCTTCTCTCCACAAATTTGTTTCCTTGCTGCTTTTCCCAAAACTATAATTGTTCTCTTTAATAAATGTACATGCATGTATGTATTGCTTTTAAAGCATTACAGTGTTTCTTTAATCAGTAGCTGGATTCTTAATGGCAAAGAAAACTAAGGGAAACAAAGGAGAAGAGAACTTAAATCTAACTGTTTAGATTGGAGCCTGGGTACCAAGCAGGCTTGGCAGCAATGATGCTGGCTGCTGGATGTTTTCAACATTAATATCTTACTGTGTTCTAGAAGAGAATGAAGAGAAGGTGGCAGGGCTTGATAATATATGGAAAATGCCTTCCATTGCTTGGCCAGGAAACACAATTAAACAGAAATGTTAAATTCAGAAATAGGAACATTTTGTTTTTTGTTTTTTGTTTTTGTTTTTGTTTTTTGTCGGTCATGGGGCTTGAACTCTAGGCTTGGGCGTTGTCCCTGCCTCTTCAACTCAAGGCGAGCGCTCTACTGCTTGAGCCACAGCACCACTTCTGGTTTTCTGGTGGTTAATTGGAGAGAAGAGTCTCATGGACTTTTCTGCCCGGGCTGGCTTTGAACCACGATCCTCAGATCTCAGCTCCTCAGTAGCTAGGATTACAGGCGTGAGCCACCGGTGCCCGGCTTTTTTAACGGGAACATTTTGGCAGTAGAGTACCCTTGGAAAGAGCACTTGCTCTGAGGAGAGCTGGCCCTGAAGCAGAGGTCCTCATCTTACTGGGAAGGAGCAATAGCACACTCCCCTACAGTGTCTCCATGTGTAAAATAATCTGGCTGACTTCCAAGGCCCTTGTGCCTTTGACTTTCACAGCAATGCTGTGACTGGCTGAGTGGCCTGAACGGGTGGCCCCATCTATTTTCAGTACCTGTATCTCTTAAATAAAAAGAGTAGGCCAGGTTGATCTCCTCAGTCCTTCTATCTTTGACATCTGCAGTTCCATGAAAACCACTGAGGGTGCGGTGGTGTGCAGACCCCTCCCTGCAAGTGTCCTTGCTGGGGCGGTTAGACTTTTTGCTGCTGGCCCCTTGCCCTGCAGTAGTACAGTAGTACAGAGACTCCATCATGGACCCTGTAGGGTACTAGAAGGTATTTGCAGAAATACTGAGAGAACTTAGAAGCCAAGCCAGTCTATCCTTTGAGAGGATTAAAAAAAAAAAAAAAAAAAACCAGACTTGGAAGACTGTAGAATTAGGTACAGTACAATGACTAGAGGAAGGCAGATAGTAAAATCATGCAGACTAAGCCTGCCTGGCACAAAAAGAAAGGGATTACTGGCTGAAGGGACATGTTGAAATTTCTGGCTCTATCTGATACCATGAACATCTTTTTTTAATATAGTAGAGAACACAGGGCAACGCAGGCAAGTGCTCTACCATTGAGCTACACCACTAGCCTTGCCACTAACACCCTTATTTCTGTTCCTCTACCAGTCTGAAATTCAGCTAGATGGCAGTGTACTTCATTCAGTCAAGTCACAATTAAAAACCCAAAATATGTGTGATTGTAATTTATCAGGGCCCACAAAGTCACTGGTAGATAGCCTATTGATGAAGAAAGGTTGTTAAGATAGCACTTCCAGAAATCAGCCCTTGTTGGTTAGGAACACAAACCCAGGAAGCCACTTGGCCTGAGTGGCTAAAAGAGGCAAGGCTCCCCAGTATTCCCTGGGGGTTACAAAGACGTTGTGATTAGACAGAGATAAACTTTCATGAGCATTTCTGTCCTACCTCTGGAGTGTCAAGAGTTTTTTTCCTGAAAAGCGGGTCTCAAACCACAGGTGAGGGTTCCACCTGTGGCCATTTGGTTGTCACAGCTTGTCCTTATACCTTGTTCTTATTTTCACGTGTTATACCTTGCAGATACTGGGTTACTTTGACTATGCTTTCACAGCCATCTTTACTGTTGAAATCCTGTTAAAGGTAATGGCATTTTTCATTGATCCTCATTACTCTAAAGCAGCTGTAGCAATAATAGTTGCCATGTTTTGCTTACCTTCCAGATGCTAGGTTATGCAGATTATGTCTTCACTGGTACTTTTGCATTTGAGATCATTTTGAAGGTAATAGGCAACCAGCAGTGTGTTTAAGTGCCTGCTCCTCCTGTGTGTGAGACACAGGAAAGAAGCGTGTAGTGCTTTTGGCTTTTTTTTTCTTCTTCTTCTTCTTCTTCTTCTTCAATTTAGCTAAATTTTTTTTCAACAAAGAATTTTTTCCTGTGACCCTTCCGTCTTGTTTTTGCTTTCTTTTTCACTTTTGAGTGCATGTAGGAGCTACTTTGACTTCACAACAGTTCGAATTACATTTTACTCCTTTTTGGAAAAAAAAATCTTCTGAAGTTTGTCCACTGGTAACAGATATACTATGTGTGAACTTTCTTTTACCCTTCCCTGGCATAAGGTCAGAGGAAAAACATTTATCCTATGAAAGGAATGCCTCTCTTCTTGTTTCTCTGACTACATTATGTTTTCAGTGGCTTAAAATAGTAACATACTATTTTCTTGCAACTGGATTTGCAAGAGAACTTGGGTCCGTTTTGTTAAGATACTTTGTCTCTGTTTTAATGGATGGGCTTGCATTTGCACAAAAAAAAGGAACACCTTTTCAGACAGGATGACCTAAATGTATTGCCCATGCATGAGCTAACAGTTGCCAGTGCTGCATGTGGTTTGTGTATTGAATGTGAAGGCCACCCCGTTGGGGAGCTCAGAGGTCTGGAGACTAGGAGTAGAAAGCTAAGAGTCTCCAAGAGTGAGTCCTTGCAATTCTAGAAGAACAGGGCCCATGAAAACTGTTAAAGCAACCATCTTCTAGAGGGAAGAAGTTGAAAAGTGAAGACTTTGAACTACAGTTGTCCTTAAGCCATTTTAACGTTTCTGTGTGTGCATCTTAAGGAAAACAGTAGCTTTATGTTGGAACTTGGGCTCTTCACAAAATCTCCTATAAATAAAACTTCAATTAACGTGGCCAGGTAGTGACTTCTTTTTCGTTCTTATTGTTAATTTTTTTTTAATTGGCTCAAAACCAATCAAAATTCGTTTAAACCTGGGTTCATTTTCCTGCCTGAGTGAAGCCAGTGAATTTGCTTGCCAGTCTTCTCTGAGTCAGAGTTGAGCAAGGGGACAGTGGCCAGATGATAACTGGGGTGGCTTGATGGTTAAAGCCATGCTCCAGAGTACACTGGTAGTGGGCCAGCATTCTCTCTGGCATCTCTTCTAGCCTCACCTTCTTGTTTGGTCATTCACTGTCTGTTCCAGCTTAATGGGGAAGTCTTCTGCTTAGTCCATAAGCCTGGTTAATTGAAGTTATATTTTACTTTCTATCTTTTAAGTTGTTACTCTCAAGCTATGGAAAAAAAATGAGATCCTGGGTTATTTTAGAGGGAGAAAAATAGTTGCTACTTTTCCATTTCTGTAGATTTGCCTCAGTGACTTAGATCTTCTAAGTCATTCTTCATTTTGTAGGTATTTTACAAAATGGAAAAAAAAGCTAAAATAAGAAGGATACAGAATGGGGCTGGGAAGGTGGCTCAGTGGTAGAGTGCTTGCCTTGCATGCATGAGGCCCTGGGTTCCATTCCTCAGCACCACATAAGCAAAAAGAAAAAAGCCGGAAGTGGCGCTGTGGCTCAAGTGGTAGAGTGCTATCCTTGAGCTGAAGAGCTGAGGGACAGCGCCCAGACCCAGAGTTCAGGCCCCACAACTTGACCCAAAAAAAAAAAAAAAAAAAAAAAAAGAAGGATACAGAAAATGGAGAACAGAGATTTACTTAGAATTACTTCACATCTGAAATGCTGGCTGAGGGTGACTTTGAGGAAGATTTGGAAAGATAGTTGCTCATTTGTTTAAATTTTGGGAAATTACCTTTTTTTAGGCTGGAAAGGTTGAATTTTGGCAGTTTTCTCAGATTCAGGGTGGTATTTCCCAACTATGCCTTTCCTCAACCCTACTCACCTTGTTTCCCCCTTCAGAATTGCGGAATTACTCTATTTTTCTGTTTTGACTCTGGGGAACTTCTTTACTAAACTCTCAGTGGATACCCAGAGTATGTGCTCCAGCTACCCAAGGCATGGGCTAGGATGGTAGAGAGAATGACCTTGCTGAGATGTCACATGACAGCTTTCTTGCCATACCTGCCATATGCTGGAGGAGCCAGACATGAAGAAACTGAAATGGGTAGATAAAGATAAGAGCAATCGTAAAGGTTCTTCATGGAAAATGCACGTGTCTGTGTAAACAGAACCTGTGAGTGCTAAACTCCTGTGCTTTTTCTTGCCTCGACTAAGAGCAAAATTGGAACCATGGAGATGATAACTGGGGCCTCAGAGAGGCCAGACCAGCATTTTTGGGGACACCATGTCATCTGTCAGTGTTGACATTATCACTTGTAGTCATGGGCAGTCTGTCCTGAGACAGGTTCTTTAGTCAGGCGAGTGAAGCGTTCATATTTGAGGTCTATCATTGTGGTAATCAGGTCTAAATTTGTCTCCTTAAAAATGTGTCTGAAGCTGGGCGCTGGTGGCTCACGCCTATAATTCTAGCTACTCAGGAGGCTGAGATCTGAGGATCGCAGTTCAAAGCCAGCCTGGGCAGAAAAGTATGTGAGACTCTCATCTCCAATTAGCCACCAGAAAATCAGAAGTGGCACTTTGGCTCAAGTGGTGGAGTACTAACTTGAACTGAAGAGCTCAGGGACAGCACCCAGACCCAGAGTTCAAGCCCTATGACTGACAAAAAAAAAAAAAAAAGTGTCTGAAATCAGCTGCCCTCTTTGGGTTTTATTTTGAGTAAAAGTTATTTGATTGCTTAGCCCTTTTATGTGTACTTTGCTATTGTCTGTTTTGTTTGGTGTTTGTTTTTTTGGTGCCAGTATTGGGCTTGTGCTCTCAGTTGGTCTTTTCAAGTTCACAGCTGGTACTCTACTATTTGAGCCACACTTCCACTTCTGGCTTTTTGCTGGTAAACTGGAGATAAGGGTCTCTCAGATTTGTCTAGTCTGGCTTTGAATAATGATTCTCAGATCTCAGCCTCCTGATTAGGTAGGATTATAGGCATGAGCTACTGGTACCCAGCTTGCATTTGTTAATAAAGTCATACTTTCCTTAAAGTTTTGTGAAGAGCCCAGGTTTCTTTACCTCTGGGAGAAAAAACAGCAAATGACTTTTGATTCTGTTTATAGATGACAACTTTTGGAGCATTCCTGCACAAAGGGGCTTTCTGCAGGAACTACTTCAATTTGTTGGATATGCTGGTTGTTGGGGTATCTCTGGTGTCATTTGGGATTCAGTAAGTATACTATGGTGTGGTTGTGTGTGTACATACATACATATTTATATGCATATACACGTGCAAGCACAAATCCAAACACACGCACATCTAGGAATATCAACACAATGGTTTATATAAGAAATTTTGGTGTAATTCATAGAGAATAGACATTATTTTAATGATTATATTTATTTGGACAGGATTGCAACCATGCCATAAAACGATGGGGCAATTCTTATTATCCTGTGCTTCCTTTTTTCTTTTTACTAATTACTAGACTAGGTTGTTTTATTCCCTATGAAACTGGTTTGGAGCCAAGGGTGAAAGAATTAATTAGGGGGGAGAAAGCCAGGTTCCCAGTTCCTCTAAGGGCTGTTTCCAGGCCTGAGGTCATCTTCTCTCAGATCCCAGATCCCCTTCTGTAGAGGAAGAGCTGGAGCCAGGTGACCTCTCAGGGCCCCTACCTTCCTGAATAATGACTTACCTAAATTTCCAGGAGGCAGCAGGTACTACAGCCTTTCCTTTTGGCCTTTGATGTTTTTCAGCTAGGAGGGATCTGAGGTAAAAAGTTAGGACCTAAGGTCCCTCCTTGGTATTTGGAGATCTCTGTTGGGGAATAGCCATTGCAGAGCCTGGCCTGTATGTCATTTGCCAGACCTGGGGGCAGAGGCTACATTGGGAATATCAGCTGTGGCCTCACTTTCCTGCTGGCCTCTGAACACCTCTTTTGGAATTGATCATTAGTACTGCACATGTGTACATGTGTACACAAGCATCCCTCCAACTAAAGGTAATTGGGGAGGACGAAGGTCTCATGCCTAGCATTGCCTTCCTGGCCATCCTCCTTACCTCTCACTGATGCCCAGAAAAAAGGAGCCCCCTAGCCTCAGCTCAGGACATTTACACTGTATCTTCATAAGTACCATAAATTTCCAGACTCTCCCTGCCTTCTCCAGCTGCAGCTCTAACCCACTTCCTCCTATACAGGGGTCCCCATATGTGGGGTGCTGCAAAGGAGCTATATTCTGTCTTGTGCCTTTATATGCACTGCTCCCATGATCTGGAGACCCTCTCCCCTCTACAGCTAACTCCTGCTCCTCCTTTGCAACTTCCTGACTATCACCCTTCTAGTCAGCCTTCACAGACTGCCCCAAGGCTGTACTTACCCAGCGCAGCACACTGAGTTTACCTCATTGTCCTAAGTACCACTCAGGACTGTGATTACTCTTGTCTTCTGCCAGATGTCACTTCTTGAAGGCCAGAGAAGCTCAGCACCAAAATACTGCAAAAGGTTTCTAAACTTGAACACAAATTTAAACCTAAAGGCCAGGAGCAACCTACTATTTATGTTTAGTGAAAAGAACAAAGCAAGTTTATAAATTGCATTTCTACCAAGGCTAGTTGTGAACCTAAGGTAGAGCCTTCTTGGGTGCATATGGGCTCATCTCAGGAGGCACTGTGTGTGTAGCATATGTTGGAAAGAGATTGTGCTGATATCCTAGAGAGGCATCAGCTCAGTTCAACATGGATAGCAGGCAAATTGAAGAGATGTAGATCAAGTAAAACTACTCATCTCAAAGTATTCTTATCCATCCAGAATGTCTATCACTCACTTTTTTGCCTCTATTCTTCCTTAGATCCAGTGCCATCTCTGTTGTGAAGATTCTGAGGGTTTTAAGGGTCCTGAGGCCTCTCAGAGCAATCAACAGAGCCAAAGGACTTAAGGTATTGATTCCTATCCTTCTGGCAGGGCTGGTTTGAGTTAAGCTTGGCTGTCATTACTGCTGCTTCTGCACTGGAGCTGTGCTGGGGCCTGATGAATTTTCAAGTGGGGTTTTTTCCCCCCACCAATTAAGCCACCTCTGCCAATTCCTAGTGTCCTTTAAGTTTTTCTTTTATTTTCCTTTTATCCCCAATTTTTCCATTGTGGTTAATGTTTATTATTTTTTTCATCACTAGTATTTCTTTGTGTTTATTTTTGACTTTAAATCTCTATTCAGGCAGGTCATAGACAAATCTAGAGGGGTTTGTATTTTCTAAGTCCTATTTGGTGGTGGGATGATGCTGGGAGCCTATGCGCTAGACATTGCTATCCACATAGTGTTTTTAAAAATTAAACCAGTTACTTGAGAAGAACCCAGAGAGGCTCAATTATGGAGTAATCCTCACAATAGCAATGGAAAGTAAAACACAAAGGCCTGTAAAATCGGAAGATGATATGAAAGTGTGCAGTAAAACAGAAGCCCTAGGCTGGTATCAACTCACCTTTTTAGGCTCTTTCTAGGACCTTTCTAGGGTGTCACTTGACGCCCTATTGTCTCCCTGCTCTTTTCTCCCCAGCATGTTGTTCAATGTGTCTTCGTGGCCATCCGGACCATTGGCAACATCATGATTGTTACCACCCTGCTCCAGTTCATGTTTGCCTGCATTGGGGTCCAGTTGTTCAAGGTAGGGGTGCTTTCATTCAAGGCCTGGCTTGATTTCTATAAGGAAGAACCTGTGCTTGACAACCTATCTGTTTTGCACCCAGGGCAAATTCTATCGCTGCACAGATGAAGCCAAAAGTAACCCTGAAGAATGCAGGTGGGTGTCCTGAGAGCAGAGCACAGAATTTGGAAGAATAAGTTGAAAACTTGAAGGAATCATTCATGCTAGCATTTCAGAAGTTTAAGTCAGGAGATAAAAGGCACTTGTGTGCTTATCTCATTGCTGGATAGATAAATGTTGGGTTTTTTCCCTTTGTTTTCTAAAACGAAGTGAAATTCACTGAAGATAAAATTGTTTTCAGTGCACAATTCAATGGCATTTAGTGAAGTCATGTGCATCTAGCACCTGTATCTGATTTCAAAACTTTTATCATCCCAAAAGAATGGGCAGATGTTTTTCACTATTGGGTATAAAATGTATAAAGGAGGAAGGGGATCCTGAAATAACAATGAAGAAATGCCCCAAATAGTAACTACCCTTATATCCTTATGGATGTATACCTTACATCCATAAGGTATTGAGGAGGTGACTCTCCTCTTCCAGAAGTCTTTCTAGGCTTCCTCACTCCTTGTTTCTCTCACCCACACTTTGGTCAGATTTCTACTCAAAGAGACTGGCAGAGGAGAGGCACAGTAGGCAGTATTCATGTCTTTTACTCTAGATGTCCAGTGAATATGAAGGCAAGCGTGAAAACATTGTCTGGAGCTTAAGGTTGTGTAGAATCTGTGACCCTGTCCTTCTAAGATGTAATGACCAAGGTCTAGCTGCCAGTCCCCCTTGCATAATTTGGGGTTTCCTTGGGCAAAAGATGTAGTCACAGAGGACAAGGTACAAATTGACTGTGGAACCTTTCACCTAGGTTTGGAGGACAGAGCGCCCCTATAGTTAGGCAGTACAGAAGCACTGTGGAGATGTCCCTCCTCACATGTGAAGTAACAATCACAGACTTTTTCTCTTAGAGTCCTTCCAGACATCAAGTGCTGTAAGAAATATCATGTAACAGTTCTTCTAGAATTCTTTTGGAAATGAAATTGGGAATGTTATTGATATGGAAAGAGATTTGATGAAAACTAAGATGTACATAAGAGTATACCTGGGCTCATGGAACGCCTGATAGCCATATCTTTAATTCATCAGCATATACTTTGAGCCTGTTTTCTGTGAAAACCAAACACAATTTGGAAGTTTTCATTTGCTAGCAGTCCTGTTGGGTATCTCTTAGCTGCTCTGGAGAATACATTTTGCAGTAGTCACTATTTAACAGTCACTTGAACTGCAGACCAGATTTAATGTAGGGAAAGCAAGGTTCTACGTGAGAAGCTTTGCCTGTGTCCTGCTCAGGTGTGTGACTTGAGTTGAGTAGGGCATTCTGAAGGTGGGACTGGAGCCATGGGACTGTCTTAATGCTTCTGCTGCCTGCCACATGTGAAGTCAGGGTGACTGGCACTTCTTTTCTTCTCTAGGGGGCTTTTCATCCTCTACAAGGATGGAGATGTTGATAGCCCTGTGGTCCGTGAGAGGGTCTGGCAAAACAGTGACTTCAACTTCGACAATGTCCTTTCTGCCATGATGGCACTCTTCACAGTTTCCACGTTTGAGGGCTGGCCTGCGTGAGTACAGAAAACACACAGTCTTCCATTGAGGTATCTGCTGCTCCTCGGGGGACTGGGCTGAGTCCTCTCTCAAGGAGTGAGCCCCATTTTTCTTCTTCATAGTTGTGAAGTGCACCACTTATCACCATTTCCCAGCCCAAGTGGCTCTTCAATCCAAATAGGCAGATGAGTGGCTTCTGTGGCCCACTAATAGCATGCTCAGATTTGAAGCAGGGTTGGGCTAGGACCTTCGAAGCATCTCTGAATGGGACTAGGTAGTCATAACAGGCATTTGCACTCTCCTACCAGTAGCCATTTCACTAAAGCTACCTTTCTGCTGTTCCTATGTCCCAAACCATTCATTCTGATGCTTCATGAGCACTACTATAGGTGTAGATGGTTGCCTGTGTCATTTGTTCAAGGGAGGCACTTATATGTTCATTCTGAAAGTATGTTTGTGATGCCATCTCCATGAAATATGTTAGGCCCTGTGAAAGAAACAAAATAGGACATGATCATTCCCTGCAAACCTCAAATCCAGTAAGCATGTCAGGTAGTCAAACTAGAAAGGATCTTTGATATGTCCTAGATGGCAGAAGTATCTTCTAGATACTTCTAGAATGGCTAGGATGTTGGTGAATAAAACATGCAGAGCATAAAGAACGTAGAAACACTACCCTGGGTCATATGTTTCTTTATGCCAGCTCACCTCAGGAAGCCCCAGCTACCAGATCATTCTTGCTTATTATATCATCATCAAAGCAGAGATACCACTGATAGAGACTGAGAGAAGCTTGTAGAACAAACTCTAAATCTCAGCCACACTGGAGAGCTCAAAGGATCTTTCAAGAAGCAACTCCTTAATGGTCTTAATTTAGAGATAATGGAATAAGCGTAAGGATGGACTAATATCACAGAACAGATGCAGAAAGAGCAAGAGTCTCTTATTCCTTTCCCACTCCCCTTCAGATGCCCTGTTCCTACAGGAACTGCAGAAGGAGGGTGCTCTGAGCCTCACAGGTGAAACTCTCAGTGTGCCTCTGAGAGTCATATTTCCGGAAGCATTTGTGGAGTGAAAGAGATGGTTGAGTATGGCTTACTCATAGGGAAACTTATCCTAGAGGCCCAGAGTAAGACCTTCATTCTGAAGAGGCTTTGATATAGTATCAAGGTTTTAGACACTGCATTTAAGGTTTTAGACACAGCCATTGGGAAGCTGAGGAGCAATGAATCCACCTAAGATTCAGGGTTTGGAGGGCCTGAGCTAAGCTCCCACCTCTGCCGCTGCAGGGTGTGACCTTGGCACTTAGATCCCTCTCTGAGTATGCATAGAATGTGGATGTCAGTACAGATGTGAAAGCGAAATGAATCTGGATCCATAGGGAGTGTTCCCACAGTGGGTTAAATCTTCATCAAAGTGAAAAGTCAGTTGAAATTGAGAATGTTACGGTAATTTCCTCCTTTTTGTCAATAATTCTGCTTGACATATATTTACTTTTAATAGGCATTTCAGTTTAAGGAACTTCTCTTAAAGACAGTTTTCTCTGTCAGCCTGGATAGTTTTCAGTTTCAATACATTATACGCATTGTTCTTTTTTTCCTTTTTTTTTTTCCTGTGAATAAAATGGAATGTCATTGAAAGCTGGAGACATTTTTATTTTCAGTCCTCAGAACAATCTTTCAATGGTTATATCCCAGGTTCCCCTTCCTGTCTGGACCTGAGGCTGAGGAGGACCCCATAGGGACCTGGCTGTGTCCACAGGCCTTGTTAATCCCATGAGGGGTTAACAACCAATCTCATGAGAGGAGTTCAGAGGAATTCTGGGGCTTAGAGAACAGTGGGCTGGGCCTTGTGGCCTGAGTGGGGTTGAAGGTCCTCACTCTGTTTTTCTGCTCTCCAGGTTGCTGTATAAAGCCATCGACTCCAACGGAGAGAATGTTGGCCCAGTCTACAACTACCGCGTGGAGATCTCCATCTTCTTTATCATCTACATCATCATTGTTGCTTTCTTCATGATGAACATTTTTGTGGGCTTTGTCATCGTTACATTTCAAGAGCAGGGAGAAAAAGAGTATAAGAACTGTGAGCTGGATAAAAATCAGGTTAAAGTCACACACTGTTTGTGCTTCCTCCCTTAAGAAAGAGCAGATCTCCTTTCAATTGTTTTCCCTCCACACAGAGAAGGGTATCCATGTGGGTGGCTCAGGGCCCTAAGCAGAGCACATGCTCAGTGACATTAAGTCTCCCTGTGGAGAGTCAGGTCCCCAGAGATTGTGAAGGGCTAGGGTTATAGCTCAGGGTTACCTAACATGTCCTTGGTTCAATCCCCAGCTTCATATGAAATAGACTATGATTGTGAAACTCATACCCAGGCCTGTTGGTAAGAAATCAGAGAATGCTTTGGCCAATTTCTTAGGCCATGATCCATTCGTGATGGCTCAGAATCTAGTGGGATTTTATGATCTGGGGACAGAGAACAGTAAGTTTCCACAGTTCCTACTGAAGACTCCTTAGTGTTAGCTTAGGGTAGATTTTCATCACCTTGACACTCTTGATGTTGTAGACTAGATAGTTCTTGTTTATATTTCCAGGGCTATAGGAACCATCTGTGCCCTCTACTCACTAGATACCAGTTGTATCCCCCACCCCCTTATCTGTGACAACCTAGTATTTCCCTACATTTCCAGGTATGTTCTGGGGAACATGGTGGTCCCTGGCCAAGAATTGCTGACTTAGGAGGAAGAACCCTCTAATAGAACAGGGAAAGCCAGAAACATTGAACTTGGAACTGGAGTTTCACTTGCATAATTCTTTCTCTAGCACCTTGTTATAGCCAGTCTGGTAAAAGCACAGGGTTTTTAGTTATGAGCACTGGTGATACCAGAAATCCAGGAGTTCTCTGGACCTGCTCTTTTTGTATCTGTTCTGTGATATTAGGTCCATCCTTACACTTATTCTATTATCTCTAAATTAAGACCATTAAGGAGTTGCTTCTTGAAAGATCCTTTGAACTCTAGGAGCGTGGCTGAGATTTAGAGTTTGTTCTACGAGCTTCTCTCAGTCTCTATCAGTAGTATCTCTGCTTTGATGATGACATAATAAGCAAGAATGATCTGGTAGCTGGGGCTTCCTGAGGTGAGCTGGCATAAAGAAACATATGACCCAGGTAGAGCTGTTTCATAGGAAACATGAGGATGCACTGGTGGTTTGATTTGTAGAAGGACTTCCCTTAGAGTTGTGAGGATATTCTTACAGATCCACCAGTGACAGTCCAAAGGAGACTTGTCCCAACCCTTTCCCCATATGAGGAAGACAAGATGAATGGTAGGGCCAAAGCCATCCAGGCAGGGCCAACACTATAGTGTGTCAGCAGCCAAGGTTCCCCAAAGTCTCAAATCAGGGCCATAATCAGGGCAGGTAAAGTCAAAGTGGCACCAAGTCTTGGATACAGGGAACGCCTTAGCCTGATGTATTCAGAGTCAAAGGAAGAGTGGGACAGGTCTAGGGACTCAGGAATGAGCTGAAAGCTCTCAGGGCTGAATGTTCCCTCTGGTCTTGTTCCAGAGCACTAACCCTTCTTCTCCAGTATGAGTGGGAAGGACGGTACTCCAGTTAAGACCCAACCTTAATTCACCTTAGTCAAACCATTATTACCCTTTCCTGGGATTCTGAAATGAGCATGTCAAGCTCCTGAACCTCCATTTCCTAGAGAGACACATTGACAACTTACCATAAGGCATCAATGATTAGCTCATCCTGCCTTCAGAGAGGCATCTTATGTGGGTCCATCTGAGCAGTCAAGAGGCTGCTGTCCCAGGAAGTTAGCCTAGGTCCTCTGGTTCTTGAAGAGCATATGACTTTTGGCAGTTGGCTTCCTCTTCTGGGGCTGATACATGGTCAAGTCCCACTGGTAGAACGGTCTGGGACAAGGCCTCACTCCTCTGCTTATATGTTAAATACTGTAGGTCTTCAGCAAAAACTCTGGCTACAGTTTTTGTTTGTGTATTGTGGTCCTAAAGATTGAAATTCAGGAGACTGGAAATGTGGCTTAGTTGGTAGAGTGCTTGACTAGCAGGCATGAAACCCTTGGCTTGATTCCTCAGGAAAAGCTGGAAGTGATGCTGTGGCTCAAGTGGTAGAGTGCTAGCCTTGAGCAAAAGAAGCTCAAGGGCAGTGCCCAGGGACAGTTCAAGTCCTAGGACTTGGGGGGGGGGAGGGGAGAAGATTGAAACTCAGGACATTGCAATTTCTGTGCCCCAATCCTCTTGTCATTAATTTATTTTTTGGATAGGATGTCATGATTTTTGCCCAAGCTGGCCTTAGATCATAATCTTTCTACATCTGTCTCTTGAGTAGCTGGTATTACAGATACTTGCCACCACACCCAGCTAGATTATTTTTCAGATGAGGTCTCACTAACTTTTCCTCCTGGCTGGGGTTGCCTTCTATCTGCATCTCCCAGCTAGCTAGGATTACAGGTATGAGGCATCATGCCCAGCCCTCTGGGTATAGTTGTATAAGCAAAAATAATATCAAAAGCATTAAATTTCCTGGAGATTGGCATGAGGAACAGAGTTGGTGATGTATGCTGGACCTTGAGTGTCTTGGTAGTACCATGGCAAAAAGGGAGACTGCTCGTGTCGTTTTCACATCGTCCTTGGTCCCCTCCCTGGAGGCTGGAGTGAGCTCTGGCAGGGCAGATAACTGCTGTGTGCTCCTTCCCTAGAAGTTCTCAGAACTCCGTGTTTTCCCTTTTCTGCTGTTGCAGCGTCAGTGTGTCGAATACGCCTTGAAAGCACGTCCCTTGAGGAGATACATCCCCAAAAACCCCTACCAGTACAAATTCTGGTACGTGGTGAACTCTTCGCCTTTCGAATACATGATGTTTGTCCTCATCATGCTCAACACACTCTGCTTGGCCATGCAGGTAAAAATGGAGACAGCTGTGGGAACCAAGTCTGGGCATTCTGCGCAGCCCTGTACCCAAGATTCTGAGGGTGGAGTGCTCCCTCTCACACGAGGATGGGTTTGATTTTCTGATGAGTTTGGGCAGTAGCATGGCAGTGCCCCATTCTGGCTGACTGTTGTCATGGTAGATCTTTCAGATCACTCCTTTGAGCAGATGGTATATATAAGTCCTATGGAGCCTGCCTGTAGCATTCAGTTCCCTGTGGGTCTCCTGTGGCCAGGAAGAAATTGAGGATGCAAGCTTAGGAGTTTCACAAGCAGTCACGTCAGTCCTTGGTTTTACTCCTTACCAGCTGGGTAGAAAAGTTGCCAGTTCTGTGAAAGGTATTTAAATTTTCTGAGCTTCACTTTACTGGTAAATGTAGAAATCTATTACCCTTTCCTCAGATTAAAAAAAAAAAAGTTTATGTTGGACTGTTTGTGAATACCCAGTGTGGAAAAGTAGAACCCAAGTTACATTCCTGGCCCTCAAAGTGGTTCCAGTATGCCAGTGAGATAATTGAGTTTGACCTGAATTACTGTTGCTTCTTGCTGATGTTGGAGCAAGGACTGTATCTCACTTGAATAAGCCAAGTCCTTAGATTGCAGAACAGTATCAACAGTGAATGTTTTCAGAGGTTTTGTTGTTCAGTAGATATGACAGTAGGCCAGAAAGCAACGGCCAAGGTCTAGATCCAGATTTCGCTTGGACCTAAAGAACTTGAGCAAATCAAACCAGCCCTCAATGCCATCTAGACAACAGGTCTACAGACAGTCAAGGATAAATTTTATGGCATTTTTGCTGAAGAATTCTTTATGAATGAAAAAGAGAACATGCTGATGGAGACCTTATAATGCCTGCTTATTAAACATAGACATAAATGGCATAACATCCTGCCCAAATTCTACCTATATTCATGAAGATTTTTGTAGTATCTATATCATGCCTTAGTTAAGGGCCTGAGTATAAGCCCTATCAGAAGAAAGGATTGATCCTTCTTATCCTGAGCAGAGAGAATAGACCTGTTTGTTCCCCCTTTTCCCCTCCATCATTCAATCATCCTCATCTTGTCACAGACCCCCTGTACTTTGTGGGAGTTCACCATGTGACCCTGCAGTTCTTACCAAATCATGGGGAAAAGGTGCTGAATCATGGAGGGTGCCCACAGGGATGCAGAGGCCGGGGAAGCCTGCGTGTGTAAGGGAGTGAGACCACAGGGGTCTGAGAACTGCACCTCTGTCTTCATCTGCAGCACTACGAGCAGTCCAAGATGTTCAACGATGCCATGGACATTCTGAACATGGTCTTCACTGGGGTGTTCACTGTTGAGATGGTTTTGAAAGTCATTGCATTTAAGCCTAAGGTGAGTTGTTGAGTCCATCCACTTCACAAAGGCTAAAATCACCCCCAGAGAAGCACCCTGCTTCCTGTTAACCTTGTGTTATGAACTATGCTAACTTATTCTGGCTGCTAACTGTGTTACCACTGAGAACATTAAATCTGATAGAGAATCTGTACACCTATGGGAAAATAAATCTGAAGAAGTAAAGCCCCCATGAAAATAAATCTGAGATAAAGAAGAGGAGGGGAGAATTGGGAATTTTTAGGCTGAAGATTGTTCTGAAACGTGGTTTTCTGTTACTAGAACAGCATGCATCACGTTGTCTCAGGGAAACCTGCCTCATGGTCTGAGCATGGAAATGTTTGAACATGAAAGATTTCGATCTTGATTTTACTTTCAGATACCTAACATGAAGTTTAGTTTTATTTGTTCTTGGCCCACAGCATCCTTTTCACCTTTTAAGGAAAGTTCTGGTACCAAGTACAAGCTTCTCATAGCCATACCATCATTTGTTTGTTCAATTTAGAAAAATTTCACTTGAGTTTAAGAAAGGAAGATGTCAAATGTATTAAACTGTATTAGATGATTCAGTATATCGAATCTACTTTAAGAGGGAGTGGACTCCAGTCATGCTTGCCAAAGGCTGTGGTGTAACAGACTGTGTAGCTCATGTCAAAAAGCACAGTTCTGGAATCACCCTAGGTTCGGGTCCTAATTTCACCATTTACTATCTTAAGCAAGTTACTTCACTTCCTGTGTTTCCATTTCCTCATTGAAAATATGAGAATACTCATAGACGTATTTTATAGCGCTCTGTTGAGAAGTGAACAATTATTATATCCAGTGCTTTAAAAAAAAAAGTATCTGGCATGTAGTGCCATAGTGTTCACTGTCAGCTTCCATTATAATACCACCATCACTAGGCAGTGATGTTCCTTCATTTTAGAACCCTAGACAGAAGAGCTGAGAGCTGAGCTGAGCTGTGAAGCATTTGGATGTCACTCTCTTTCTGACACTCTGAGTTAGAGCATGACAGAGACCAGGGCCCCACTCATTGGTTCTCACTATGTGAAGCATCAAACAAGACCAACTAAAGAAAAGCCGATTAAGAAATGGATGGTCTCACATATGTCACAGGGAGTGAAATTCTAATTACAAACTATTCCTTTCTTTAATTTCAATTAATTTCTGTACAATCTTTATCAGATCTTTGTGGACCAAAAAGAAAGGACATTTGTAAGTGAATAATTGGGGTGATTGCAGTGGGGTCAAATTTGGCACTTTATGCATGGCCAGATATTACCTGCTGTGACTTGTCCATATCTAAATACATGAACATCTCCTTTTCCAAATTCATCTTCAATTCCTCTAAGATTTTGGTTTACTTCCCTCTCATATTTACATCTTTGAACAATATTTGTCTGAACTGATGGAAAAGGTTGCAGAGTAAAAGTTCTTGATATGTGCACATGGAACATACTCATGGAACATTTCCCAGATACTCTGTGCCATGTTTTCTTTGCCTGGTGATGAAGCTGTGTGTGTGTGTGTGTGTGTGTGTGTGTGTGTGTGTGTGTGTGTGTGTGTGTGTGTGTGTGTGTGTGTGTGTGTGTGTGTGTGTGTGTGTGTGTGTGTGTGTGTGTGTGTGTGTGTGTGTGTGTGTGTGTGTGTGTTGCGTGTGCGCATGCGAGCGAATACACATGCTTGTCCTGGGGCTTGAACTTAGAGCCTGAGTACTGTCTCTGAGCTTTTATGCTAGCATTCTACCACCTCAGCCACAGCTTTACTTCTGGAGTTAATTGGAGATAAGAGTCTCACGGACTTTCCTGCCTGGGCTTGGAATCATACATATGTGTGTGTGTGTGTGTGTGTGTGTGTGTGTGTGTGTGTGTGTGTGTACACATATATATATACACACACACACATATATATATATATATATGCCTGTGCTTTTGAGTGTATGAAGGAGCTTGTGTACACAATGTGTATACATTTGTGTGACTGTGTATGTGTATATGTATGTTCTGCTTGTGTCCTCTAGTAAGCCAATGCACTGGCTTATAGCACCTGCCGGGGAGGCAGGTTCAGTAGCGTGTGAACAGTTGGGTGTTATCAAGGAGGAAATGAGTAACTAATTTATAATCAGTACTGATATAGATAGGAGTTTTAAAATGGGTCATTTCCGCCAGAAATTATGCTGCTTTATAGTTTTACTCAGCAAGATATTTTCATAAGCTGAGATGACCCCGAATTACCACTGTGAGAACTCTTGCAATAACGGTGGCATCTCAGCACTTACAGAGCGCTGTGGCTGCACTGTGTGCCAAGAGAGATGAAGCAAAGCAAAGTTCTTCTTGAAATCCATCCTGATCTTTAAAACTTAGTTTGTTTCTTCAATGCTTACAAGCCATGCCCTTTTGTTTTACAAAGGAGCCAGTGAGGTTCTCTTGTACCTAGACAGTATGGGGTATTTAGGCCCAGAAGCAATTTCAGACTTTGGGGATCAATGTTCCAAGGGGATAGTTCCAAGGAGATAGAATCTCCTGAGAGTCTGTCTCTTTTATGTGCCAGGGTTTTGGAGGCCAACTTCTGTATTATGTGAGCACACTTTCTAGAAGGGCTTCCTAGCATCGCTGTCAGTAGATGGCAGATGCAGAAAGTGAAGTTAGACAGAGTTCTTCCTGGGAAGGCAGAGGCATTTCAGGAGGCAAGGGTTAAAATAATGGGAGGATTCTGATCTTGCTTATAAGAGAATCTGGTTGAGTAACGGGACCTTCTAACAAAGCACATTTAGAAGGAAATGGGCCACTGCCATGTGGGGTTCATATCCACAAGCAGCTGGGAGCTTCTACAGTAGGCAGGCAGTCTTTCTTCATGGGAAAAGCTGGTTTTGATCATAGGTTGACAAGAGCGAAAGGTGATGAGAAATTAAAGAACAAAAGCATCAAGGAAAGGCAAGCAAGTACTTTAATTTATTGTATTGAGACTTCAAGGAGAAAGCCTACCTGTAGGGCATCAACCTTATGCAGTCCAGATTGAGCTTTGGACTTGAAGTTGATCTCTGAGCTATCGTTTTGAAAAAACTTAGGTAAAAAAAAAAAACTCATCCCCTTGTCCTTTTCCTCCAGTACTTCCCAGGGAAGTTGCAGAAATTCTCCAATTAATTCTTATGCTTCCGGAAAGGAGGAGAGGCTTTCCCAAAATATTGGCTTCCACCATTATAAAGAGCCCTTCTGTGGAGTCAGCGGGCCTAGTCTGTCTGTGTTCCCTTGGTATATTTTCAGATGTTTCCAGATGTTCTCTGGTGTTTTGGCCAGAACTTGATCCTGTCCCTGACTACCTGCTGTGGCCATGGACTTTTCTCCAGGGAGCCACACTCTGTTCCCTAGTCTTAGTCATCAAAGCCTTCTGATCTCATTTCTTCCCTGCAAATATCTAATTTATACTCCTAGCTACCTTGGGCTTGGAGAAAATAAAAACAAATTGACTTAGAGTCACTACTCCCACCCCCAACCCCAGGCAGCACTCCCTGCTCCAGGACCCCTAATAAGTGTATGGCTTCTAAACTCCAGTAATACCACAGCACATTCAGTACTGTCTTTTTAGTTCTTCAGTGACCACGTCTTTGTAAATGATTTATTTTCAGTACCAAGTAATGCTTGAAACCAAATATCCCTGCCCTTAGAACTTCATACTGATTCCTTGGTGAGCATTGTCCTCTCATCGTACCTCTTCAGTGTCAGGGTCACCCAGAGCTTTCCTGCTCCTCTTCTCTTCATTAAGATACACATATGCCCAAGGCTGTGGTGGCCTTCAGTCTCGCCCAGACCTGCCTGCCCTCCCTTGTAGGCTACGCTGACTGCCTGCTTTTTTTTTTTTTTTTTTTTAAGCAGTCTCCTGTTCCCAGCTCTTCCTTTTTTATCTTTCAGTTACTCCTTTTGTAAGCAAAAAGTCAGTTGGCTAGGCCACTCTTCCGGTGATAATCTAGCCACCTATTGTTTGAGAGGGGAAAAAGTGGTATTTTTTGTTTGTTTGTTTTGGTGCTGGTTCTGGGACTTGAACCCAAGGTCTGGGCCCTGTCCCTGAGCTTTTTTTGTTCAAGTCTAGTGCTCTATCACTTGAGCCACAGATCTTCTTCAGCAGGCTTTTGTAGTGCTTAAATGGAGATAAGCATCTCATGGACTTTCCTGCCTAGACTGGCTTCTAACCATTATCTTCAGATCTCAGCGTCTGGAGTAGCTAGGGTAATCCTGTAATAGGCATGAGTCACCAGTGCCTAGCCCCACAAAAAAGTATTTTTTAAGGCTAATATTCAAAATCCTCCATAAAACATTGGTCCAGGCATATTTTTGCCTCACTTTCTGTTACTCACTGCTATTCCTTTTTCCCCACTCCATCCTAGAATATGAAGTTGCTAGACTTTCCCATGCTCACAAGCCTGTCTGAAAATCCTTTTTTTGCCTTTGTATGTATTAAAGTCTACTGAAAAAATTGCCCCTCTGTGTCGCTGTCCATACTCATCCTGCCAAGGCCACTTGTTCACTGACATGTGCATCCGCAAGGAGCTTATCCTGTGTTGTTCTCATTCACACTGCTCCTTGTTTCTCTCCATTTTCTAAGGAACAACAGCTTTTAAGATCATAGGCTGTCTTTAAGTTCACAGGGCCTCTCATAAAGTCCCCTGCATGTGATTACTCTGTAAAGATTGATGGAGTGGAATAAGGAATTAATGGATGAGGTTCTAGTTGCTGCTTGGTCTAAGATGGTACTTGCTTTTCTATCACAGGATATCTGGTAGAACAGAGTTACCAGCGTAGAGTATATTTTCCTTAGGCCCCTCCTTTGTCTTTTGAAAGGGATGTATTAGTTCGAAAGTTGTCATTTTACACTACAGATTATCACATATTGCCCAAACATCCCTGCCAGAAATTGGACTGATCTGGCTACTATGGTGAATGGCAGAAGACAAGTCCTTTGTATAGATCTGCATTCTTCAGATCTGCTGATGAGAGTGAATTCAGGCAGAAAAAAGAACCTAGATGTGAGCTGCTTTTTCATATCCCATTTGCATCCCTTCTGCACATATTGCCCCTTACCATGCCCAAACCTCTGCTCAGCCCTGGCTAGAGGTAAAGTCAAAACCACATGTTCTTGAAGTCCTAGGTTGTAAGAGCCTACTCTTTGGAGTCAGCACAGAGCTCCTAGGAATAATAGAGCTTCTTGGCTCTAATTCTGCAAGGTCAGGTTCATGACTTAAAATTTCCAGAGTCAGGATATTTTTGGATAATAAATGTTATTGCATGTGGCTGACTTGTTTGGTTTCTTTAGGTAGATGAAACTGGTTCTCCTTGAGGGGACTTGGCTGTAAAATTTAGTTTGGGGAGGACATGTCGCTATCATCTGAGAGGACAGAGTATGGATATGGGCCCATCTTCAGCAGATGCCATGGTGGCTATAAAGGGTGGGGGAACTGAGTCATGCTCACTCAGCAGTGATTTTATTAAATAGGAGGCTGCTAAACAGGGAAGCAGTATGTGGGAAGAATGGGAGGGCTGGCATTTCTGCCTCCCCTGAGTTCCTGTCAGAGCCACCTGGTCAGACCCTTTGATTCTAGCCACCTGCACTAAGTCAAGTTTCCTGTTGCCTAGATTAGGGGTGTCAGCCTTTGATCCATGAAATATGAGAATTTGGGCATCATTTTGTGACTGAGTGATTTTCTAGAGAAAGAGTCACTGACATTCATGAACATTTCTAGGACCCCAAAGAAGTATTAAACCTTTGTATCATGTTAGTGGGAAGGAATTTTATCTACCGCAGTGCATCAGAATTGGCCTCCATCTGCTAGTGAGATGATGGGAATAACACAACAGTGGGAACCCTGATCATTTTAGGTTGTAGTTGAATTGTGAGTGGGGCTGAAGTGCAATGCACAGTGAATTTGGCTTCTGGTAAATCTATCCAGCAAAAGGAGAGATAACAAGCATGTGGTATGGGCATGGGCAGAGCTTGATTGTGTGCCTCAGGAGTCAGTATCCATGCTCTGAGAGTACTCTAGCAGTCTAGGGTCTACCCACACCAAGCATTTGATTAAGGCATAAATTCCCCCTGAAGGAGGGGGAAGATTGCCATGCTGTTTAGCCTCTATGAGTTGTTCTAAATAAGACTCTTCCCCTTAGTGTAGTCTACAGCATTGCCAGCAGTGCAAAGAACTGCTTGCTACCCATCATGTGTGACAAGTAGAAATGATTCCAGAGGATCTACCATGCTCACAGCCTTGGGCATCAGTGCCAACGCTGAAGGAACCATGTGACACAGCTGACTTGTCAGAGGACTTCCTTTATATCCTGGTGCCAGATCTTTACCCTACCTCTGACCTCTTGAGGATCTCAAGTCTAGACTTAAAGATGCCTTCTCTTCTGAAGGAATTCATGAGAAGACAAACTAAGAGGTATAAGTTACATTTTGAGGTAGACCTTCCCATTAGACTTCTAAACACAGATGACAGACTTAGTGCAAGATAACTTATTTTGTTGGCTGCTTGGACTGATGAGAGAGGAGTTTCAGAGAGTGACAATCAGCAAGGGTCAAGTATGGGAGAGGCAATATGATTTTCAGGGTGAGAGGCTTAGAGTAAGTCAGAAGTCACAGAAGCTGGGTGGGGAAATCTTACCTTTTTTAGCAAGAAATTAAGACAGTTACTGATTGGAATGTGATGACTTTCCTATTAATGGGACACCAGGGCCTGGGGAGTGTGGGGAACATGTAGAAAAAAATTTTAATGCTCCAATGAGGACATTCAACATGTCCACATATTCTATAGTGTCACAAAAGACTGTGACTATACAGCGGTTTCCTCTGGGCCTGCATTTGATCACAGTTCCTGGAACCTGATATTTCAAAGTACATTCTTAATACTTAGTACTGTACTCAAAATACCCAGTTGTAAACATGCTGGACCCTTCTTTATATAACATTAGACTTGAATTTTTATTTCCAAGACATATGCTCATTTTTTTTTCTTTTTTAAATTTTTTTTATTGTAGAGATACTATACAGAGGGTTACAGTTACATGAGTGAGGCAATGAGTACACTTCCACTTTCTCTTGAACATTGTTACCCCCTCCATTGTTTTCCGCCTACCATCCCCTCCCTCCCTCCCTTCCCCAAGGTTTTTTTTTTTTTGATCGTGATTAAGTGATTACTTAATTTCCGGAAATTCACAGTATTGTGGAATAATGATGCTCATTTAAAGTCACAAGTTCATTCTAACTTTCCTGGAGCAAATTGTCTATCACAGTCTGTAATATATAACGGTGCTCATATGTTATATACCATATATGTGATCAGCAGCATGGGGATATTTAGTAGTGGTTCAACCAGATGAGTGGGAGTTCTTTGTTTCTTAAGTCCTGTTAGTTTTGTCATATCACCTAACATTTTGGATTCATCATCCACTTATCAGGGAGACCATGTACTGTTTGTCTCTTCGTTCTTGGCTTACCTCGCTCAACATGATTCCTTCTAGCTCCATCCATTTCCCTGCAAATGCCATTATTTTGTCATTTCTAATGGCTGCATAATATTCCATTGTGTATAGATACCACAATTTTTGGATCCATTCATCTGTGGTGGGGCATCTAGGTTGTTTCCATATCCTAGCTATTGCGAACAGTGCTGCAATAAACATGGAGGTGCACGTGTCCTTGTATATTGGTTCCTGTTGTTCAGGGTAGATGCCTAGAAGTGGTATGACTGGGTCGTAAGGGAGGTCAATCTTTAGCTTTCTAAGGACCCTCCAGACTGCTTTCCAAAGTGGTTGTATGAGTGTACATTCCCACCAGCAGTGTAATAGCGTTCCTCGTTCTCCACATCCCCTCCAGCATTTGTCGTTGGCTGATTTGTGGATGTGGGACATTCTGACTGGGGTAAGGTGGTATCTCAGGGTTGTCTTTATTTGCATTTCCTTCACCACCAGGGATGATGAACATTTCCTCATGTGTTTCTTTGCCATTTTTATTTCTTCATTTGAGAAGTCCCTCTTTAGTTCCCTTGCCCATTTAGTAATTGGTTTGTTGGATTTGGGAGGGATTAGTTTCTTGAGTTCCCTGTATATACAGGATGTTAACCCCTTGTCTGATATATTGCTGGTAAATATTTTTTCCCAATTAGTTGGTTGTCTTTCTAGCTTGGTTGCGATAGCTTTATCTGTGCAGAAGCTTTTTATTTTAAGGTAGTCCCATTTGTCGAGTCTCTCTCCAATTTGTTGTGACCCTGGGACTCTGTTCAGGAAGTTCCTTCCTGTGCCTATTAGTTCAAGTGTCTCTCCTACTCTGTCCTGCAGTAGTTTCAGAGATTCAGGTTTAATGTTAAGGTCTTTAATCCATTTTGAGTTGATGTTGGTGCATGGTGATAGGCTGGGGTCCACTTTTAGTTTTCTGCATGTGGCTACCCAGTTTTCCCAGCACCAGCGGTTGAAGAGGCTGTGTTTCTTCCATTGTATGTCTTTGGCTCCTTTGTCGAATATCAGCTGGCTGTAGGCCTGTGGATTTATTTCTGGATCTTCTATTCTGTTCCATTGGTCTTCGGGTCTGTTTTTGTGCCAGTACCATGCTGTCTTTGTTATTATAGCTCTGTAGTAGAGTTTGAAGTTCGGCATGGATAGCCCTCCCATATTGTCTTTATCCCCTAGAATTGTTTTGGCTATTCTAGGTCTTTTGTTGTTCCATATGAATTTTTGGACTGTTTTCTGTATTTCAGTGATGTACGTCATTGGGATTTTAATAGGAATTGCGTTGAATTTGTATATTAGTTTTGGAAGTATTACCATCTTTACTATATTAAGTCGGCCTATCCAGGAGCATGGGAGGTCTTTCCATTTCCTAGTGTCTTCTGCAATTTCTTTCTTTAACTTTTTATAGTTCTCATTAAATAGTTCTTTTACATCTTTGGTTAGGTTAATTCCTAAATATTTTATTTTTCGGGAGGTTATTGTGAATGGGGTTGCTCCCTTTATTTCCCTCTCTTCCTGTACATTATCAGTGTATAGGAAGGCAACTGATTTTTGTGGGTTTATTTTGTATCCTGCTATTTTGCCAAAGTGATTTATGATTTCTAAGAGTTTGGGGATGGAGTTTTTGGGATCATGGAGGTATAGTATCATGTCGTCTGCAAAAAGGGATAGTTTAACTTCTTCTTTTCCTATGCGGATCCCTTTAATGTCTTTTTCTTGCCTTATTGCCCTGGCTAAGGGTTCTAGGACTATATTGAAGAGGAGTGGAGACAGTGGGCATCCTTGCCTTGTTCCTGATTTTAGGAGAATTGGTTGTAGCTTTTCCCCATTAAGTATAATATTGGCTATTGGTCTGTCATAAATGGCTTTTATTGTTTTTAGAAATGTTCCTTCTATTCCTATTTTCTCCAGAGCTTTTAGCATGAATGAATGTTGAATTTTGTCAAAGGCCTTTTCTGCATCTGTAGCGATAATCATGTGATTCTTGACCTTGGCTCTGTTGATATGTTGGATTACATTTATTGACTTACGTATGTTAAACCATCCCTGTGTCTCTGGGATGAAGCCTACCTGGTCATAGTGAATTATTTTTTTTATGTGTTTCTGGATTCTGTTAGCTAGAATCTTGTTAAGGATCTTTGCATCTGTGTTCATCAAGGAGATTGGCCTGTAATTCTCCTTTTTGGTTGGGTCTTTGCCTGGTTTGGGGATGAGTGTGATATTGGCTTCGTAGAATGAGTTTGGGATAGCTCCTTCCTTCTCTGTTTCTCTGAAGAGCTTGAGGAGTATGGGTATTAGTTCTTGTTTAAAGGTCTTATAGAATTCTGCTGTGAATCCATCTGGTCCTGGGCTTTTTTTTGTTGGAAGACTTTTGATAGCTTCCTGTATCTCATTATAGGATATTGGCTTATTTAATTGGTTAACTTCTTCTTTGCTCAGTTTGGGCAACTTGTATTTCTCTAAAAATGCATCCATTTCTGCCCGATTTTCTTCCTTTAGAGAGTATAGCTTTTGAAAGTAGTCTGTTAGAATTGTTTGGATATCTTGGGTACGTGTGGTGATGTTTCCCGTGGCATCCCTAATCCTATTAATATGGGTTTCCTCTCTTCTTTTTTTAATTAATCTAGCCAATGGGCCATCAATTTTGTTTATTTTTTCAAAGAACCAGCTTTTTGTTTGGTTTATTTTGGTTATGGTTTTCTGATTTTCTAATTGGTTAATCTCTGCTTTTAATTTGGTTATCTGGCTTCTTCTAGTAGCTTTAGGTCCCATTTTTTCCTGTTTTTCTAGCTGTTTTAATTGCAACATGAGATTATTTACTTGGTCTGTCTCCATTCTCTTGATGTGGGCACTGAGGGCAATAAATTTGCCCCTCAGGACTGCTTTTGCTGTGTCCCACAAGTTTCTTTGTGAGGTGTTTTCATTTTCATTGAGTTGTAGGAAATGCTTTATTTCTTCTCTGATCTCTTCTGTTATCCAGGCATTGTTAAGGAGTGTGCTGTTCAATTTCCATGTATTGGAGAAATTTCTGCTGTATGCTTTGTTATTGAGAGCTAGCTTGATTCCACTGTGGTCAGATAGGATACAGGGGATTATGTCGATCCCTTTGTATTTGCTTAAGTTCCTTGCATGAACTATGATATGGTCTATTTTGGAGAAAGTTCCGTGAGCTGCTGAGAAGAATGTGTACTGTGTTGTTTTAGGGTAAAATACTCGGTAGATGTCAGTTAATTCCGCTTGAAGTATGGCCTCTCTTAATTCGGTAGCTTCTTTGCCAATCCTCTGGTTGGTAGACCTGTCCTTTGGTGAGAGTGGTGTGTTAAAGTCTCCTAGTATTATCGTATTGGGATCTATTTTATTCTGTAAGTTTGAGAGCATTTGTTTGACATATCTGGGTGCACCAATATTTGGGGCATATAAGTTGATGATGGTTATATCCTCCTCTTGGATTGTTCCCTTTATTAATATGTAGTGTCCGTCCTTGTCTTTCTGTACTGATTTTAATGAAAAGTTTATTTTGTCAGATATCAGGATAGCTACACCTGCTTTCTTACTGGGGGCGTTTGATTGGTAGATCCTTTTCCACCCCTTCACTCTGAGTTTGTTTGTATGTTTGGCTGAGAGGTGGGTCTCCTGAAGGCAACAGATGGATGGGTCTTGTTTTCTTATCCAGTCCTCAGTTCGTTTTCTTTTAATTGGCGAATTCAGCCCATTTATATTAAGAGAAAGTATAGAGAGATGCATTGTTGTCCCTGCCATTCCGTTTTCCTAAGTTTTTCTTTTTTCCTTTCCTCCTGTGTTTGCTCAGTTAGACTTTGAGTAACGCCTGTTTGGGGCAGGCCCCAGTTCCTGGCTGCTTTCTTCAGGTTGTGTCCCCCCTCTTAGAATTCTTTGTAATGCTGGCTTAATGTTTATGTATTCATTTAGTTTTTCTTTGCTATTAAAAGTTTTCAGTTCTCCATCAAATGTGAATGCTAGCTTTGCCGGGTAGATCAGTCTGGGTTGGCAGTTATTGGCTCTCAGGGCTCGTATGGTGCTTTCCCAGGCTTTTCTTGCATTCATTGTTTGTGTGGAGAGATCTGCAGTAATTCTTATTTTTTTCCCCTTGTAGTATAGCTCCTTCTTCATTTTTGCTGCATGCAGGATTGTTTCCTTATTATTCAGATCTATCATTTTTACTATAATGTGTCTAGAAGTGTTTCTCCTGGGGTCTTGCTTGTTGGGTGTTCGATAAGCTTTTGTGATGTAGCTAAGATGGTCGTTTTTGAGGTGGGGAAAATTTTCATTGATTATATTGTTAAATAGGTGTTGCATTCCCTTGCTCTGGAATTCCTCACCTTCGTCCACTCCAATTATGCGAAGGTTAAATTTTTTAGCATTATCTGCTTGCTCTTGAATATCCCTTTGGTTTAATTTGAGTAATTTTTCCATATCTGTCACTTTTTGGTCCAGTTGGTGTATTCTGTCTTCTGTATCTGACACTCGACCTTCCATTTCATTCACTCTGTTGACAGTGGCTTCTATTGTGGTTTGCATGGAGGAAATGGATCCCTTTATGGATTCAATGTTGGTTCTCAGAGTACTGATCTCACCTCTCAATGAGGTATGCATTACCTCTAATTTGGCGTTTATCTCACTTCTTACTGAGGTTTGTGCAGCTTCTATTTTTGCATGCATCTCTTGCTTGATACCCTGTATCTCTTTGGATAGTTCATCCTTGTGCTCTTTCAATTTCTGATCAATTTCTCGCTTTATTTCTTGAGTCATTGCCTCCAGCAACCCTTGGAAGTAGCCTTTGTCTTCCATTCCTGCTTTGCTCCCACTGGGACTCTCCCCTGTGTGGCTGCTGGCTTTTGAGGTGAGCTTGCTGTCCTGGGTGGTAGTAAACCTTGTGATTTTTCTCTGTGATTTTCGCATGGAGGTTTAGGAGACTGCTCTTCAATTTTGTTTTGGTGTGTCTGTCTTTGCTTGGTTGCTGATTCTGTATTGGTAGAGAGAGTCTGTGCCTGATCTGGGTTCTGTTGGGAGCCTATTTCCAGCTGCTATTCTGACTTACTTAGGATTCTCAGCTCTCTGCTGTAGATTGCTGGCAGTTCCCGCCTTTGGAAGGGTTGCGCAGCCTAGACTGCTTGTGTTTGCTCCTACGGGTGCTCTTATGAAGAACATATGCTCTGGATGCACTCTCCCAAATGCTGGAGTCTGCTATGGGCTCCTGATGTGTTTTTGTTTATTTGTTTTGGGCTGGTTGTGGGCTTGAACTCTAGGTTTGGGTGCTGTCCCTCAGCTTTTCAGCTCAAGGCTGGCACCCTACCGTTTGAGCCACAGCACCACTTCTGACCCTTTTTGCTTTTGTGATGCTGAGGAATCAGATGCAGGGCCTCATACATCCAAGACTATCACTCTATTGCTGAGCCGCCTTAACAGTCTGAGCTCCTGCTTATTATCAGGTGCTGGCAGCCTGTGTTGCCCAATTCCCAGTCTAGGATATATGGGTGGAGTTTTGGTGGGGTTTGGGCTTCTCTTGTCCTGGGCCTCCAGGTCTTTTGTTGTCACAGGCGTGCTTCCCGGGGGAGTGTTGTTTCCTGGTTTTCTCCCCTCTGTTGAGGCGTATGCTCAGCTTTTTACTTCAATTGGGAGGAGTTGGTTGTGTTGTTCAGGCGCCGGATCCCCGGGCCTGGTTCCGGCCCCAGCCTGGAGCGCGCTTGTTAGGCCTGTGCTGATGTGTATACCACCTAGGTTATGCAGCCTGGAGCGCACTCGTTAGGCCTGTGCTGATGTGTATACCACCTAGGTTATACAGCCTGGGGGACACAGTTCAAATTTCTTCTACTGTTGGTAGTCTTGACCCAGGGGCGCTGTTCCTGGCTTGGGCATTTAAGCTCCCTTCCAGGGGTGCTCTTGCTCTAGCCTGGCCAGCTGAGTGTGCTCCACGGGCTGGTGGAGCTCTCAAACAGTTCCCAGTTTTAGTGGGTCCTGTGGTCCGGGTGCTGGGGTAGGGAGTCTAGGTCAGGGTCTGGGGATTCCCTCCAGCTCTGGTCTCCCTTGAGGGATACACTTCCCCTGTGGGGTACTCACCCTGGAGCTGGTTGTTTCTGTGTGGTGTAGGTCGTCAGTTGTTGTTGCAATCCGCGCTGGGTTGGGCGGTGGTGGCTCTGTGTGATTCTTTTCTGTCTCTGCCTCTGTCGAAGCTGTTGGGTTAAGAGTGTCCACGCTCAGGCAGCTTCTTCTCGGTACCTCTGGGGCCCAAGTGACCCCGCCGGGTTGTTGCGATCGTGATCGGGCGGGCGGGTGGTCTGCAGACAGGACCCTTTGTCGCGCCGAGCAGCTTTGGCGGGATGGAACCTCTCTGCTCGGGTGGAGAGTGCTGGATCGTTGCGATCGCGATCAGGCGGGCCGGGTGGTCTGCCGACAGGTCCTTTTGTCACTCTGCTGATGCCGAGCGGCTTTGGCGGGATGGAGCCTCTCTGCTCGGGTGGAGAGTGAGGGGTGGGGGTGGGATCCTCATGGAGACTCCCGGCTGGTAGGTTTCTCTGTTCCTGGCGATCTGCTGTTCTGCAAACCAGTACCTGATGTTCTGAAAGTGGCCCCCTGTGTCTCTGCTGTTTCTCTGGGGCTCCCCCAGCCCCCGCCGGGCCGGCTGGCCGGCGGCTTGGCGCACTGCCGCGCGGCCAGTAAAGGTTGGGGGAGGGGTCTTCGCTTTTCTCTGTTTTGAAATTCTTTTCCTCTCTTTCTTTTTTTAACTGTGTTTTTTTTTTTTTTTGTCTTTTCTTTTTTGGTACTGGGGATCGAACCCAGGACGTTGCACTTGCTAAGCAAGCGCTTTGCCACTGAGCTACATCCCAGCCCTCCTCTCTTTCTTTTTTTGTTATTCTCCGCCTCTGGTTTTTCTCTGAGTGTTCGTCTTTTTGTTGTTGTCGGTCTCTTGGGGAGATTAAGCGTTGGAACTCGAACTCTCTTTTTGGTTGGAGAGAGCTGTGGCGTTTCCCTACTGCCCCGTCGCCATCTTGGTCCCCCCTCCATATGCTCATTTTTTAAGAAGATGTAATTGATTTATAGACATGCTGGACCCTTCTTTATATAACTTTAGACTTGAATTTTTATTTCCAAGACATATGCTCATTTTTTAAGAAGATGTAATTGATTTATAGACAGTCCAGTTGTGGCAACCAGAAGCCTCCTGGTTCTGTGTACAGAATGAACCCACCACCTCTGACAGGTTGTTTCCAGAGGTGTCACTAGTTTAGCATCTACTGTGTGATATACAATGTATGGCACATATGTGTGGATTTGTAATTCAATCCGTGGGACTATTATACCTTAGAACTGGTAAAATGTCAAGACTAGAAAATCAAGAACCAGTAGAAACTGAGTGACCAGTAGGGTGCCAGTTGGTGGAATGAAGACCTCTGTATGTCAAACACTACTGTGTTTAGGACTCTGGGTCAGATGTCAGTGTTGGTGGAGATGAGGACAGAATGAGCAGTGCAGTCCTCCTTGGAAGGGGAGGTAGACTTTATAAGATCAAGGTATGAGAGAGAGAGATAGTCAAGATGATGCAATGTGGGCAGTCAGGAGGGAGTGGCCGGGCTCCATAAAGGAGCTGGCATTTATCTGACCTGGAAGGAGGAAGTGAATCTGGGCAGAGAGAGATGAGCTGGGGAGGTTAGGCTTGTAGAGGCACAGGAGGTGTGGAGGAACCTAATGGTATTCATGGGGATAAAGAGTCATCTTAACCTAGAGAATGGAGAGGTCAAAGAAGAGCCACAGTCAAGGTGGAAAGAAGAGTGGGTTTGGCAACTTGGAGCTTCTTCAAGACTGAGAGAGCTCTTGAGTCTTCTCTCCATCATAAGTACTCAGATCCTCTGTAGAACCTGCTTCAGCTACAGTGGAGCTGAAGCTCCATCCTCATATCTAAGCATTTCTCTGCCAGAAGGCTATGCCTTCAGTCTCTGTGCCTCTCTCTTGCTATAAACTGTGACTTTTAGGCCAAATCTGTCTGTGTTCTTTAGACAAAGAACTCTTTGAAGACTGAGGGTTGATTTGGTCATCCTGTAACAGGGTGCAGCCTTTGTAATACTGGACGGTTGAGGATGCAGGAGGGCTGCTGGCTTGTTTGAAGTGGCACAAAAATGAAAAGGCGTGGTATGCCTACTGCTGTGGCTCTTTACGGGAGAGAAGAGAGGCAAGTAGTGGTCAGAAATTATTGGAAGGACCAGAAGAGCCTGGCTATTGTCATGGTTTAGGATGGACATGCTAGGTGCCTGGGCAAGGTTGCTTTCTCTGCTCAGAGGCTGTGGTGTGTGTGTGTTTGTGTGTGTGTGTGTGTGTGTGTGTGTGTGTGTGCTGTCTCTCACACATGCCCTTTCTTACATGCACAAGTGCCCAGCCACCCCCTCTGTGCCCCTTTCCACCAGTGGACAGTATTGTTGCCTCCTTTTTGGCTCTCCCACTGCCCCCCCCCGCCCCCCCTCCCCTGGTTGCCTTGGGTGCTGCAGGGACTCAGATGTGTCCCCCTATGATCCGTGTGATGTTTCATTCATACGTGCTCATAAACATCTGCCCCACCCGCTCTGTTCAGGGGTATTTTAGTGACGCCTGGAACACGTTTGACTCCCTCATCGTAATCGGCAGCATTATAGACGTGGCCCTCAGCGAAGCAGACGTGAGTATGCACCCGGCGTGGCCTGCGTCCTTTCGCCTCTGTCTGCACATTCTGCTTTCTGCCCTGCAGTGGCATCACTTGGACAAGTCACAGATCCCAATCACACTTGATCTGAAAACAGGCATTTCCTGATGAAGCTGTGGGAAAGATCTTGTAGAGTAGAGTTTTAGCCCAAGGCTTTGAAGACACCAATTGCCTTTGCAGAGCTGAACTTTTGGGCAGGATTGACCCCTGCCGCTAGTAGACGAGGCAAGATAGAGTATCTGTAATTGCTTTTATTTCCTATGTCAGAAGCCATCCTAAAGTGATGTATGTATGACATGTTTGTCTTAGTGCGTTTTTTTCAAGTAGCCGGGTGGCATAATGCTAGAATGTTCCCCTTTGATAACACTGTCCTTTTCTTCTTTTTTCCTATTGCGCTTCCTCTCCTCTGTGGCTTCTGAATGTTTGCCCTAACAGCACTATTTCACTGATGCATGGAACACTTTTGATGCCTTAATTGTTGTTGGTAGCGTCGTTGATATTGCTATAACTGAAGTGAATGTAAGTAGCAAACTTTGTGTCCTATAATGTCATTGTTTTCATTGATTCTGAAAGAGGAGACCAGAATTCCCACCCATGACTTTCCATATACATTGGGAACCTAGACACACAGTCTTTTTGAAAGATGAAGGTCAATTGGTACTCTTCCCTCCCTTCCTCCAGCTCCAGCCTCCCCCATTTCCTTGAAGAAGTAAGAAAGTAAACAGAAATACCACTTTGGAACTAAACCAATTTTAAGTTTTAAAAGATCACTTAAAATTTTAATGGCTAACCGGCCCCTCGTTTTATTAGTGTGTGAGTAACGTTACATGCTAGCTGTGTGACAGTGGGCAGGACACCTAACTAACTGCTTTGTGCCTTTGTTTTCCAAGAAGTAGAATGGAGTTAATAATAAGTATCCTTGTGCCCACATGGTCTGTGAAGGCACCAGAGGGAAACCCACAGCTGTGTCTGCTAGTATCCTCTTGTACCTTAGTCTGCTCTGGGCCCAGCTGGTGGCACTGGTGAACATTTCAGGCTGAAGCTCCCTAAAGGATGACGACTGTGGGGCCAAGGGGAGGCAGGCCTAATGTGTAACAAGGAGAGTCGCCATTCCTTTGCCTTTACATGCTAGTAAAGCTGATTAGGGAGCATGTGCACAGCCCTCTGATAAGGGGAAAAGAGCTGCCTAAGAACTCAAAATGGAGATGAGAATCCCTTTCAAAATTAAGAGGCTTGAGAACGAGAGCATCACCTCCCATCTGTCTCCCTTTGTCTGACCTTTGCCTGGACTAAAGGCCTGGGACAGACAGACAGATCTCTGTTCACTGGCCTGGCACCAGTTCATCAGCAAGTCTTGGTGGATGTCTAGTGTGTATGTGTGTCCCTCAAGGAGATGCATGGGAGGGACTGTGGTGCAGTGTTGGCTTCTGCTTCCTGTTGCCAGTCTACTTGTGCCCCACCCACATGCCCTGCCCAGCTAATACCTACAAGGCTGCCCTGATAGTTAAGTCCATCCTGGTGCCCAGGCAGCCTGTATCAGATGAGGACAGTGAAATCCCTTTATGCTCTTGGACGGGAAGGGAACTGATTCTCAGTGTGAACAGTAGGACATCTGCCAGTTCCAGCCCTACTTCAAACCTGACTTGTTGACCCGGGTCTTACTTTCCTTATGGGTCTTATGAAGTGAGTATTACTTTCTCTCCCTACTTTGCAGGTGTGCATTGGGAATAAAATGATGTGAAATATTTGCTAAAAGTCCAGTGATGGAGAGATGTAATAGTACTATTAAAAGTGCAGGTTTTCCCTGTAAAGAGTGACAGATTATAAGACATTATCATTTTCACCAAGGTATGATCTAAGCCTCATCATGCCAAGTCCATACTATGACAAGTACTAAAATGGTATTTTACTAAGCCTGGTACATGAATTTTCAACTTCCTTAGCCCCAGACTTGTGTAAATTCTACTTTATATGAGATTTCCACAAGGCAGTTATGAAATTGCCATGCATGATATTTAACTGGCACTTGGGTTTAGAATGATCTGGCACTAATGAGAAAACAGCAAGACTTTAATTGGATTGCTTTGCGCTCCCTACCAAATTTATGGCCAGACACGTCTACCCTACTTAATAATTTCACAGTTTAAAATGTCTATGACATACATTGGGGAATACTTAACAAAAAGTTTTGGAACAGACGGCTGAGAGTCACAGGGTCCGAGCGAGCCTGTGATAGAAGCTCTCATCCCTGAAAGTCTCCCTGGAGCTCTCAGCGCTTTAAGGGGCTTTAACTGTACTCTTCGGTGGAAGGGTGTCGTTTCTGGGTACCAGAATGTAGCCAAGGCTTGTTCACAAGTAGACACCCATGCTGCCCCATCTGCTGGCTGATGGGGTGGTGCACTGTCCTCAAGGTCAACACCCAGCTTCCTGGCTGCCTCATGTATGCTAGTGGCTGACCTTGCTCCCTCTCTCTACTGTGCCTCTGTGATCTGGCTACCCCTTGCCTGTCAGTGTTTCAATAGTATCCTCCTTCAGCAAGCATCTGAAAGGACCAGGGATCCACTTGAGCTTCTAGTTAGCATTTGATATGGGGTGTCTGTAAAAGGCCGGCTTTCATGAGGCCTCATTCTTAGCATTCAGCTAGCCTTTCCAAATCACACTGGTGAGCATGCCCATATACTGCTTTCAGTTAGTGACCTTTCTCTGCTCAGCTGTACCCTGAGACCAAATACTCCTCAGCCATGAGCACTGGCAGTTCCCTGCCCTAGGCCACCTGAGGAGCCCTCAGTGCAGAGGATGTTCAGGCCCCCTTCTCATCTGTTTCCTTTTTCAACATGCTGTTCGCTGAACATCTACCCCTGGGCGAGGCTCAGGGCAGACTTTCAGCTCCAAAAGACTCGATATTTTTAACCTCTGATTGTGTACATGCCTAAGAATGGGAACATTGATTCCCGACCCTTTCCTCAACACATGTGGAGTTCTCCGAGGGGGGAGGGGAGGAACAGTGCATGTCACATCTTTGGTGATCTTGTTCCCTGAGCTCCTGGGTCCACTGAGCACAAACACCCATGGTCCTTTGTTGGCTGGATTTAGTTGCCATATGTCATTTTTTTTTTTTGCAATGTTTAACCTGCTACACTCTCTTTCCCAGACTGTTGATCTTTTCTTTTCTGTTGCCTAATTGATTTTCATGTTGGTTTTATTTTTAGAAAATTGTAGCGGCAAGTATATATAAACATATATACGGTGAAGTCATTAAAGCAAATGAACTTCTAGAGACTGTATACTTGGTTTGGGCTTTCCCACCTTTGATTTTTTCCACTGTGTTTCACAGGACTTGCTAAGGATCAGTCCCGGTCATCTAAATTGTTTCCCTTCCCCACACATTGTTGTCTCTGGCCAGGTCCAGAGCTCAGGCCTTCTTGGTCAGTCACATTGACTCTGTGACTTACCAACATAGGCTTCAAGGATGAAGTATTTGACCTAAAAATGAGATATCAGGCCTGCATTTGTATTCTGTACAAGAACATTTTGGATGGCCTTTGCATTGTCCTGCTTGCATGTTCACCCAGTCCTCTCCACCCTGCTGTCTCCTCCACATGTATCCCCAACCCCCTGATTATCCATGGTTCGATGGCTCTCGTGGACTTGTCTACTTCACATTTGGTCAGAGCATCACCAAGCTGCTACAATATTGTATTGCAACTAGTGGGCTCACTTTTGCTCCCTCTGTGATGCCTACTTGTTCTTTGAGTGGCAAAATGGCCCTGCCACATATTTTTCTGACTCAGGAATGGTTGTCACTGACATTTAATTAATGATCGTTTAGATAAGTATTATTGGCTAAAAGACCACATACTTGTTTAGAAATGGCTGCCTTGCTATTCCTTATCAAAGAGTATAAAACAAGACAATAGGTGCTCACCCCCAGGACCTAGGAATTGCACTGTCAGCTACCCAGCTTAGACCAGGTCTCTACAGCCTCACCCAGCTTCTTGTCTGAATGTGTGGCCGTGGTTCAGCCCCTGCCTCCACATTCAGTCCTTTCCCAGAAATAGGCTGGGGAATGTGACCTCTCAGGGCTGGAAGAAGCTCTTGAGGTATCTGTTCTAAACCCCAAGTTGACAATAGAATTCCTCCTTTTGAAAACTGGCCACCTAGCCCCTCAAAGCCATTCTTGGAAAACTCTCTGAGGAGCAAGTCCTTCCCCAGACTCATGTCCTCTAGGGATGACCTTTAGCATCGGTGGCTCACTTGGTTCTCCACCAGCTGTCTTCATCCCCAAGGGAAAATGGGAATGGAGCCTCACCTCTTTATATCCAAGTACTGCTTAGGACCAACATTCTCAGCTCTGAGATCACAGGAGAATCCCCTGGAAGCTTTTTAAATTTCCAAAGAAGTCACTGCTGAGTGGGCTTTTTTTCCCTTTCCTTTCCTTTTTTTTGTTGTTGGTAAAAAGTTTTAAACTCAGGACCTCCTGCTCCTCCAGCTTGCTTGCTTACAGTTGGGGCCCTACAACTTGAACCATGTTGATTCCTCTCGCCCAGCTTTTTGCTGGTTAATTGTAGGTGGAATCTCGGGGATTTTGTTTGTTTGTTTGTTTTGTCCCAAATGATCTTGAATCAAGATTCTTCAGTTCTCAGCTTCCTGAGATTACAGGTGTGAGCTACTGGCACCCAGCCTAAATGGGCTTTTCTAGTGACCCTACTATGTGATTGAGGTGGACAGTCAGCTGAATACTTAGCTCAGCTTATCATGGGCTTAAGACTGACATTCTTAGCTGTGAGAGCCTAGGAAAACCGCCTTGGAGCTTTTAAATACCAGAAGTACAGGCATACTCTAGAACAGTTGACAAAGATTCTCTTTGTCCATCAGATCTTGTTACACATCCTAGGGCAGCTTCAGTGTGCAGCCTAGAATGAGAGCTGGCTGTCTTTTTTTATCAGACTGCCATTTGTAGTTTCACCAAAGCCATCCTCAGGCTCCTCCTAGTCTGGCAGATCTTTTGGCAACTTACACTGTCCCCTAGTGCCACCAGCCACATCATCTCTTGCAGCAGTCCTCCCTGCCAACTGGTGTGTGGTGGGTGGGGGCAGTGTCACAGGCCACCCTGGGGTTGCATGATGCCTGGTGTGCTGTTGGTTTTTTCCGTCTTCTCTTGCATGTTGTACCGCCTTTGTCCCTCCACAAATGCTGTCCCCCTCCTCCTCTCTGTTTTATGAGAGTTTGAATTTTTATAGTTCATTATTGAGCCTACTTCATCAATACTGGTGACAGAGATGAACATTTTTACCCATTTGCGTTTACCTGAAGGAAGGGAGTCATGAGTGGTCTGACGTGAGGCAGCCTAGAGAGAGCAAGCAGGAGTAAGTGGCCAGAAAGAGCACCTTAACCAGCAGGCCTCTGATACTCTGTGGCTCCCACACACATTAGGGGTGTTTCAATCATATGACAGTAGAGGGCTTTGCCTTCTGCATGTTCCGGTTCCCTGAACATAGGCAAGCAGAAGCATGCATGCTGGTACACTCACACACATATACTCACACAGGGAAAGAGTGAAATCTTCCTCTGAGTGAACCTTAGGGAGAGAGAATGATGTACAGACAGTGAGAACTTTGTTTCTTAACATTTACATTAAAAAACATGATCTCTTTCTACCCTTTAAGAAAGTGTCTTTGAGAGGATATCATACAAGAGAAAAACAAAAACAGCAGCCCTGGACTTGACAAGCCCATTCTAGAGAGTTCTCATTCTAAGCATCAGGTGGAGCAGGGAGCCCTTTCTGACCCTCGGGACCTATTTTGGGGCTGACAGTCACCTCACCTTGCCAGATCATACTTGGTCTCTGATGTACACAACCTCATATTTTCTAGTATTTTCTGTTTGATCTTAAGAGGCAGCTTCAGAGTTGAGCCCTCTGTATCCCCAGAGGAGAAGTCCATCCTAGCAGTGTGCACACCCTCTCTGTAGTTTGACAGTTATGTTATGCTTAAAGTCCTTTTGAAAGCCTTCCACCAGGTGGGCCTCTTACTTCCCCGTCAGTGTCTAGGTAGACCAGCTACTCCAGTGGGTTACCACTGCAGAAGACAGGGCACCAACCTTGATTCTGGTTCAGCTTCCCATTACTATTTAGTTTTGATGCTTCCTGTTGTTGGTAAGAGTGTGACTCTAGTATCTTTGCCTTTTTTTTGTGTGCTGGTTCTACGGCTTAAACTCATGGTCTAGGCACTGTCCCTGAGCTTTTGTGCTCAAGGTCAGTGTTCTACCACCTGAGCCACAGCTCAACTTTGAGCCTTTTTGTTTTTGGTGATTAATTAAAGGTAAGAAGATAAGAGTCTCACAGACTTTCTTGCCTCAGATGGCTTCAAACTGCAATCCTCAGATCAGCCTCCTGAGTAGCTAGGATTATAGGCATGAGCCATTAACATCCAGCTATCTTTACATTAAGAAAACCCCACAATACCTAGTAGGTACCATACTGGGCACAGAGTGGAATGGGGCAATGTTCCTCACCCTCTGGAGGCAGATGGGTGCCAATCAGAAGAGTCTGAATCCTGAATACCTGGATGGGTAGAGCTGCTGAGGCTCCAGGCAAGCTGGCCCATGCTGTTTCTTCCAAAGTCCTGCAGACAGTGAGAGTTTTCTGGTCTGGAAGCTGTGGACTACACAAGGGGACCACAAGTAGGGAAGCTGTTAGCCTTACAATTGGAGGGAGTGGTGCATTTGCTCTGGGTTAGGAGGCCTGTTGTAGAGCTATTAGCTGAGCTCAGAGAAATAGAGGTGATCAGACATTACATCCATCCCTAGATGTGAACAAGAAAGGAGTGCTGTGTCTGTACCCATGTCGATGGCTACCTCCCCTTAAATCTAGCTCCAGCCAGAGCTCCTGGAGTCTCTCAGAGACAGAACAGGTGTCTTATCCAAAGACATTCATTAATCACACACTTTTTAAGGGGGTGGGGAGGTATTCTCCTGAACCACTGCTTCCTTCCTACCTCATTAATACATTTTTAATCTTTGATTTCTTAAAGCCAACTGAAAGTGAAAATGTCCCTGTCCCAACTGCTACACCTGGGGTAAGATCAGTGACTAGTCTCCAGGGGCTGGGCTTTTTCCTTGAGTTTATTTGACCATGTCAAGTTTTCCACTGGTTTTTTCTGTATTCTCCATGATTGTCCTTCCAGAACAGTGTCTGCAGTGGTTTGCATTCATCATCAATGTCCAGTACTCTTGGCCAGCCCAGCGTTCTCCTCTAACACAGTAGAACACGTGGACATGCATGTGTTGTGTGGACATAGTTTTCCAAATCCTGTGTTGTTAGCATGTAACTTTTCCTTTCATATCATGCTTTTTAAGGTGAAAAGGCCCTAGAAACACATCTTCAGTTCTTACCTCTGTCACCTTTGCATCTGTTGCTGTTTTTCTGAAAGTGTTGCATGTTCTACTTTCCATTGGGTTTGACTTCTCCATGATAACCCTTCAGAACTCTGAAGAGAGCAATAGAATCTCCATCACCTTTTTCCGTCTTTTCCGAGTGATGCGATTGGTGAAGCTTCTCAGCAGGGGGGAAGGTATCCGGACTTTGCTGTGGACATTCATTAAGTCCTTTCAGGTAAGAGCTGTGGGTAAGATTCTGTTTGTCTTTGAAGATTGTGTGTAAATCAGTTGTCCCCTCTCCTGGAACAGCCAGGACAAGACCACTGTGTGGACTTAAGTCCGAGAGGATATGGAATGCTAGGAAGACAGTAAGAAGGCCCTATCGCCCAGAGATCCCATCTTTCCCAGATTGAAAAGAGATGTAAGTCTCTGCCTTAGTGCCCCAGGATGCAGGGGTGGTTGTGTGTAAGAGAGGGAATGTCCCTAGAAACCAATGTAATTTCTTGAGGGTGGCTCCTTTTTCTTCAGCTGCAACAGTTCTGACAGCTAGTCTAGTTTATACACTAGTTTATGCTACCTGGGCCATAGCACCATCACCAGTCTATGGATTACTCAGTTCCTGGCAGGATCAGAGTTCAGTACATTTTGATATAAGCCAGGATTCATTTGTCAACTGTCATTCCTCAGGCTGCAGCCTAGTTCTAGTTTATTCTTGAGCATAACCAAGTGCTTCTGAACTTCTAATACTGTGCCCCAAATATTTGTGTTTTAGGGACCAACTCTGTTGAGAATAAGAAATAAAATTCTTGTTAAAAGTGCACCTACTGGGCATCAGTGGCTCATGCCTGTAAGCCTGGCTACTCAGAAGGATGGGATCTGAAGATCATAGTTCAAAGCCAGCCTGGGCAGGAAAGTCTGTGAGACTCTTATCTCCATTTAACCACCAAAAAGCTAGAAATGGAGCTGTGACTCAAGTGGTATTGTGCTAGCCTTGAGCAAAAAAAGCTCAGGGATAGCACCCAGGCCCAAAGTTCAAGCCCAGGACTGGCACCAAAAATGGTTCATTCATGTGGAGGTTTGTAGCTTACACACAAACATTAGGAAATGAGTCATTTACCTTCTTTATTACTTGTCTATGTTTCATTGAAACATAAATGTTTATGCGAATAAATGAAGTTACCTAAAGATAAACTTCAAGCTTACCTTTCACCACCTCTGGGTGTTAACATCCCAGTAAGCTTTTATTCAAAATGAGTAGGATTTGAACAGGCAAAGGGGAGGAGAAGGGAAATCTCAGTCCTGCTAAGGATGAGGATGAGCCATGAAATCCCTCATCACTGTAATTATTCATGAGAAGTGCCAAAACTTGTAATGAGCTGCTGTAAGAATAGAATCTTTCAATAATATCACTTACTCTATTTAAATTTAATTTTATTGTTGAGGTGATGTACAGAGGGGGTTACAGTTCCTATTTGAAGTAGTGAGTACATTTCTTGTCAAACTTGTTACCCCCTCCCTCATTTTTTCCCACTTTCCCTCCCCTCCAAGCCTTCCCCCAAGTTGTGTCACTTATTCTTTTTAAGGAAGTGTTGAACTTTTATTTGGCAGTGCTAGTTTGAATTCAGGGCTATATGGTTGTTAGTCAAGTGCTCTACCACTTGAACTTCACCTCCCGCCTTTATTTTTTTAAGATAGTCTGTGCCTTATATATGCCAGCCTTGGATCGAAATATTCCCTCAGACAAAATTCCTCCTACTTATGCATCCTGTATAGGTGGGATTACAGGCATAAACCATGATATCTGGCTTGTTTGAGCACTTTGAGAGACTTGAGAACTTTCGGACTCAGAGTAGTCTTCCTAATCTCCTCTTCCCAAGTAGCTGGATTACAGGCATGAGCCATCTCACATAGATAAACTTTTTAAAATATTTGGTAAATATGGAAGTTATAACACAGAGTTCACACTGAGAAACTGTGTCAATGAAATCCTTTTAGTATTTTTTAACTATATTAATTACACAAGGTAGTTTCATTGTGATATTTCCATATATGCACATAATGTATTTTGGTTCTGGGCTGGGAAGGTGGCTCAGTGGTAGAGCGCTTGCCTTGCATGCATGAGGCCCTGGGTTCGATTCCTCAGCACCACATAAGCAGAAAAAGCCGAAGTGGCACTGTGGCTGAAGTGGTAGAGCGCTAGCCTTGAGCTGAAGAACTGAGGGACAGTACCCAGACCCAGAGTTCAGGCCCCACGACTGACAAAAAAAAAATGTATTTTGGTTCTATTCACCCTCTCTATTACTTTTTACTATCCATCTCATCTCCTCTCCCCCTTTTTACAATCTTTATTGGGTTTCACTATTCTGTTCTCATTCATGCCTATAATGATGGAAGTATATTGTATGATTGTGCCAAGAAAAAAATTTTAATACTTGGTAATCTAAGAAGAAAACACAGAGAAGTGTGGTAGAGATTTTAACCTTGTGGGACTCTGTTAAGCATTTCAGCTAAGGGGATGGAGCTGTGGTCCTAGGCCATGCTGGCAATCACAGATCCACAACAGAGTGGCCTGTAAGTCTGCTAGCCACTGCTTCTGATGAACTTCCTTGGATAGAAGAGAAAGAAAAGCATTAAGTGTGAGTGCTTGGAATGAAGCCGACAGCACTAGAGGTGTGTTATACACATGGACTTGTTTATCACATGTTACAAGGGAGAAAAGCAATGGAGGAATACTGGATAAAAGGATTGGGGTCTGGTCACACACATATATTTGTATAGATACTCCTAAAGGAAGCACAGACCTAGTGGATACCCAGATAGCTCCTTTTCTTCTCTGGCCTGGCCCTTAACTTTGTAGTTCTTTCAGGTATTTATTTTAAGGAAGATGTTTTACATCCTACAGCAACAACTCTGACTCAGTAATTCCATTCATAAGACTTCACCAGAAGGAAACATTCTAGCAGAGGCAAGATTATTTTATATAATGGTATTTTTTTTGCAATATGGCCTATAATTCACTCACATGCCTACAAGAGCAAGTGAAAGCTTCGCAAATGTCCAGTGTTTTAGAATGGTTTTACCAATGACAATTTCACAAAGAATTCACATCATAAACTCAAAATTCATTGTGAGTGTCTGTGTGGAAGATGTTTAGAGCTCACAAAGGGTTAATGACCACGGAGAGCACATCGCGCCAGCAACAGGAGAAGACTAGTCATGCAGGTGGTAGGACCAAAGCAGTTGTGCTGGGCCGAGATTAAAGAAGTTCTTTCTTCCTCACCCTCTGTGTCCCTTCACCCTAACATGTGGAAAAGAAAAGAAGCGTGTGGCCCATGTGGGCCTCTCCTGCTGTGCTGAGCAGCTCCCAGGGCAGGTGTCCAGTGCCAACTCCAGTGCTTCTTCTCTTGCAGGCCCTCCCATATGTTGCCCTCCTCATCGCCATGCTCTTCTTTATATATGCAGTCATCGGCATGCAGGTGAGTGTCAGCTCCCTTTCCTTCATGGACGCTTTTGCTAGATAGCTCTAGATCTGTGTCAGGATGTACCTTAGCCAGGTAAAATAGAAAGAAGGTTTTGATTTTTTTTTTTTTAGCCAGATGCCTTGCTAGCTGAAGAGATGGCACTGAGATAGTTGTGGCCCTTTAGGGCAGAAAGATGGAATTTCCAGGAATAGAGCCTGTGGCAAGAAAAGACCAGGGCCAGAAGAGAGGTTAAGATGCTGCCAGAAAATCTGTGTCATCACACTTCTGCCTCACCTGTGTCTTGGGAGAATTAACTGCTGGAGAAAACCCACAGCTGATTTTAGTTGTGCTTTGCTATAGGAGAGCCAACAGAAGAGGAAATGCCACACTAGAGGAAACCCTATTTGTCAGTGTGGTACCTTCAGTGGCTCACCTTTCCAAAGAGGAATGGAACCAGGCTCTTCTGTGACCTTGCTGTACAAACAAGGCTGCAGCATGCTCCCCCAGTCGTTTGGGGGCTGTAGAAGGGATTTTACCTCATTAACAGCTGGGTCCTAATACCATGTGGGCAGCTGAGTTGAAGGCAGAGAGCTTCTGTGCGTAGAGGGAAATAGAAGGTAGCATATGTCTCTGGACCTCTATATCGCCTTACAAATTCTCCACTTGTCTTTCTAATTAGGGAAGGATAAGAAAGGTGAAGTGATTCTAGAAGCAGAGACGTGGTGGTGTTTTTTATCCTGAGGGCATAGAAGCACTTGCAGGGCTCTAGGAATTATAAAACAAGACTCATCATACTTGAGCCCTTGTAATTGAGCAGCCTGTGATGTTGTGTGTCCCAAAGGGTCTTCTCAGGGAGCTGCAAACCGCATTGTATGCCCCCCCCACATTCTCCCAGCAGTCACTAGTCAGGCATAAGGCTCTTTGCTCACTTTCCATTGCCTCAGATAAAGCCCACTCTCTCATGAGGTTCATGAGCTCTACCTTTGTCTCCAGCCCCATTGCTCTTCAGTCTGTTCATCACTCATGGTTTCGTTCTCCAGGACGTATGTACTCTTGTCAGCCCTGCTTCTTCCCTCTATCCCAGATTACACTTTGCACTCTTCACCTTGTCACCTGACTGACTCCTACTTAACCTTCAGTTCTAGGCTTCCATGTCTATTTCCCTGTCACTTTTTCCTGACCTTTAACCTCTTAGCTTTGGGTAGATGAACCTGTGCCCCGCTTCCCTGTTGGATCTGAACCACTTCACCACTCATTGTGCAAGATTGCCACTGTGTTATTACCTTTGTAGTTTCTCCTTGAATGTAAGAATGTGCCTGTCTGGAGCACCATTTTTCAGGTGTTTAACACAATCCTGGCAACTGGCTATGCCCAGAAGATCTTTGTTGAATGAATGAGGTGCCAGGTATCCTGAAAAATCCCCATTTGCTGTAGATCCAATCAGAATTTGTTCTAAATTCACACAAGAATTCTGCTTTTAAAAAATATATTTGTTAGATAACTTTCCATTACTATAGTGAAATACTAGAGACAATTATAAAGAAAAAAGTTTATTTTAGCTCACAGTTTTGGAGTGTCTAACCCTTCTACTCTGTCATCAATTGGTCACATTGTTTGGAGCTTGTGGCAAGGCAGCCCATCATGGCAGAAGCTTATGGTGTAACACAATTGCTTACCTTATGACCAGGAGAAAGGACCAGAATTCCAAAATCCCCTTTGAGGGCATAAATCCCTCTCCCCCTCTTAACCCCCAGTAAGCCAGGGACCTCCCATTAGTCTCTTTCTCTTAAAGTTTTCACCTCAACAATATCACCCTAAGAATCAAGCCTTTAACACATGAGCCTTTGAGATACAAACTATGGCAATAATGAAATCTCTTCTTATTTTTTTTCTAATAACTTTTCTACCTAGATGTTTGGAAAAGTTGCCATGAGAGATAACAACCAGATCAATAGGAACAACAACTTCCAGACGTTTCCCCAGGCAGTGTTGCTGCTCTTCAGGTGACTGAATTTGTGCCCTTGGGCAGGTAGTCCAGTTTGTCTCCAGCTCTGAAGACAGAAGATGTTTATTACCAAAGTAGTGTGCTTTCCCCCGACAGCAACTTAGCTTGTTGTTTTTGTTTGCTTTGTATTCTTAAACAGACTCCTAGCATTTCAGCAACAGAGATGTTTAGATTGTGACTGGCTTAAGGTTTATTTATTTGGGAGTTAGTAAAGCTACATAGACCACCAAGAAAATTGGATAAATGCTTATCTGTGAAAAAGGGCACCAAAATACAGTCAGAAGAACAGAAATTTAGCAGAAACATGGAGACCTTTTGTGCAGCCAATAGGGGATAACCCAAGATGTACAGTTTCAATTTCTATAGGATTATTTATAACCCTAGATAATTAATTTGGTAAAAAATCTGCCTCACAGGAAAAAACTTTTTGAAACTATGGAAGTAATTTCTCATGACTCCAGTGACCACAAGTGAAGTGGTCTCCAACTCTTTGCTTTCGACAAATTTAATCAAGGATAATCATTAAACAATTATAATATGTATGTTTGAAGTAAAGAAGATAGAAAAACACCCATTTGTGCAAAAGAATTGGCATGCCTGCATCAAATGATTCTTAAAACCAGGGAGTGTCATAGTAGAACCTCTAGTAACTGAGCTAAGTTGTGTTGAAAAATGAGTAGGAATTTCCGATTTTCCCTAATTCAATTCAGCATCTTTCAAAGTACTTACTTAGATTTGGCTCTAATTAAGAATTTCCATGAGATGTATAAGACACCATGCTGAAAAATTAACTTTACAACTTAGGTTGGGGGAGGGATGGTAGGGGAAAAACAAAGGAGGACGCAACAATACTTGGTAGGAAGTGTACTCATTACCTTGCTCATGTAACTGTAACCCCTCTATACAGTATTTTTACAATAAAAAAAATATTTAAAAAAGTATTTCCTCCACTGGGGACATGGCTCACGTAGTAATATTCCTGCCTAGCAAACGTGAGGCCCTGAGTTCAAACCTTAGTGCCACCAAAGTCATTATGAATATATTACTTTCCTACCCAAAGTTTGTAATCTTCAGTCCCCCTTTCTCTCATTAAAATCATTTCCTTTGTTCATCTTAAAAGGTGTGCAACAGGTGAGGCCTGGCAGGAGATCATGCTAGCCTGCCTCCCAGGAAAGCTCTGTGATCCTGAGTCAGATTACAACCCTGGAGAGGAATACACATGTGGGAGCAACTTTGCCATTGTTTATTTCATCAGCTTTTACATGCTCTGTGCATTTCTGGTAAGCAGTCACAGCAGCTCCTGTCCTCTGTTTACAGGGCTTGTGAAGCATTTAGGAATCAGATCAGTGATGCGCCCTTTCAATGGTTGGCCCTCTGGTCCCACTGGGAAGTTTGTGAGGGTATTTAATCACACATAACTATCACCTTGGCTGTGAGTAGGGATTGAGTGCTCACTGATAGGTTAAGAGCATTGCCAGTCATCCCAGCTGTTTAGGGCTTCTGGTACCTTTCTAAAATTTAGCTGGCAACAATAAATTATAATATTGTATTGTGCTTGAGAAGCACCAGCTAATGTATCCACCAGCCCCCTCTTGAGAGTATACCAAGCCATTTTGGAAAGCTAGAAGCCTGACCTTTTCTTAAGCATTCTCAAAAGCAGAATATTTATGATCTTTTTGGGGACTGAAAGACATGTTCAAGGGGGAAGATGGGAAGGGATAGGAAAGGGAAACAAAGGAGGAGGCTACAATGCTTGATAAGAAATGTACTCAGGTGGACCCATTGCAACAATGAGATGTACAAGTCGTTATGTCGAAAATGAACTTTACAACTTTGGTGGGGGGGGCGGGGAGGATTGGGTGGGGGGGAGGGGGGAGGATGGGAAGGGATGGGAAGGGGAAACAAAGGAGGAGGCTACAATGCTTGGTAAGAAATGTACTCATTATCTTTCCCATGTAATTGTAACCCCTCTGTACAGTATTTTCACAATTTAATATATATATATATATATATATAATTTTAAAAAGACATGTTCAAAAAGCGCATGCTAGAGAGTCAAGTCTAAGAAGGCTATCCTCCTCCTATAGCTAAAACTCCTTCCTTCTGATTGCCTTTTTCAGATCATCAATCTGTTTGTGGCTGTCATCATGGACAATTTTGATTATCTGACCCGGGATTGGTCTATTTTGGGGCCTCACCATTTAGATGAATTCAAACGAATATGGTCAGAATATGATCCTGAGGCAAAGTAGGTGGAAAATGAATCCAGATGGCTTTTCATGTGGGCTGTTTTGGAATGTCAGCTGTGAGTTTTATGGAAGGAGGGGTGAATAGAAAGCTCCCCTTAACTTCATGTTGTATTTTGCTTTCAGGGGAAGAATAAAACACCTCGACGTGGTCACTTTGCTCCGACGTATCCAGCCTCCTCTGGGATTTGGGAAATTGTGCCCACACAGAGTAGCATGCAAGGTTTGTATGGTAACCTCAATGCAGGAACTCACTGTTCAGTGCAACAGATACTCACTGAATAGCACTTAACTGGGCTTCTGCCTTTGAGATTCCCTCAACTGTTATGGAACCTGAACTCAGTAATAAGAGGAGAAAGAGAATTCTGTCATTAGTCATTGGACGGTTGGTGGGATGGAGTCCAGGGGAAGTGTCAGGGGCTGGGGATACAGCTCAGTGATAGGTTCATACCTGGTATGCACAAGGTCCTAGACTTGATCCCCAGCACTACAAAATACAAACAAACAAAAGCAGGAGATGTGTGAGTTTGTCAGAGGCAGAAAGTGCTTTAAAATGTGGGCACTCAGAACCGAGACAGAGGCAGGAGAATGGACCTAATAACTAGCCATTAGTAAATCATCAGGTCACCATTTACCTAGAATACAAGAAGTGGCAAAGGGGCCCAGGCACAAGCTGAGTCTAGTTGTGAAGAGCATTCTGTGCCACACTAAATCCTGTGGACAGTCAGGGAAATGTGGATTTCAGTTTTCCATCTGAGGGAGCTGACTCCATTTATGTGGAGTAGGAGACTTGAGGAGGGTACCAACCAGGAGACCCTGAAGGAGGACTGTGGGAGTGAGAAGAGAGAGGAGCAGGCCGCTTGAAGATCTATTGAGGAAGTAGAACAGAAACACCATGTGGCTGAGTGAGGAGAAGGAAGAGTTACAGGAGCACCCATATCCTTGCTTGGGTAATGGGGTACATGGTGACATGTGCTATGTCATGGCTACTCTTAGGGCTCTTTTCCTGAGACACCAGGCTGAGGTTTCATCCAAGATGGATCTAGATCTTGCATTCTGCTTTTGTCATTTCTCTATGGAACCATGCTCTCTAAACCCTATGTGAGGTATATCTTCCTTCCAAAGGTGTTCTCAGAGGGCTGTAATTTCAATGGAAGGTTGACTAGAAAAGGCATGAGGGATTACCAGAATAAAGTAGTGAGGAATGTGGCTGTTATCAAGCATTTTCATTCTCCTAAAGAACGTTTCTTTCCACTTACAGAGATTGGTTGCCATGAACATGCCTCTCAATAGTGATGGGACTGTCATGTTTAATGCAACCTTATTTGCTTTGGTCCGAACAGCTCTCAAGATCAAGACTGAAGGTGAGCATTCCCTAGGAGCAGGACAGGTGGTAGAGGGAGAGGGAAACACTGCCTCTATCTGGACTTTGCCTCAGTGAAGGGGAGACCCTTGGGAAAGATGTTGAGTGCAAGATACAGATATTCATCTGAGTACCAGGCCCCTGGTCACCCCTTCCTCCCTCCTGTCCTTATTTTTTCTTCACTTGGTCCCAGGATGCACTGAATGGATTTATCCTACTGCTTATTACATAGTTGGGAATATAGGGAAGGTATTGGGGCAGAGACAGAGCCATCACAAATGGACTCACTCTAGATGTCTCTTCCTAGTCTGATTTTCAGTGTGAGGGAGTTTACCCTTCTTAGCAATAGTTTCTTTCCCTGTGAAAAGTGACTAAATAAAAGGATTCTAGGGAGATTTCTGAAGAAGCATGGGGTAATATCTGAAGAATGCAATCAGTACTTGGGAAGCTGTAAAAGAATCACATCTTCCCAGCAGGACCCTTGACCCTCATGCCACGTTCAGTCCTGCTCAGACCTGTCAAAACAGGTATTGGAATGTAGAGCCTGGGGTTAACCATGTCAGAGGTAGATTGGAAAGGAGGTTGCAAGGAGGAGGTGGACAGGAGAGAGGAGGCAGCAAGGGACATTGAGTCAGGGGACAGGGGATTTTCACAACTTGCTCAATAGCTTGCTGGCTATTTAGCAAAGCCATTTTCTTCCAGCCTAACATGTTCCTTTTGTCACTTTCTCATCTGGAATCTGGCCACAGGCCTGTTCACTTAAGGGTTCCAGAAGGCATACTCTTACATATTGAGGTATTCATGGACAAAACATCAGTTGTGTGGCACAGATGAGTACATGTAGTAGAAACTGAGAAAAGTCATATTTGGGTGGAATTTAGGTGTAATATTCAAAGTAGAGATAGGGCCAGAACAGCCAGTGGAGGAGGAAGAGACCTTCTGGGCTAGGAGCAGTAGGAAGAAATAGGTCCTGACTGTAGAGGGTAGGATGGGCGGGATCAGAGTTTATAGGTCTTGAATTCTAGGGTAAAACACTGGTGTTCCCATTGTGCAGGGACTTTGTATTGGGTAAACTTTGTGACTGACCCTGAATACAGGAAGAACTTTGGCACTGAGCATGGAGAGCCCCATCAGAGAGTAGCGCATTAGTCTAAGCCAGGCAGGTCCAAGACATCATGGTGAGAACAAGGAGAGGGAGAGGGAAACAGAAACAATGCTGTTTCCCCTTTTGCTTTTTGGATTCAGGGAACCTGGAACAAGCTAATGAAGAACTTCGAGCGGTGATAAAGAAAATCTGGAAGAAAACCAGCATGAAACTACTTGACCAAGTTGTCCCTCCAGCTGGTGGTCAGTGTCATTTATTTCCTTGGTAGCTTTTGGCCAAGTCATTAGTTTTAGTGATGGCATCTCCAGAAGCCCCTGAGAGTATTTGCAAGATGCTTTAGGAATCAGAATGTTAGATCCCTTTGATCATTCAATGTAATTATTTGGGGTCAATATGAAGACCATTGGGACCCAGAGGAGACTTCAGAAGGGAGGAATCTGAGCCTCACATGGCTGGAGCAAGGGTTTTCTTATTAACGAAGGAATGTATGGTAGAGAACAAGATTGCTATTGCAAAATGAAAAGCCTGTACTTTTTGTTCACAAAGAAATATTCCAAACTAGTTTCCAGTTACCCTTTAACATTTTGTTGAAATATTCGCTTGAAAAATAGGTAGTTTTCAGGAGCAGTATTTTCAAAATGCAACTTTGCCAACATAATTACCAAAAGTGTCCCTTTAAGGAAAATTTAGAGACAGAACTAATGAGCATGCTTATTTCCTTTTGCTATTTATCACAAATTAACTGACTAAACTTTTAAAATATATAATATATAACATGTATATTATATATATTTATATACTGTTTTCCATTTTTGTTTAAATACACATGCACTTAGAAGTCAAGATGGTTACTTTTGGACTGTTTTGTTTTCAAGTTTTAAAGGTGCAGGATCTTCTCACCCAGAGACATTCCACCAGCATTTAGCCACCTCTTGAGCACATGATAAGAATCTGGTGTGTCTTATAACCAGTGATGCTCTTAAAGTGTCTTTGTGGCTTTTGAGGCTAGTCTGGCTCAGTTCTAGGAGCTGACTCCCGAACCTGGGCCAACATGGTTACAAGGCATCTCCCCCTGAGAAGGTGATGAGCCATGCTTCTTGGAGGACAGAGAAAACAGTATGTTGGCCAGCTTGCTCCTCGGATAAAGCAAAAAGCAGAATATGGGCTTTTGTCACTGAAGGGAGCCACCCATATCTGGAATGGCCACCACCAGCTCAAAGCTGGGGACAATGGCCCAGAAAGAAATGACAAAAGGAAATAAAAGTCCCACCTAGAGAACCCGGACACCCCACAGGAGAACTGATGCTGCACATTTAAAACTCCTCTTTGATTTTTGTTCTTTTCCTTTCAGCTGCACATCCAAGTGCTCGCATGGCTTAGATAACTTGCTTTTAAAAATTGTTGTAACAATGTGCTTAAGCTTTTTCTGCAGCCTCCATTCCTTTCAACACTCAGTCTTTCAGAATATTCTGAAGCAATTCTGTTTTAGGGTGGTGGCATGGAATCAGAGTTATCTCTTGCCAAATGAATTCCCCTACAATGTTTCTTGAAATACAGATGCATGCTTCAGAATTGTGGGCTCTGCCAGTCTTTGTAAACCTTCCTTGGGAGCTCAAGTTCCCCTGAACTGCTCTCACTCAACCTTATGTCTCTTTTGAACTGTCACCTTCCTTATGACTGGTCTACCTCCACACTAATGCTCATCCTCACGAGATGCACTTTTAGAGAGTGTTGTTTGCATTCTTGTGAAACTTCATTTCTTTTCATCTTCTGGGAGGAAAAAAGTCAAGAACTTGGCTCATCATCCAAAGTCTATCCCTTTGAAGAGTTGACCAACTGTTGGCTCTACTAAACTTCTCATAAAGATTAAATATCCTTTCCCTTTTTCAGTCCAGTAGTTTGGCCTGGCTTTTTCTTTATATTGCTATATGAATATAGGGGAGACAGAATGCTCCAGACTTTCTATGAAGCTTTTGTTCCTGTGCCTAGTATAGCACCCATCCAGGTTGAATCTCATGTAAATACTGTTGCCACTAGAAGACAGTGGCATTCAGGTTTCAGTGGGCAATTTGAGCTAGGAGTTTGGTATCTGTTTTCACCATTGGTGTCTTTGTGTTTCATCTTTTGTCCTCAGGTAGACCAGTAGTCCCCAACCTTCCCAATATCATGACATACTTAGGAAAAGATTACATTGTACACCCTCTGTGTGTTAATTGTTTACCCATTGGGGCACATACATAGGTATCTCCAGAAAGTGAGGGCATCAGTGTCCCAACACTGACTTGCCAGAGAGGGGAAGAATGAACTGGCAGGTCTGAGGTACTTATGGAGACCCCAGTGATCTGGTGACAGATAAGGATAGGAGGCGTGTCTTAGAGGCCTTACTGGTAGGAATATGATGTGGGGCATCACTGGTCATTATGAACCTGGTAAACAGGTCACTCAGGAATGAAATACGGAGTGTGAATTGGAAGCTTTCTTTTCTACCCTTGGTGGGCTCTGACTTCAGAGACATCCTGATCACTCTCTGGTCATCAGTGCCAAGCCATCACAGCTTAAAATATGGGCCCAGGTTCTCACCTGAACTCTTCCATCTCTACTGCCACTGCGTGGATCCTCCTTCTTTCTATTTAGAAGCTTCCTCGCCTCTTTAAAGGCTCTCCTGCTTTTAGGCCTTCGTTTCTTGAGTTGAATCTTTGACACCTTGGCCCTGAAGGAGCCACTTAGCTAGCCCTATCTCTCAAGCCCTGAGCCCAGATGGCCTTACCACAGTTATTCCTTCTCTTCTTTCCTTTTCTATTTTGCTAGAACTTGTTACTGAGAAATCTTTTTTAGGCACATTGTCTCACTACCTCAGCATGTCAGCGGAGGCACACAGGTGGCCCTTGAGTTCTGCCCTAACTCTGCTCTACAGCAGAAGGTTGCTGAGGGTTAGGCCTGCATTTTTCAGCGGCATCCTGGTGTGGCATAAGGGGTGAGGTATGCTTCTGGTAGAACCAGTGCTTTCGAAGGGCTCACAGAGAAGACTTGAGGGTTTGGAGTACAGAGGACACCTGTGGCATGCCAGGTAGAGCATCTCCGTGGGTTCCCTATAAACACTCATCAGGCAACTGGCTTACTAACTGTGGCCAGTCCAGGAGAAGGCTAGACTTGTAATATGAGGAAGGCACTCCAAAGATGCACGTGGAGTTGGAGCTTAGGATGTCTGTAGGAAGGTGGTGTGGCTGAGGGGAAGATCCTAGGCATACTGCTTCAGGTTCAGCTCATAGCCCAGAGGACTTTGGTGAATCATATAACTCCACATACAGAATTCCTCCGATTTGGTAACTAACCATCTGAATCCAGATGGGCAGAGGCTGAAGAGCAGTGCAAGGAGTATGCCGTCCCAACCTCAGTAGCTCTGCTTTTCCTCTTGCCTAAGCACAATGCATCATTAGACAGTTTAGGCAAGCCCGAGTCAGATTAAGGCTCGTGTTTTTACATGTAACATAGGTTTACTCCAAGATGTTTCTGGTTTGGTTTAGTATGTATAGAAGGCACTTACTATTTCTCCAGAATAGACCACCCTAAGACAGCCTCCTCACTAAGTAACACTGAGCAGTTTCTGATAGTGAGGGATGGAGAGGCCATCCAAAGTGGCCCCGTAGTCTCCAGGTGGGAAAGATAAATCGGCAATGCCTCTCCTGTGGACACTAAATAGAGCCCACTTAGGATGTAATAGTGAATACAGTGGGTCCCATTGACCCCCCTGGCTTGTCAGGCTTTAAGATCTACTTCAGTAGGTACGGCTGTGAGTGTAAACATCATAGTAACCCTGGTGGCTTGTAGTCATGCAGTGCTTGGCCCTGAAGACAACCCAAGTAGCAGGTTGGGTGCTTTCCATGCCTTCTCTCATGCCATCCTTACAGCTCTTGAAGTGACATCCTCTATTCGCCAATGAGAACACAGATTCAGACAGGCTGAGCTTCCTGCTCTCAATCCGTGACTCTTGCAAGGGAAGCTTGGCCAACAGCCCAGGGACCTGCAGCTGTTCAAGCCTCTGTAAGTGAAGTTTGGGGGCCTCCAGCCCCCAACATGGCTCCACACAAGGCTGGCTGCCAAGATGGCCTTAAGCTGTCCATCTAGTAGAGACCCCAGCATGCTGAAGATCTGATGGCAACACTCTTGAGAGGCCTGGGGTCACATGTGCACATTTAGGTGGTTTACCATAAGATGGCCAGAGCCTCTATTCTGCCTCATGCATCACCATAAAGCTTGTCAGCAGAGTTCTGATTCCCCAGTGAGCCATGTTGTTTCCAAACAGAGCAGAAACAAGCCCAGCTCAACTTGGGGCTAGTTGGAGCTGTCAACTGCAATGCTGAAAACCAGCAATTCTGAATTACAAACCAAAAATGGGCTCTGGAACTTATTGGCAGAGATGGGGGAGCAGTGTGTGAAAAATCTGTATCTGCAGTCATTTTTCTGAAACTTCCTCTCCTTCTGAGCTTATGTGTCACCTTTCTAGATTTCTATCTTGAGACATAGGGATTTGGATGGTTAATTGCATTTGATATTTATGGTAATTACACATGCAAATCTCTATGCACAGGGGGGTGAAAACCTGACCTGCAAAGCCATTTTGTTTTGTAATTTTTTATTTTAAGTGAATAACCAATATGACATTTCATATCGTTACTAATACACTACTCTATTAAACTCTCATAATTAAATATAATACTTTATGCAACATTGAACATCAGTCCATGTAACTGACTAATTTGAAGCCTTAACTGCTTTGCAAAGCCTTGCTTTTTGCTAGACTGAACGCCCCATGTTGTAGGATAAGAAGAGATCAGTGCCCTACGCACTGTCCTGCCCCGCCCCAGCCCCAGCCAGAAGCGTATGTTTAGGCTTTTGGTCCAAATGTGCTGATTCGGGAGAGCTGTGTCTGGTCTCTCCGTTTAGATGATGAGGTAACCGTGGGGAAGTTCTATGCCACTTTCCTGATACAGGACTACTTTAGGAAATTCAAGAAACGGAAAGAACAAGGATTGGTGGGAAAGTACCCTGCGAAGAACACCACAATTGCCCTACAGGTGAATTGTCCTCTTGTTCTGTTTTCTTTTTTTCACTAACAATGTTACAAGCTTATTTGAAATACTAGAGAGCTGCCTATTCGTGGTTGAACAGTACCACAAGGATTTTGTTTAAACTGAGATACTGCATACTCCCCCAAATGTGGACTAGCCATTTCTGGGCCACGAGGTAAGTGCTACCCTCACCCTCTGCCTTCTCCATTGAGCCTGTCCCTGCCACCAGCCAGTCAGTGTGCAGGGTCCCTAGCATGGCCATAACAGGAAAGGAACAAATGCTTTCCTCACACCCTGTCCCCTCCAATCTTCTCCAAAGGCAATGTTCTGTAGGCAGGCCCATCTTCCCCACAGCCCTGGCTCAGGGTTCTGCTGCCCAGTGAACAGCTTTCCATCTGAACGCAAGTGCTTTGTTTTGTTTCTGTTTGTTTCTTACCCCACTGCTTGCTGGTTTTTGGTCCATTTCAGTAACATCCATCACTTCCTAGTGTGTACTATGTTCATGTGTGTGTGTTTGTGTGTGTGTGTGTGTGTGTGTGTGTGAGTGTGTGGTGCGTGCATGAGTATGGTATGGCTGTCTCTGTATGCTGTCTCCTGATGGCCACGGTAGCTTGCTGTGAGATATGCTGTGAGATATGAGATATGTTCTGTCCTATCTAGGCCAGGCTCTGGCCCATTTCCCCTCCTCTAACCTGGGTCCCTCCTGCTTCATCCTCCACACCTCTACAGTATGGATGTGACTTATAGGAACCTCTAGTCCAATCAGGGTCCACACATCCAAGGGCTATAGAATTGTAGGTCAACCCAAAGCTCTGAGTAGGGAGCAGGTATATAGAGGGGAAAGAAGACTCCATAGCAGTTTGCAGGAAGAGGCACTAGGAATTGTGGTTCATGTCTGGTGATGGAGAAAGCAGAGCAGAGAGATGAGACTGGGAAAGATGTTCAGAGCAGGATTGGAGAGCTACAGAGGCCAGAGGCTGTCAGAAACAAAGCCTGTCAGCTCTGTTATCTGGATGTCTTAAGTTCATCATGAATAAGATAATGAAATGTCTCCTTTTCTGTTTAAGTTCACACTAAAATTATTTGTATGTCCCTGTTATCATATGTCTTAAATGTGGCTTAATGTAGGTGTTGAGAAGGTTTAATGTGGAGGTTTTTCCCAGAGACAAATGTTCTATGTTCAAAGTAACGGTAACTATGGAAGTGAAGGCTTGTCTGTGATCTCACGGCAAGAAAGAATACGAACATGAGTAATGGTGAATGGGGAATATGGGCGCATGTGTATATGGTAGGGTAGTAGATGACCTTGGGTGGCAGTGATCGACTGATTCACAATGAAATCTCTGTTCTGTCTGAACAGCCATAAGGGCTGGGGAGAACAGCATGCTGGTGGGACAGGTGGACACCAAATCCTATTTGAGACCATCTTTGATCTTTCTCTGGTTATATATCCTTTTGGGAGCTCACTGAGGTCACAGGCTCAATCAGATGGCTCGTTGCTGTCTCAGAGCATAGGGATATAGTAGAAGCTCATTTATCTCCTACTGATCTGCTTTTCAAAAATGTGACAGCCCTCCTTTTGGACCGAAGCTCACAAGTGAAACAAACTGAAAAGATGTGCTTACAGATTTGAACAGGTCCCTGGTTCATACTTTCTTGGCCATACAGGCTGCCAGGAGGGGGAAAGTTGCACATGCTTCTAAAAGCTTTTCCTTCAGGTAGCCATCTGCCTAAAAGAAAAGGTTGGACAGGTTTATCAGTCCTGTGGGTACCCCCTCTCTAGAGGGAATTGCTTGCTATTTTAGGAGCCTAACTGGTAAAGTTAGAACCTGACTTTCTGGAGGGGGAATGTGTCTTTCATTTATAGCTTATGCCATGATATAATCAGCTTAGCTCTGTGTTATGAGACCCTTCTGTTTCTGTGGAGGACGTTTTTGGCAACCACTTAGACACATGGTTATTTATACTTTTTCTGAGCCTCTAAAACTTCCTAGTGAGACAGCAGCTTCAGTACTTGTTCTGGTGTCTGGATAGTCTTTTGGTGTTGTAAAACATGCACAAACAATCCATGACTGAATAACCCCCACATTTCATGTATGGGGTTTATTGAACCTCAGGCTGAAGATTCAGATGGTGCTAACAGTATACAGTTACTTGTTAAAGGTTATGGGTTAAAGACCAGTATCTTGTGATAAAACAATGTTGAGGATTCCTTTGTACTAAACATCTTTCATTTTGTTGTTCATTGAAAGAGTTTCATTTCCTTAGCAAAAGTTAAATATTTCTAGTGATGCCAACACATTTTCACATGGTTCCATTGGGAGTTGAGACTAGGTTTATAATTTATGTTGAGTGCACAGCCTAGAAAATTAAGTTGTGTTCATTATCTTGACAGAAAAATTCTGGAAATGCATTTGATTCTGGAAGCAAGCATCAAAAATAGAAAAAAAACCGGTCTCCTTGAAGGATAATTCTAATTACATATTTTGGGCTTCTACTATAGAAATAGCTTTCAATGCAATTTGTTAACTCCATTTTTAATAAGCACATGAGGAGGCCTCCTTGATGACATATTATGTCATTCTGACATGAAACAAACGTCCTGACCACAACTAGAACAGGAAGCTGCTGTTCAACAGGACATGGCCTATTGAACAGGGAATGGTTTGCTTCTTCCCATGACAGGGTGCAGCCTGGCTCTCAGGCCGGTTGCTAGTGGAGAGTGAAGTATGGCATCTTGGTGTGAGCAGAAATGAAGACACAGGCATGTGCGTGCGGGACTGCGGAGAGTGCAGTCTGTCTGAACTGCTTTCAGAATGGGCCCCTGGGCTGTGTACCCCACAGCAGGGCTCACAAGAGCACACAGAAGCACTGTGGTTTGAACCCTCTGGGCTCTAAACAGAGCCCTGTGTTCAGTCTCCCTGTGTTCAGACCAACTGCAGTGTTGCCTTCTCCACTGAGGGGAGTGGCTTGGGGCACTCTTGCCTCCATATGGAGAAGAGCTCAGCACTGGTGTCCTCTGGCTTCTGTGGTCTGAATGAGTGTGCACTTGCCATCCATCCATCCACCATCGCCATCATTAAAACCAACCTTCTCTATGGAGAAAAGCCAGAGAGAAGCTATATCAGGCCTTTTGGTTTTCTCTCACTCATCTTCTACCATATTCCCTTGAGTTTAATTCAGCATTTGCTCTTCATCCATTGTTGCTACATCCCAATAACCTATCAGTTTCCACAAGGAGCAAAAAATAAAGGAACACAGCCATGTAGCCATGGAAACTTAGTCCCCTTTCAGCTGATCGCCATGCATGGGGAATGTCCCATTATACTTCTAGGTGGGGGACATCTGTGCAAGTTACAGACCCTAGTGAATAAAGTGCCCCATGATTCGAAAAATAAAAGCACTCACAGTGAGAAAAGTTTGTTCATTTCTCTTTCTTTCAACAGTCTAGAATTTCAAGCTCTGATCCCCTGGCACCCAATGGGAACCCCCCCCCTCCATCCTAATTTTAAAAAAGCTCTAGAAGGATAGTGATTTTTTTTAAACCTATTTGGAAGTTGGGTTTAAGGGGAAGACTTCTTCCTGGCTATACAGAATTAGGTTGTTAGGTTGAATAGTTTTAAAGCCAGTGCCCCAGCTTCCGGATATGGATGTGGGTGCTATGGGGAGATGTGGGTGGTCTACCACCAGCCAAGAGCTGTAATCAGCCAGTAGCTGACATGACTTTCTCAGGAAGGCTCAAAGTGTCAAGATGATGGGAAATGAGATCTTCCCAAAAGACTCATTCTAGAGGATCCCATTAGTTTGAAAAGTAGGGAGATTTGTTTTTGGTTTCGTTTGGTTTTAATTTTATTTTTTTAAAAGCATGATTCCACCTAAAGCCATAGAGAGGGCGCTTTTTACCTGTTTTCCTTTTTCAATCTAAGAGGAGAACAAATGCTAAGAGATGGGATTTCACTGGCTGATTCATTTGTTTCAGATGCTTGAACGGATGCTTTAGAATTCTCTGCCTGAGCTACGGCACCAAGCTGGTTAGTCGGAAGGCGTGTGTGGCTAAGGCCTTGAAAGGGCAAAACTCTCACGTGGGCTTAATTCTACTGACACAGCATTTCAGGAGAAATGCAGGCGAGAGCAAATCAAGGCCCCTGGGAGACCCCTGGCCAGCACGGCACCCCTCCGGAAGGTGGAAGCGGGGCGTGGCTCGGCCACAGAGCCATGGCTGCTTGTCACGGATGCTGCTCACGGTGGCTCCTTTTCAGGAAAGGGGACTTACGAGCTTTAACATTTCCCTTCTAAGCCGAGACTCAGAGAAAGGGAAAGAGTGAGAAATGAAATGAACACAACTTCCTGATGATGGCCAGTTTTTAAAAAAAAAAAAAAAAGGAATAAAAAGACGAAGCAGACCTGCCTAAGGTGGTCAGCTGACTCTGTTCCCAAGTCCCGCATCCCTAGTTTGCCCGAGCTCCCAAAGACTGGCAGGCCCCTTGGCGCTGAGCTGACAGTTCCTTTCCTATGCCAGTACGTCATGACCAGCCAGCCCTGCTCTCTGCAGTTGACCCAAGCCAGAATGCAGTGAGAAGTGGACAGGCCAGGAAGCTCAGACACACCCATTGAAACTAACACATACCCCTGCATGCCAAAACCAACCCAGGCAACACCTCAGGTTCCATCTTAACCTGCCCCACGGAAAATGCCACCACACCCAAACCGCATCTAACATCATTTGTCTTTAGTTCGGGCTCAGAGCCAGTCTGGGGATGCCTCTTTGGAAGCAGTGTGGTCTAGTTTCAAGGACACTGGGAGTCAGGGAACCTGGGTTCTAGCCCCAGCTCCAGCATTTGCTTGCTGTGTGACCTTGGGCAAGACACTTAACCTCTCTGTGCCTCAGTTTCCCCATCTGTAAAATGGGGGTAATAATGTCGACCTACCTCACAGGGCTGTTGTGAGGAATAGCTAAGTGATTGTAAAGCACTTTGAACGTATAATTGCTTATTAATTAAGACTACAACAATAATAATATCATATGCCTGTTTACTACCAGAACTTTAAGAAATTCTCGTTTTCATTTGATTTTTTTTTCTGTTCTGTACTGTAGTTATCTATTGAGAAAGAGAATTCTCCCCTTAAGAAATCTAAGTAATGCATAGAGATGCACAGGTTATTGAACAGATTGCATTTTCACATAGTTAAGAGCAGCAAATTTTTGCCCAAGATGCTGATTGATAAGGGAGTCCAATCTCAACTTCTCAGCCAGTTCCAAACTGGAGTTAAGGAGTCTGCACCCCTGATGCTGAGTCCAATAGGCCGAAAGTGGCCAAACAGGATTTAAAAAATTAATATCCAGAACTAGCCTTAGTGTAAAGGTCATGGGGGAAAAACCTGAAAATCTGAAGTCTCTGAGCTGTGTAGAAAAGAAGGGCTTGTGATTCCTTTTCACTTGCCCGAGTATGTACAGACTAGAGGTAGAGGTAGGTGTGTGTGTGTGTGTGTGTGTGTGTGTGTGTGTGTGTGTGTGTGTGTGTGTGTGTGTGTGTGTGTGTGTGTGTGTGTGTGTGTGTGTGTGTGTGTGTGTGTGTGTGTGTGTGTGTGTGTGTACATGAACCTTGAGAATGAAGTGGTGGAGAAGCGAGGAGGAGAGAACACAGGCTTCAGACAGCCCTGTGCCTGGCTGCACTTGATGCTCCTCTAGACATCTTGGGACCAACCCCCAAGCCCCGAAGGCCAGACAGAGGGGAGAGTGGAAGCCACAGTGGGCCACATGCTTACTTCAAGCCCATCCTAGGCAAGACTGGCAGAGCCCTGCCAGCCTTGAAGCCTTCTCTTGAGATATCTTTGCACCTGTGACATTTGTCCCATGGCCATAATGGTTTGGTCTTCCCAAATGTCCACAGACCTCCTGGCCTCTCTGTGGTGCTGAATTCCCCGCCCCCTCCCCGGGGCTCTGCTCGTGGAAGTCTAGGAGCTCACCACACAGTTTGTGGATTCTCCTGGAAGAGTCTGAGTGCCCAAAAGCAATTTGCTGTTTCACACAGTCCTGTGGAAGAGTATAGGGACAAATGGAAAGCTGGTCAGCACATTCCAGTATAGCCGGGTGCTTGGAAGATGTGGGAACTCACCTGTACCTGGTACTGACACTATATCCACAGCTACTGCCCCAGCAACTCGAGTGTCCCATACCCTGCCCAGCCCCTCTCAGGGACCGCACATCTCTGATCCACCATTCCTGGGGTATATTACAGCATAAAACTCTATTGAAGGACCTGGTGTGTGACTTCACTCAGAAGGTGAAGATAGGAGGATTGTAGTCTGGGCAAAGTTAGCACAAGACCCTATCTGGAAAACAAACTAAAAGCAAAAGCGCTCTGGGCATGACTAAAGTAGTAAAATTCTTGCCCAGAAAACACAAGGCATTTAGCTCAATGCCCAGTACCACAACAAGGAAAGGGAAAGAAAGAATCTATTGAGAATTACTCTTCTCTCTTCCCCCCTTCCCTCTCCCTACCCCTCACTATTCAGGACAGCGTATGTTTACTCTCATCAGTGTCATCCCTGTGAGAGCCAGTGTGAAAAACTTTCTTATCTACATTTGGCCCAAAAGCTTTCACCAGTCCCACTATGGGAATGCCCAGGCCTCTCCCTACAGGCCTTCCACATAAAAACCAGAAAACGGCAGCTTTCTGATAGAACTTAGGACATTGTTTTAAAGGAACCCGTGAGGATCTTGGACTGTGAGGAACTGCATTCACTGCTTGGTAGTCAAGGCCACTTTACGAGAGATAGCTGTCAATGATGAGCATTGCCTCCAGCTTCCACACACAAGGAGAGCTGACAGTTCCCAGGCTGCAGAGATTCTGTGATTTCTCTTAAAACACTGGGAGAGTTTAGATTCCAATGTAAAGGAAAATATAAGGGATCAGTCAGATTCCTTATTTTAACTCTTTATAGACACAGCAAATTTGATACCCAGCACCAGAATCAATGGTACTAAACTTATAAGTTCCTGGGTAACAGAGGTAAAGCAGTCTAGCATCCAGTAGAGGTAAGGTTGGGCAGTATGGTCTTCTCAAGGAGGATCCAGTACTATCATATGATCCTATTAGAAATTAATCTACAGGCTTATTGGTATTGGATTTTATATTATCTCAGTCTGAAAGCCATAATTGTTATGTTCCAAAAACTAAAAAAAATAGAGTTAATGAAAAGAAGTTAAAGCAAGTTATATAACAGTCAAAATATTAAATGTAATAGCATATTACTTTAGTATCCCTAGTAACCTAGCATGTACCTAGTATCCCTCAATAGCCCAGCTATTCTATGTATGGTTCAGCTATATCTACCGGAAGGCCTTTGACAAATAAGTTCCAGGGTGGGTGAGTATCTGGATGAATTTGTTTCCCCTGGAAATTCTTAGACCTGGGAGAGATGGCTATCTGGGATTATGAGAGGACATAGCTTTCTAAGGCATAGTAAGGGAACCCCAGTAAGTGCCAAAGGCTAGCTCAGAGAAACCACAGGAAGAATAGTGGCAGAGTCCCTGGACTACTGGATGGGGTGGAAAGTCTAACACCTGAAGTCAGGGCATTGTTGCCCTGAAGAAATTGACCCTTGTCTGTCAGTATTTTTTGTCTTCGGAATTAAAACTAAGAAAAATTTAAACACTAGATTATGCAAGCACGAAGATTGGGGTGGTGATATCATCATCATAGCATATGGCCTTTGGAACGTTCATGCACTTGTAAGAGAATGAAAATGTGCAACACAAGGAGTGTATTTAGTGTTATACAAATCTCAGTGACCTCATGATTTTCAGAAAGTTTCTTGGGATGCCCCACCTTGAGAAGCTCTGCCTAGGGGAAGGTCCTGAAATCCCTCTTGCAGAGGGGGCCGGAGCCTTTTTATGATCATTCATGTTCAAGAGGCTCCTGTGTGGTGGTACTGCCCCCACCTGAAACAACTTTTCTCCTCCTCCTGCTAGTCACCTAGACATGCAGCTACCTGGGTGCCAGGTGTCATATTAAGTTCAGGCTGAGGACCACAGAGAAAGACCTAAATCTCACAACCTGTGCTCCTCTGAATGACTGATGACCTGAATTAGTACGTGAGAGAAAGTGTTTAAAAACACTCCTCCAGAGTATACAACTTGAGACTAAGGATGTGTGCAAACTAGGACTAGTTGCAGGAATTACAGAGAACATTTGTCAATTCCGTACTGATAGAGAGATGTAAGAACTGGGCTAGTCAAAAGAAGGAAATACTTGATTGAGTATATGATTGAGTTGAATTTCCTGCATTTCTTTGGTAGATACCATGACTGTTTTGGTGGTAGTCAAAGGTGGAGTTTGGGAAAGGTAAGGTAGCAGAGCATCACAGAAAAAGCAGGTGTGATCTTGACTCATCCTTCCTCCAGCATCTAGCGGAATATCAGTATGTGGCCTCCCAGTGACAGGAACGTGATGCTGTCAGCGTGGAGGTGATTATGTGCAGCTTCTGATGAACCTGCATTTTATATAATGCTCTCTTCCTTTTCAGGAAACTAGCATGAATTTTTGATTCTGGTGTAAAAACAACCAAGAATCAAGGAGTATGGCTAGGTCCATTGCTTGAGTAAAGCATGCATAAGGCCCTGGGGTTTAATCCCAGCACCACAAAAAAAAAATAAAAAAGCAAAAAACCAAGGTAGAACTGAAACAGATCTTGAATCCCTTGTAAGGAAAAGTACATTTGTTGTTGTTGCCTTTAGCTTTCAGAGTGAGGGTGGCAAACGTGACTTACACAGCTAAGTGCTATCGCTCATGGTTGTTACAGCTGACCTTTTAAGGGAGAATAGGAATCACTGAGGATGAGTAATGGGTGTCGTGACCATGATTCTAACCCTGTTCACAATGGACACAAAGGCCACACACCATGATATTTTCCCTGGAGGAAAACAGTGACAAAAATAAGGGGTGTGCCCATGTATCAGAGGAGGCGGAGGACAGCTTGTAGATGAGCAAGTTTATTTAATAAGAATTTAATCTCCAGTTCTCTCTTCTAATACAGCTATTTTAAAATCATCCCCTCTAATTGAGTATGAACCAAACAAGGGTTAACTAAGACCTGTCATTAGCAAGGTGACTATGTGCAGAGGCAGCCTTGGCTGAGTGAAGCCTGCCTGAGATGGGGAACAGGCTATGTCAGGGCAGGGCTCTCTGGCTAGACTCTACAAGCTTGGCAGCTGCATCCTGAAGATGAATGGCCTCAAGCAGTCCCGACTGGAGACTTGCCTCTCTTTTCTCCACTGCTACAGTGTAGGTCTGGGGCACGTGAAACGTGTGTGTGTGTGTGTGTGTGTGTGTGTGTGTGTGTGTGTGTGTGTGTGTGTGTGTGTGTGTGTGTGTGTGTGTGTGTGTGTGTGTGTGTGTGTGTGTGTGTGTTCTGTGATGCTGTGCGATCTGGCAGGTGGCCGTTGTGTTTGGTGGAGCTAGTTCAGGAAAACAAGCAGCCAGATAGGAAAAGCTAAATGCTGAATGTGGGCAAGGGAAAGAAGGTAAACGAATGTTAATATTTGATGTCAAAATATTATACTTTTATGCTGTTTCTTCAGAAATGTTTAGAGGGATTTTATAGATCTTTTTTGGTAACTTAACCATTGAGTAGAATAAATATCTATAAAATTCCCATTAAATGGTGTCTAAAATTTAAAGCAGCAGTCTACAGGCAAAGCGCCAACATTTCTTTTTTAAAAAAAATTTATGATAACATCTAGCATTTTAAAATCAACCAGAAACTAGGCTTGATTCTGTTTAATATTTTGTAAGATTGGACATCTTAAAACAAGTCAATAATATTTATATTTTATAGCAATTCTGTGTTTATTCAAAACCATAGTTCTACTGTGATGTTAATGGAATGATTTTATATGGTTTTGTGTTTATTTAAGTGCTAATGACCACATTTCAAATTAAAATAATATTTTGCTGATAGAGGTAGACACAGACATGAAATATGATAGAAGAGATCATTTTATTGACTGTAAAGTGTTTATTTCCAAAAAATGTTGTTCTTTGTAGGGTTGTGGAAAAAATAACTTTTCCAAGAGTTTACGATAGTTGTCCATACTTTGGGAACTGGAACTTGTGCCTATGGAATTTTGGAGCAGCCTAAGCTACCTTTTAGCTTGAAAAGTGTGCTAGAAAAAATTCATTACCATGTTTTGTGATATGTAATAAATTCAGGGTGCTGTGCTTAAGCTTCATTTCAATTCTAGTTGGGAACACCCGTGTTCATCCCCTGCCCCCAGGTTACATGTGAAAGAGTAAAGTCAGTCCCTGACTCTTACCAGATGTGCATTGTTCTATGTGGAATAAGCAAACTAGAATCATGACTTCTAACACTCTGCTTTCATGTTTGGGAAGAGTTATGTTTTCTCTCCTCTTCTTATGTCTCTTTAATAAATATGTTGTCATTATTTGTCCTGGGAAGTGGCACTTTGGGCCACCTCTCAACCTTCTCCATGATTTATGTTGCAAACAATTTCTCTGTCCCATGTCTGTTGCTGTACTCTCTTGTCGACTGAATCCTATTCTTGTGAATCAATGAAGATGTGCTGGAGACAGTTTTTGTTTTATTACTCAATTATATTATATATGTATTTCAGTGAAATGTCAACCCATCAACAGAGGATGATGTTAAAAATTATCCAAATAAATAGTTTTCTATTTCTTTTAATCAGATCTAGTCCCATCAGTTGAATGACAGTAAGACTGCCTGTGGTTAAAACTCAGAAGTGTTCTTGTCCCTCCTACCTTGTAACAGGCATTAATGTTCGCAGTTCCCTTGGGGGAAACATTGTACCCATGTTTATTTTTGTAGAAATAGCAGCAAATGTCTTGAGCCTTGTCTCTTCTTGTTTGATCCTCAGAATTGTACCTGTTGTTTCTTCTCAGTTGACCCAAAAACAGGCCTAGTTTATCATCCCTTGCTAACTGTACCCTAGAAAACAGAATGAATGGATTTCAGGCTAGCCAATACTACTGGGTATGTCCTTTCTTCACATGACCCAGTGTAAGAGCTTCTGTCAACATAACATTGCTTTCGTGTTATTTCCATCGAGTGGCAGATAGATCTGCCTCAGAACCAGGCGATTCCCTGGGAATTCTGAAGGAGAGAATGTATGTGTGAGGGTGCAAGTGTTGGGTATGTATGTGTGTTCCGTCTGTTGTCAGAGGGGCAGCAAGGCAGAAAGCAGCTTCTCTGAACATACCAAGAATTATTCTGGACCTGACCTGGGACATGTCTGTCTCTCCCCAACAAGACCCCAAGCACTCCTAGATGGGAACCCTAAAGCTTTGACTTCTGGTCCCTCTACCCCTACAATTCATGAAACGAAAGGACCTGCTGCTCTGTGTTCACAGAAGGGGTCACGGCTGGGAGTGCCATTTTTAACAGCAGCATCTCATAGGCTGGGTGCTCTGTGGACAAGGCCATTTTTATAGCGGCTCTTCCTGTATCCCCTTAGGAATTAATTATCACCATCACTGGCAAGCGAGTTTTGAGCATCCCCACCAGGGCAGCCCTGCTGGATCTTTCATGGCTTCAGCTACTATCCTTCCCCTTCCCTTCCCTGAACCACTGCCAGGTATCCATCTCATGTAAGTTTTAGGTGTGGTCAAGTGGTTCCTCCCCTGAGGGCTCAGACCTCAGCAGCTCTCCTCTGTAAGCTACACTGAGGTTAGAGCTTAAGCTGCAGATAGAGCTTTGCCAGCCAGGGTCTTAGCTCCTCTACCGGCTTTTAGCAGCTACTGAGTCATAGGTAACTGATGGTGAATGAGGAGATGCTGCCTGTACACACAGGACCACGGACCAGAGGCCAGAAATGACATGCCTCTTTCAGATGCACATCTTACGAAGCAAGATAAAGCAGCTGCAGGGCCCCTATAAATCTTTTTTTTTTTTTTTGGTCGTGGGGCTTTTACTCTGCACCTGGGCACTGTCCCTGAGCTTTTGTGCTCAAGGCTAACATTCTACCACTCTCAGCCACAGCTCCACTTCCAATTTTCTAGTGGCGAATTGGAGATAAGAGTCTCACAGACTTTCCTGCCTCAGATCTCAGCCTCTTGAGTAGCTAGGATTACAGTTGTGAGCTACCAGCACCCAGATCCTGTAAGTCTTTTAATTCAACATGCTGGAGTTTTTTTCCCCAAACTAATTGTCAAACGTAATTTTTTCAGTCAGAGACCCTATCTTCCCCGTGTGCTTACCTTCCCCTCAGTGCTTACAAATGTTTCCCTAACACAGCTGTGAACAATGGAAGGGCCCTGTTAGATGGGGCCAGTTCAGGGAGCTAGGGAAAAATCAAGATTTCTGGGAAGGCCCTAGAGAGACGCCCAGAGCATCTTGCACTGAGCCATACTCCGCATGAGTGGTTTCCAGGAACATGCCCCCTCTATTGCCAAGTACTCAGCCTGTGCAGGCTGCAGGCCAGGTACAAGATGACCATGGCAGCCTACTCCCCTTGCACAGCAGCCCAGGTGTGTGTGTGTGTTGATCCATTTCCTCATAGTCAGAGTGTACCAGTGACTGCTGTGTGTATGTGTATGTGTGTGTGGTGTCACTCACTCGTTCCATGGCTTTTCAGTGGCATCAGTAGCCCTGATGAGCACTTGGTACTTGTTTGTCTGGCCCCTGTTCTTAGACTGTCTCATCCTAGATACTGTAAGGGTCCCTTATAAACTCCCTTTAGTATAGCCAGTCTATGCACCCTGCCATGCTTGGGGTTCAGGAGGTAAATTCTACAGGTGGGCCATCATTTACTTGAGGTGTATTCTGGCTTTGGCAGAGCCCAGTACTAGTCACTAGGCAGTATACCTGTACAAAGAGTATTTGTAGAGGAAGTTACTGGGTTGAAGGTCGTAAATATTTTCATTCTAGAATCTAAATAGCCTGTGATCTCCTGACCACACCCCATATCCCTTAGGCTGCCTTTAGTTACACTCAGTAAGTCAGTTCCTTGATAGCCTTTGGACAAGGCTACTCCATTCACTGCTGAATTCGGCAGGAGCAAAGCCAAGCCCCAAGTGGACCCAAGGCCCATGTTATCTAACCTGTTCTGCCATTTTTATTGATCTAGGCGGGATTAAGGACATTGCACGACATTGGGCCAGAAATCCGGCGTGCTATATCCTGTGATTTGCAAGATGATGAGCCAGAAGAAACAAAACGAGAAGAAGAAGATGTATTCAAAGTAATTATTTCACGCCTAGCTACACACTGGCCACCTGGAAGTAGTGGGACAGGACTGTAGTTGGGGCAGTGACAGTCCATAGAGGAGTCTAGAGAACGCAGAGAAGCCACAGGGTCTAGAAGAGCTTTCACACTGTGCCCTCTCCTCCCTTTGCCAGTCACCGGCACCTCTTCTGAGATAGGCCAGCTCCTTCTCTGAGCTGCTCTCTGCTCCTGATTTTTAGCTTCTGAGGAGCTTGGCCATAGATACTGACCAGTGTAGAGGGATATCCCGGGTCCTTCTAGAAGCTGCCTACACTCTTCCTCCTCTGGACCAGCTCCTTGATCTGCCAGTCAACCCTCAGCCCCAAGCCTAGAGTGTATCTACAGCCCCACCTTGCGGCTGCCCATCACCCCAACTGGGCATAAATCACCTCAGTTTACAGCAACTGGAAGAGTATAGTTGAGTAAGAGCAGACAGTTTGCTCCCCAGCTCAAGAATCAGTAACCTTCCTCATTTCAGAGGGACCAACTGCCATATGATACATTCACCTGACCACTGAGACATTCAGATGACATTACAGGGATCGTATGGAGCTTACCTAGAATTTGTTTATTCATGTAGAAAAAAATTACCTAACATGGCTAGACTGCATCAAATACTTGTTAAATTACCTGGTGTTGTCTCCCATTATTTTGCAGAGAAATGGTGCCCTGCTTGGAAACCATGTCAATCATGTTAATAGTGATAGGAGAGATTCCCTTCAGCAGACCAATACCACCCACCGTCCCCTGCATGTCCAAAGGCCTTCAATTCCACCTGCAAGTGATACTGAGAAACCGCTGTTTCCTCCAGCAGGAAATTCGGTGTGTCATAACCATCATAACCATAATTCCATAGGAAAGCAAGTTCCCACTTCAACAAATGCCAATCTCAATAATGCCAATATGTCCAAAGCTGCCCATGGAAAACGGCCCAGCATTGGAAATCTTGAGCATGTGTCTGAAAATGGGCATCATTCCTCCCATAAGCATGATCGGGAGTCTCAAAGAAGGTCCAGTATTAAAAGGTAACCTTTAAAATGTGTTTATGCTGGTAATATAGTGTCTGCCTGTGTCAAATCTGCCCTGGAAAGCAAGGCGAGCCTCTCTCCCTGTGCTCTGGCACCTGGAAAAGATTCCCTGTAAACATTTGCACTAGAACCTTTGAGTCCACTGAGATCACCTGCCATCCAATACCCTGCTGTATTGAGGGTCTCTTAAAACAACAACCACAGAATCCACCCTTCCCAGTTAATCCTACATAGTGTGTGCCAGGAGTTAGTGAATTTCTTTGTAAAGGACTAGAGAGCAAATATTTTAGGCTTTGAGAACCACATAGTATCTCTTGCATCCTCTCTTCCCTACCACCCTACCACTGCAGGACAAAAGTAAGTAGAGACCATATTTAAGTGAGCAGATTCTCATGTGTGTCCCTAAAAAGCTGTATGCATGGATGATGAAACTTGAACTTTTATGTATTCACATAGGATGAAATTATTTTCTTCTTTTGATGATTTTTTTCAGTCCTTTATATAAACTCTCCGTATTACACAGGTCCTATAAAAGCATATTTAGCCAGCCCCCCTCAAATAGGTAGCCTGTTATCTGCACTTTAAATGCTGTTGAAAAATCTTTAACTTGTATTTTCTCCCTCCCATCTTATGCCTTTCCTGGACAGAACCCGCTATTATGAAACTTACATTAGGTATGTGATGATTGCCTGTTTTTAATGTTCTGTCCAGTTACCAGCTTGCCTCTCTGATTGCTGAGGAATAGAACAATTTCTTTGAGCCAAGTAGCTTGATGGGTTTTCATACTTCAGGACTGTGGCCTCAGGGATCAGAGACCATTGTTTTGTTTGTTTGTTTGTTTTTGGGGTCTGGTCATGGGGCCTAAACTCTGGGACTGGGCACTGTCCCTCAGCTCTTCAGCTCAAGGCTAGCGCTCTACCACTTGAGCCACAGGGCCACTTCCAGCTTTTTTCTTTTTGCTTATGTGGTGCTGAGGAATTGAACCCAGGGCCTCATGCATGCAAGGCAAGCGCTCTACCACTGAGCCACCTTCCCAGCCCCAGAGACCATTGTTTCATTCTAACAAAAGAGCCCACCCAGTCCATATCTTTGTAGATTCTTGCCATCCAAGGACTGGTAGGCATGTCCCAGACCTGCCCCAGGTGTGTGGAGCTGGGCAACTCAGGCTGCTTTAGAAGGATCAGGATTCTTGTACCAGCTTAGGGCTTAGGAAGAGCATGACATAGATCTTCATCTTGTTTCTCCCTGGGCCCAAGCTCCTCGCCCCCGCCATGTGTGTAATGTATTCCACTGCATGTGTTCTACCCTAGGTCAAATTGTGGGCAAAGATGATTATTTTTGTTTGAAACAGGGATGAATAAATCTTTTGGTTTTATTACGTCTAATAAGGTCAGGAGCTCCTGAGGTACACTAAGGAAGCAGGCTCCTCCTTTGGAAAGAAGGCTGATGTCACTGAGCCTGCTGGTTCTCCTGAGGCTCAAGTCCAGGAGGAGTTTCTTTCAGGGAGATGATGTGCCAGCCCTGGAGCAAGACAGCCTTTGGCTTCCAGGAAACACTTTCCATGAGTACCTCCTGTGATACGGTTTCCAGAGCTCCTTTGCCAGCCAGCTTTGATAAGGTGGAGTCAGCTGGAAGGAGTTCTATGTCCCAGATTCTTTTCCCAGGACTGCTGACCACTATGTGCAGTGCTACAAGTCCTTCTTGCTGTTCTCCGAATTTGATTTGTGCCTGAGGCTCCAAGGCTTCTGGAAAAAGTGTCTTGGCCAAGCATTGCTCTGGATACTTACAGAGACACCCTGCCCCCCAGCATTATTGCCAGGGGCCTAAACAAGTCTCATGATGTGTGGGGAGAAGCAGAAGCTCCTTGGAGGGCTGAGTGCTGCGCGCCATCCCCGCCCCACAGACTCTCAGTTCTATCTCCCAACCATAGGTCTGACTCAGGAGATGAGCAGCTCCCAACGATCTGCCGGGAAGACCCCGAGATCCATGGCTACTTCAGGGACCCCCGCTGCTTGGGGGAGCAGGAGTATTTCAGTAGTGAAGAATATTGTGAAGATGACAGCTCTCCTACCTGGAGCAGGTGAGGAGCTCAAGAGCCTCCCCTCCATCCCTCCTCAGTCTGCTCAGGGAGCCAGGATTTCCTCTGAAAAGCAAATCAAGAGCCTAAGCTCCAGGCCAGGGACAATGGGGTCCACAGAGGGAATAGAGCCTGTGTTCTCATATCTGCTGCTTTATTAAGTGCCTCTGAGACCCTTCAGTAAGAGCTCTTTGAACTTGTGGATTGGGCCTCTGGGCCGTGTGTGTCTGTGTGTGTGTGTGTGTGTGTGTGTGTGTGTGTGTGTGTGTGTGTGTGTGTGTGTGTGTGTGTGTGTGTGTGTGTGTGTGTGTGTGTGTGTGTGTGTGTGTGTGTGTGTGTGTGTAATTGTTGTTAGTCATGGGGCTTGAACTCAGTGCCTGGATGCTATCCCTGAGTTTTTTCACTCAAAGCTAGTGCTCTACCACTTGGAGCCACAGCACCACTCCTAGTTTTCTGTTGGTTAATTGGAGGTAATAGTCTCATGGACTTTCCTGCCCTGGTTGGCTTTGAAGCAGATCCTCAAATCCGAGTAGCTAGGATGACAGTCGTGAGCTAACAGCACCGGGCCTTTTTTTTTTTTTTTTTTTTTTTTTTTGTAAAAATACTGTATAGAGGGGTTATAATTACATGGGCAAAATAATGAGTACATTTCTTATCAAGCATTGTAGCCTCCTCCTTTGTTTCCCCTTCCCATCCCTTCCCATCTCCACTGCCTCCCTCCACCCGCCAAAGTTGTAAATTTGTTTTTCAACATAACGACTTGTACATCTCATTGTTACAATGGGTCCACCTGTATCCCTATTTAAACAATTTGTTTTTTCCCTTCCCCTCCACAAATTATACCAACATCAAATACAGTGAAAGCAGGGGTTATACCGTGGGGGAGGGGCATACAAAGCAACAAAGAAATCATCTTATAAATATGTTAGAAACAATCGCATGAAAGAAAAAACATTTGAATACTTATCTTGGGGTAGGTCATAGGGCTTGAACTCTGGGCCTGGGCGCCATCCCTCAGCTCTTCAGCTTAAAGTGAGTGCTCTACCACTTGAGACACAGCACCACTGCCAACCGGGCCTTTAAAATAAAAAATCAGATCCCCATCTTCTGAGACATGAGAGGGTTTTTGTTGTTGTTGTTGTTTAAACTAGGGAGATATTACCTGAGGCTGTTTTTGCGTAACGGCCCAGTCAGCCTGTAGTTCAGCTGGGGTCTCCATGCGCAGGCCCCGCTCCCTGCTCCCATCAAGGTACTTCTGTGGAGAATGAGAGGTCAAGAAGCCAACTGAACTATTGTCTCACCACCTCACCAAGACCTTGAGGCTCCTGAATCTTAAGTGGCCCCCTTTTCCCCCAGGAGTGAACTAAACTCGTTCCCACTTAGTTGCTCCTTCCCTCTCCCTCCCTTGGACATCTGAATTTCACAACTACTGATTCTTAGCCGAATGGACCCTGTGTTCTACAGGGGTTTGCTACTCAGTATCCACTGCTTAGAAGCCTTCAGCTATCCCTGGGGGCCTCATTGCACTCTCTTCAAGGACTTTGCTTTTTATGTCCTTCCTAGAATTGAAAAATGTGCCCCTGCCACCAAAAAGAAAAGCAAAAACCCACCCAGGGGAACCACTGCCTACTCCTCACTAGCCTAGTTCCTATCTGCTCTCCAGACTGCATTTTGTATGTATAATTATGGTATTCCCTGTGCTCTTTGGGAGTGGAAACTGTGTTCCTGTGAGCAGCCTGGCACCTGGCACAGGGCAGACTGCCAGGCAAGTCACTAGGAGATGACATTCAAGATGACAAGCTTCATGTACCTGTGATCACATCTGCCCTGGGCCTGCAGCTGGCCCAGGAAGGGAAAAGACCAGCATATCACTCACCATAGGCCTCCATCCCTGAGCTTTCTTGTGCTCTACATCTGGAAACTTCCATGAAATACAACTGTCTTGTTCTCCACTAATCCTACTGAATGCATTGGGGCGGGGGTGGGAATGGGGAGGGGGCTGAGGGTGGGAGGGGTTGGGGTGGGGGTCTTCCTGGGAGTCTACAGACTTGTTGCCCATAATCTCACATGCACCTTCTCTTTGGCCCTTTCTGACCACCAGGCAAAACTACAGCTACTACAACAGGTACCAAGGCAGCACCATGGACTTTGAGAGGCCCCGAGGCTACCATCACCCCCAAGGCTTCTTGGATGATGATGACTTTCCCATTGGCTATGACTCACGGAGATCTCCAAGGCGACGCCTACTACCTCCCACCCCAACATGTGAGGCTAGATTTCTTATTGGGGGGTAGATTCTTCCAGATAACACTGTGCCTGTCTCCCCATCCCACAGAGGCATATGATGGATAGATTTGCCATGCCATGTTACATCTTCAAGACCATTCCCTAGGTGGGCAGTGCATGGACTTTCCTTTCCCTGACATCCATATGCCCTGCCATGGAGTAAAAACCATATTAGCACTGTTTTTGGCTCTTTTGCAGCACAATTAGAGTCAGTTTGTGACCCTAAAATTGCCCCATACACACAACTGAGAAGCGGCTTTTTGTGTGTATGATACTTACCTTTGAATCTGGGTGTGTTCTGAAAGATAGGAGAGACATAGTATACTTTTGATGTGCATAGCTGTGCCCCATTCCATGATGAAGAAATAAAATGAGCTCAAGCCCAAGCCAGACTTGCCCCCAGGCCTGTCTTACATGTAAACCCCTGCATCTCTGGAGCCCTTGGGAGATCTTAGTGTCCATCTCTCTTTTGTCCCCAAAGGGCTTATCCTTCCATTCTGCTTTCCTCCCTCTCTCTCATCCTTGCCTCAGGTCTTTCAAAACCCTGAACTGACAGGACAGGTTTTGGCCCTTCTAGGATAGTGACTTTCCTTCTGGGACCAGAGACTCTTTCCTGCTGAGGGTAGAGGGGTGGGGGGCTCCCCTGCCTTCCTCCTTCATCAGTGTTATGACTTGCACTGGCAGATTCTGATCATCCTAAGCAAAGAACTCAGGGCAGGGAAAGAAGTGTAGCTGTGGTTCCTGCCAGTTCTTTCTGGCTGGGCAGTTTAATTCTGCAGAAGTCTGGTCATTTTGGTGATGATTAAAGAGCATCCATTTCTGATGTCTCTGGAGAATGAAGTTTAATTTTGAGCAGGACTCTTAATTTGCAACCAAAAACAGCCAAGATACAGTGGCTCCTGACTCTCTGCCTACCACCCACACAGTAAGAAGTGTGGTGCTTGGAGCCCCATGCCTTACTCCAGCTGTCCTGGCCTGAGGGGTTGTGGAATCAGACCCATTTCCATTTCCATAGTTAATATTTAATTGGACAGCCTCAAACACTGCTGAATGGAGCTATTCCATTCCCCATAAATACTAGATGAAGGATGTACAGATTAAGACCAGAGAGGCCCCCTGCCTTTGTGATCTCCCTACCCCCAAACCCCCATATTCCTCTGCCACCATCCCCAACCCAGCCAGTACCCAATCCTGGCTGGGTAGAACCAGTCACCTGCTTCATCCGGAAGGGGGTTAGCTTTTCTATGGGGGCAGCTCAGAGCATGTGCAGGGAGAATGTTTAACTGTGGTCTCAGTATCCTTAGCCACAGTGGGACAACTGCATCTTCCAGAGACCATTGTGAAGAGATCACCAGATGAGGGAGGCTGGAGGCTGTTTAAGACACAGAAGAACACTGTGCTTATGGGAGGCAGTGTTTTTTCCTGGCTCTGAACCCCTGGCTGGCCCCAGATCTTAGTTCCTAAACATGGCACTGGCAAGGAAAACTGGGTGGCACACAAGAGGAGATGTTCTAAGAAAGTCCGCTGTCAGGTGTCTGATGGGCACCTCAGGTGGGAGGTCCTAAAATGCCCCTCAGTGACTACTGATACTCCCCAAGGCAGGAATTATAGGCTTATGGGTTTTTTCCGGGGCTAGGAAATGTACTAAGCTTAGAAAGCAGAGAACAAGGAAGTAAAAGTTAAAGTAGCTGCCACCTTGTAATATACAAGTAAGATGCACTGAAGCCAACCCTGGTAAGGGTAAAGGGAAGTTTCCAGGAGGAAAAGCCTCTGGCTCTAACAAAGGGCCCCAGAATTCAGACTGATGTTCTGGGCCTGGTGTCCAGTGAAGCTGATAGTTGTGGGTTCTCTCGTCATCCTTATTCTGTGAGGATGGCTGTCAGCAGATGGTATGTACATAGAGTTGCTCTTTGCTTCTTCACTGCTAGGAGGCTTCGTATAAGAAAAGAAAAAGAAGCCAAGTACCAGTGTCTCATGCCTGTAATCCTAGCTACTCAGGAGGCTGAGATCTGAGGATCACGGCTCAAAGCCAGCCCAGTCAGGAAAGTCTGTGAGACTTTTAAATAAACCACCAGAAAACTGGAAGTGGTGCTATGGCTCAAGTGATAAGAGTGCTCGTCTTGAGCTGAAGAGCTCAGGGACAGCGCCCAGGCCCACAAGCAACAAAAAAGAAAAATGAAAAGAGCAGAAAGGTGAACTCAACAATCCAGCAGGTTTTATTTGGGAAGAAAACATGGGAAGGGCAACCAAATCTTCTGCAGCCCAGCGGAAGAGGAAATGGTGTACCTCCCATATAACTAGGGTCTCTTGATCAGGCAGAAAAAGTGAAGTCAGGCAGAGCAGATAGAAGTGGTATGAGACAGAGGCAGGATGGGAGAGCAGTCTTACCTTGAATAGAGGGTTTCAGGGTTTCAACAGCATCTGTGTCTGCCAGGGGCATCAGCACCAGACATGGCCTTAGTCTCAGGCTCTCTTCTAGGACCAGCAGGTGCATTTGTTCAGGGGGAAGCGGAGGGGAGATGATCCCGTGGGGTGGGCAGCAAGGACAGTTAATTCTAAGATACGGCTGTCAGGGGGAAAGGTGCGTGCTCTCAGTTTAAGTTATTCTCTATCACTTGGTCTTTCCCAGCAGAAGAATGTACTTATTGTCTGGATGAGCTTGATGAGGACAAGAAGAATCCCTCCCTTTAAAATATAAGCACATGGGGCTGGGAAGATGGTTCAGTGGTAGAGTGCTTGCCTTGTATGTATGAGGCCCTCGTTCAATTCCTCAGCACCACACAGGCAGAAAAAGCTGGAAGTGGCACTGTGGCTTCAAGTGATAGAGCGCTAGCCTTGAGCTGAAGAACTAATGGACAGCACCCAGGCCCAGAGTTCAGCCCCATGACCAACAATAAATAAATAAACAAATAAATAAAAACATAAGCACAGAATGCCAGAAACACTTGATTGTGTAAGGCAAAAACGATATAGTCAGGAAATGTCAGATTGTAGAGTGACTCTTGTCCTTGTTCCCTGTCATGTGTCTAAATGCAGATTCACACTCACATCAAGTATCCTCTAGGCTGTCTGAAAACAGGCAAACATTTAAAAGTAATTAATATTCACTTAAAAAAAATCTCTCAGTGGGGTACCAGTGACTCACCAGCTACTTAGGAGGCTGTGATTGGAAGAATAGTGGTTCAAGGCCAGTCTGGCCTTTATAACCAATAGCTAGGTACGGTGGCACACCCCTGTCATCGCAGCTACGTGCAAAGCTGAGATCAGTTCCACACCAGACTAAACAGAAATCCACAATATTCTAGCTCAGTGGAAGAAACTGGGAATGGTGACACATGCCTGTCATCCTAGTTATAATAGGAAGTGAAATCAAAGTCCAGGTACATGCCTAGGCAGAAATCAAGACCCTATCTTAAAAATAATCAATTCAGGGGCTGGGAAGGTGGCTCAGTGGTAGAGCGCTTGCCTTGCATGCCTGAGGCCCTGGGTTCGATTCCTCAGCACCACATAAGCAAAAAGAAAAAAGCCAGAAGTGGCGCTATGGCTCAAGCGGTAGAGCGCTAGCCTTGAGCTGAAGAGCTGAGGGACAGCACCCAGGCCCAGAGTTCAGGCCCCATGACGGGACCCCCAAAAAAAAATTAAAAAAAAATAATAATCAATTCAAAACAGGGCCTGGAGGAATGGCTCAATGGTATAGCGCCTGGCTAAGCACGCACAAGGCCTGGAGTACAGATAGTAGTGTCAAAACAGAAATCCTTCAGGTGAGATGCTTCCTTTGTCCTTTCCCCACCCCACACTTTCCCAGAGTTGAGGGTCCTCACTATGTAATTCCTTCTGAAATTCCATCTTTTTTTTGGGGGGGGGGGTCCAGTCGTGGAGCCTGAACTCTGGGCCTGCGCGCTGTCCCTCAGCTCTTCAGCTCAAGGCTAGCGCTCTACCACTTGAGCCACAGCGCCACTTCCAGCTTTTTTCTTTTTGCTTATGTGGTGCTGAGGAATTGAACCCAGGGCCTCATGCATGCAAGGCAAGCGCTCTACCACTGAGCCACCTTCCCAGCCCATGAAATTCCGTCTTTTGAACATACTGACTCCTAAGATGGTGCCCAAGGGCTTCCTCACAATGCACAATGTGCTTTTGCTTCTCAGCCCATCGGAGATCCTCCTTCAACTTCGAGTGCCTGCGCAGACAGAGCAGCCAGGAGGAAGTTCCGCTGTCACCTGCGCTCCCCCACCGTGCCGCTCTGCCTCTGCACCTGATGCAGCAGCAGGTAAGCTGCCCTGGCTCTGACTGGACCCTGCCAGGCATGTGCCCTACCCCTTGGCTGCTGGCGCCTAGAGGGAAGGAGAGAACTTTCACCTCCAGTTTGGTTCAGGCCATGGATCAGCCCCAGAAGTATATCTTCTGGCCCTCATTTCTCAAGAGCTCCACAGGAGGGGAGCAAGGCCAGCTCCTAAACCTCTTATTCCCCATAACTTTTCTAGAGTTGATATTTTGCAAGACCCAGGGAAATGGAACCATTTGCCAGATTCCTAATAATTGCTGCTTTTTTTGTTCTGGGAATGAGAAGAAGTTCCTCTGTCAACTGCTTACAGGCTCTGTGGATGGACCTTGTGGTGATTAGAATGAGTCAGAGGAGCCATCTACCCACAAGGAGGGCAGCTGGATGGGAGGCAGCCTGTGACCCAGAGTGCACTTACCAAGGGCTCTGTCTCAACCATAAGAATATGGTTCTTTTAGCCAGGCACTGGTGGCTCATGCCTGTAATCCTAGCTACTCAGGAGGATTAGATCTGAGGATCGAGGTTCAAAGCCAGCCCAAGCAGGAAGGTCCATGAGACTCTTATTTCCACTTATCCACCAGAAAACCAGAAGTGGCACTGTAGCTCAAGTTGTAGAGCAGTTGCCTTGAGCTGAAGAGCTCAGGGACACTGCCCATGCACAGAGTTCAATCCCCACAACTGACCAAACAAACAAAAAGAATATGGTTCTTTTCTGGCAGGGGAGAGGGATGGGAGGGCAGAGATGGTAAGGCGAAACAAAGGAGGAGGCAACAATGCTTGATAAAATGTACTCATTACCTTGCTCATGTAATTGTAACCCCTATGTAGGGTATTTTCACAATAAAAAACTTATTAATAAAAAATCTTAAAAAATATTTATTATCTTTAAGTACTTGTACAAAGAAGATGCCATTTAAAAGTTTATGAGTACAGTGCATCTTGATCAGTGTCCCCTTTCAATATTCTCACCCATCCCTCCCAACCTGCCCCTTGTTTTTAATTTTGTAGGATAAACATTAAATTTTTTATTTTTTAAATTTCATTGTGCAGATGATGTACAGAGGGGTTACCATTCATGATTCAGGTAGCGAGTAGATTTCCTTTTGTACATTGTCACCCTTTCCCTCATTCTCTTCCAATGTTTCTCCTCCCAATTTCCCATCCCTCAAAATTATACAGTTCATTTCCAACATAGTGTCTAGTGTTTCATTGATGAATTGCTTCACCCTTTGTCATATTGTACCTGTGCTTCCCCTTCTACTCCCCAAATCAGATACTTATATACAAGACAAGGGGTACAGCAATTTAAAATAAAAGCGACAGAGGGAAAAGAAAAAAGGAAAAGAGAAAAAAGGAAAGAAGAAAAGAAAAAAGAACTGCAAACAGTATAATTCAAAACCCCTTTCATTTCTTAGAGTTTGTCTCAATAATCATCATTTATATGATTATTATTTTATATGATTATTGATGCACATAGCTATTGAGCCCTCCAATCCTCTCCTAAGGAAGTCCTCCTTTGGTCTCACTGTGTGAATGCTTAGATTGCAAAACATTAAATTCTTACTGCATTCTCCTCACCCCCTCTTCATTTGTCTGCCCCTCTCCCAGTGCCCCTACCCCACCCCTTTCAAGTGCCCTTTTCCTGATGTTCATTTTGTTGAACTCTGCCTTTGCCTTTCTAAGGAATTATACTATTTGTGTTCTCTCTTGAATCTACCATATTTCAGTTGATATATTAGGTGGTATGCAAGTGTATACAGATATATTAACTGATTATCTGATCAGAAATGTTGTCTAGCTGTGTATGCTGGGTTGGGGTGCATGGTCAAGGAGAATGCCATGTATCAGCACACATCCAGTCAACTGGCAGAGCTAAGAGCCTGCAAGGTTCTAACCCTGGCATCTTAGAAACATAAATGACCATGTCAGATCTCCCTGCCAGTTTTTACTTTTCTGGAGAGAGAGAGGGTGGGGAGAGAGGGAGGGGAGAGAGAAAGTGTGTGTACAGGGTTTAAACTTATGTCCTCAAGCTCTTCACTCCGCTTTTGTACACATGGCTGGCATTCTATCACTTGAACCACACTTCCAGTCCTGACCTTTTCTGGTAATTGGACAGAAATGTCTCAGATTTGTCTGCCAGGGATGACTTTGAACCTCAGTTTTCAGATCTCAGCCTCCTGAGTGGCTAGGATACAGGCTTGAATAATTGGCACCAATACTACCTCTAAGTTTAATGTTGATTTGTACTTAGGTTGTGTGTCAACATGAAAGGAAGATAAACCTTTAGAAGGACCAGGCTAACAGAGGCCGTGAGTCAAGCAGACATGTGTCTTTAAGGGGCACATGCACCCACTCAGACCAGTCCCAGCTGCCTCCCCCACCCTGCCATGGGATGGTCATCACTTTCTATTTAGCTGTGGGTATGAGCTGTTGGCACAGACTTACCTCAGCATCCCTCTCTGCAGAGTGGGCATCCTGAGGTGCATCTGCCATAGTGCAAGTGTAGGGAGTAGGGCTCATGCCCAGTGCCTCTTGAATACAGGATATTCTGCACTAAAGTAAAAAGATTCAGTTGTTTTCCTGCATAAGCTAGAATCCTCATGTTTCCCCTGAACATACTTCCTTATTGAAATTTCTTACTAAATACCCTGGGTGGTATGTTCATACACTATCTTGCTTATTTTCCTGATCGTCTGTCCTTCTGAAGCAGCTGCATGATTTAGCCAGTGAAAACTCCATGCACACAGTTCTAGGAGATGCATTTTGGCTTTAGGGGAAAAGGAAACCTAGTCTGTTGGGAAACCAGCGCTGCTCTGCCAGCTCACTGAACAGCACTGTGAAGGCTGCTCCTGAACAGCAGCCACATGCAGTGATTGGTCTGTTTAAAGAGGCCTGAGGCCCAGACCTCTGAGGATCACATTCTGCCCATTCTCCCCTCTCTCCTTAGATCATGGCAGTTGCAGGCCTTGATTCCAGTAAAGCCCAGAAGTACTCACCAAGCCACTCAACCCGGTCATGGGTCACCCCTCCCGCAACCCCTCCATACCAGGACTGGACCCCGTGCTACACACCCTTGATTCAGGTGGATCGGTCAGAGTCACTGGACCAGGTCAATGGCAGCCTGCCGTCCCTGCACCGCAGCTCCTGGTACACAGATGAGCCAGACATCTCCTATCGGACTTTCACTCCAGCCAGCCTGACTGTCCCCAGCAGCTTCAGAAACAAAAACAGTGACAAGCAGAGGAGCGCAGACAGCTTGGTGGAGGCAGTGAGTATGGGTCTTGGCCACAGGAGGACAATGGGGGACCCATGGGCAGCATGGTGGAGCAATGGCGGGCCAACCACACGCAGAGAAATGTGATGGTGGCCCTGGAGCCAGGCTGCCTTAGGTTGATGCTTCTTCACAATGGAAGTAGTCTTTAGGGTCCAAATGAAAACTGCCCACCACACCTAGTCTAAATCAATGAACTGCACTGCTATTCTGTGCTCAGTAGCTGGCATTACCTATGTGTGCCACAATTCGCTGGTGTTTTTCACTCCTGCTGGACCATGTGGAGCTTTTTGGTCCGTGCCATTTTTCAGAGCTGAGGCCCTTTACAGTTAGTGTCATGTCTGAGGTCTAGCAGTACAGTTGGGCTGGGTCACATTGCAGTGAGTACTTAAGTCCACCCCGCCCCCTCCCCCTCCCCACCCCACCAGGCCCCAAGCCTTCTATTGTTAATGTCATTCATTCTTTTTCCTGTGCAGGTCCTGATATCAGAAGGCTTGGGACGCTACGCAAGGGACCCAAAATTTGTGTCAGCCACGAAACATGAAATTGCCGATGCCTGTGACCTAACCATCGATGAGATGGAGAGTGCTGCCAGCACGTTGCTCAATGGGAATGTGTGTCCTCGAGCCAACGGGGATGTGGGCCCTGGCGCGCATCGGCAGGACTACGAACTCCAGGACTTTGGTCCCGGCTACAGTGATGAGGAGCCAGAGCCCAGGCAAGAAGAGGAGGACCTGGCAGATGAAATGATCTGCATCACAACCTTGTAGCCTCACAGGAAGGGCTAGGGAAAAGTGCCTCGCGGTTAGGAAAAGTTTAGGCACTAGTTGGGAGGAAATACTCAATGAGCTTTCTGTACAAGGGTGATCATGCCTCCAGGAAGCCATAAAACCTGGTAGGAATAGGCTTCCAGGATCCCAGCAGAGCACACGTGTGCTCAGGCCCAGCTGCAGGAGACAGCAGGCGCAGCCACCTCCAGAGGATGAGTGAGCAAGGGCAGCCCAGCCCTGCCTGAAGGTCCAGATGGACTTCTGAGGAGTCCACCTCCGTGTCTCCCTCCACCCAGGGCACCTGTCAGCACAGTGGGGAAGGTGAAAGGTGATGACGATGACCACACCTGTGTCATTACCTCAGTCATCAGTATAGCATATCAGACACTCACCAGGCCCAGCATATCTATTTTTAAATCCCTCCCCCTGAAACACTGCTTCCTGGTTCCCGTTAAGCTATTCTGAAATACAATGTGTATTGGAACCCAGCTACCAGTGGTCATCTCGAGGGGGGAAGCAGGACCTGATAAGGTTTTCTGTTATGTGATGCCAGTTTACACAAGAGAACATCACTTGGATGGTCAGTTCTGACTGTCATGCTAAGGGCAGCTGTAAACTGGAATAATAATGCACTCGCAACCAGGTAAACTTAGATACGCTAGTTTGTTTAAAATATAGATTTACTGTACATGACTTGTAACATACTACACTTTGTATTTGTAAAGAGATGGTCTATATTTTGTAATTATCGTACCGTATTTGAACTGCAGCAATATCCCTGGGTCCTAACAACTGTAGTTTCCCACCCAAATCTAGAAATGATTGGTATTTTTACTTGGGCTATACAGAAGTAGAAGAAATAGAGCCAATTCTCACTTCTTTAGTGAAAATTCTCGGGAGGAGGGGAGGGGGTAAAATTTTGAGTTCAACAGAACTTAACACACACTACAGAAATTTTTCTAAAATATTTTGAGTCACTATAAACCTATCTTTACATAAGATATATAAGATGACTATTTTCAGTCTTTTCATTGGACAAAAGTTCTATGATTTTTTTTATATCGTACCTTCTTGTTCACTAAGGGTTGCAACTGTTCTGGGTTTGCTTTTACTTTAAAAGTTACAGAGTAGGTCCAGCTGCCTACTCTTTACCCCAAGCATCTTATTGTCACAGTCTGGTTTTCTCAGTTGTCCACACAGGCTGTTTCTGCATCTGTTGTGAAAATAATCATGTAGGTAAATGAAGCATGTTCGTGCTCATCCCCCAGGGACTGGCAGTGTTGCTTGTCCTAAGAACGAAATGATGTTGGGATGGGGTGGAGGGAGCATCATGGTGACCCATAAAGTTAGAATGTCAGGGTCTGTCCACATCATTCTATTGCCTTTTACGAAATGTTGCTGTGCTATGTGTCCCCTATGATAGCTGTTATATGCAATTGAATGAGGGCTGAAGTTTTTGAAGAGTACAGTTACTCCAACTGTGTGCTTCCCATTTGGGGCTCATTAAGATTGTCAAGGTTTCCTTTCCTGCTATCAGAATCGTGCTGATGCTGATGTCATCAAGTTACCACACAGGGATTCCCTGCAATGAAAAAAGACAGGTAATGACTTGGGTTCAAATTTTTTTTACTACATAGACAACCTGTCAGCTTTTTTTTTTTTTTTTTGTAAATAATACTTTGTTATGAAGACCTCACAGACCTCTTCGTAAGACATTCTTACTCAGATCCAGGCAAAAATACTTCAAGGTTTGTAAATGACTATTTCCTGACATAAAGCCTTTTTTAAAAAAATTAAAACGTTCTTCAGAATAAAAGTGTGTAATAATTTCCTTGTATTCAGGAGCTCTCCTCGCAGAGTTGGCTTTGCCAGGGAGAGCTTCCAGGGGGCAGGTGTTCTTGGGGCAGCTCTGTAATCAGGTAGCTTTTTTGTTCTCCAGCTCCTTCATGGTAACTTAATTCAGCTGCAGAGAGCACTGCTTCTCCTAAAGGGCTAATCCATCATCAACATTACCTTGGACTGTGTGGCTTAACATCATCAGGCCAAACCCACCAACCCACACTGTGTGTTCTGGGATAGGCACTGAGCTTTTCTGAAGTCATTCCCGAATCACTGGTGGGTTTACAGGCTGTGCCACTTCTGGGTATCTGTCTGCTTTAAGTCTAATTCAACTTCTCACCTTACATTAAATGTCTCTTTGTAAGAAAAAATTTGGAGTTGTAGAGCATGATTTGTTCCCCTTGCTTTAGGAAGAGGTTTTAAAACTGACTTTCTCTACTGTTTTGCTTTTCCCTCCCTACCCCCCCCAAATGATTTTGTCCACAGAAATAGTATATTTGGTTTAATCTTGTGTTTATAATATACCTTGAGGTAGAAAGGGCTACTATGAGTTAACTGCCAGTCAACAGTGAGAACGTCATTAGGAATCATTTCCATTCAATGTGTGGCCAGTTTCCATTCAGATAGCTGGACCTTGCTTAGCCAGGGTCTCCTTTCCTGTTGCATTACAGAGAATGCTGCAAGCTGGGATGAGCAGGTCTCAAGGTTATGGTGGTCCTGCTCTTAAAAGAAGCCAGAGTGGTTTATTTTAAATAGTGTTCTTTTTCACAGTCTAAAGTGTCTTTGCCAATTGCATTTTTAATTTTTTTTTTATTTTCTTGTAAGGATGCTGTACAGAGGTTGCAGTTACATCAGTAAGTTAATGAGTACATTTCTTGTGGAGCATTGTTACCCCCTCCTTTTTCTCCTGCGATCCCTTCCTTCCCCTATCTCCCCCCACAACTGCATTTCTTTACCGTCTTTTCTTTTTAGGATTGCGCAGCTTACTTGTAAAAACTGGTTCACCACAAAGCTGATGCCACATGTACAGCCTCAACTCCCTCTCTGGCCCACCCAACTCAAAAACTGACTCCAGCCCTGCTGTTGTTTGTGGAAAGGTTATTTGGTCTCTCTCTTCTGGTACTGAGAAGGCAGGTGAAGTAGTCTGAAGACATCCTGGAGGGAACAGCCAGGGCCAATGTGCAGGACATGTATTTTTTTTCCTAATTTTTTAAAAGGTTAGAAAAAAAACCAAAAACCTTTTTTTTTTTTTTTTTTTTTTGGTCAGTTGTGGGGCTTGAACTCTGAGCCTGGGCGCTGTCCCTCAGCTCTTCAGCTCAAGGCAAGTGCTCTACCAATTGAACCACAGTACTACTTCTGATTTTCTGAGTAGTTTATTGAAGATAAGAGTCTCATGGACTTTCGTGCCAGGCTGGCTTTGAACTGTGATCCTTAGATCTCAGCTTCCTGCGTAGCTAGGATTATAGGCATGAGCCACCAGCACCTGGCTGAAAACAAAACCTTTCTATTAGGTCTGTCATATTGGTTTATCAGTGGAAATATGAAAAAACTTTTGGGCTAAGGGGGTATTGTTTTGTTGGAGAGAAGACCGTATTTGAATTTATGGAAATGATTCCAGGAGCTTCCCCCTGGATAGTACCTCCACCCCCTACTTCTAGGACTCACCCTTTCTGGTCTTGCTGGCGGTTACTCCCAGACCCTCTCCATGGCCTGTCCTTTATTCTATCAGGCACAGCTGCTGCTGCTGCTGCTGCTGCAGTCAAGTAAACAGGTTTTTTCAATGCTGTAGGTTAAATCAGGACTCTGGGCACATTTAGAACTTTCTGATCTTTTCAACCAGTTTTTGCAAAGCAGTTTTGTTTTGGGCAAGCTTTTGCCAAGGGGCCAAGCAGGTGAAGTCTACCTGATTCCCTATGAGACTAACGTGAGTGGATCCTGTTTGCACACTACTTTGTAGAGCGAATGAGCACTACAGCCCACAGTGCTCACCCCCTGGATGAAAAGCTCCCCACTCAGCAGTGGAACTTCCAGCTGGCCTGTGTGCATTTAGCATTGTGAGGGTCCTACGTTCTTATCTGTCATTTAGCCTGCAGCTGGAAATGGGAGGAACCATGCTGGCCATTCAGAAACCCCATATAGACCACAGCAATTTCCTGCTGGACTTGAGTTCTTGACACATGACACTTGTTTCTTGTCTTCTGAAACTCATTTCCTTGTGTGGCTGTCTTTGATAAGGCAGAACAGGCCTTAGTACATGAAAATGGGAGACAGGCCTGGTTGCAAGTAGGCAGCATGGTGGGCAGGTTATTATTAAGTTGGTTTATCTTAAATTATACTGCTGGTCTGAATCAGCCATTGCCTGAGAGTCTGAGATTCCGAGCACATAGAGATGGTGGAACTGTCACCTGCGCCATCCATATCCAGCCACAGTCCTCTTACACATACCTCACCTTTTACTTCTTACCCCTTCCTGGACTCTGCACCCTCTGGAGGGAGGGTGGCATGTGGTCTTCAGAGCAGTGTGTCTGGGACCCAAGCCCTCCATTATTCCTGCATCACTATGGGTGTCTCCAAAACCTAGAGGATGGACAGCAGTGACCAGTTGCCATGGACCAGGTCGAGGACCTGCTCCAGAAGACTTTTGGCAGACCTACAATTTTGTTTAACCATCTCTTGGAACAGGAAAAAAAACAAGATACAGGTAAAACAAGATCTACCTAAAGTTTTTAAAGAAGTGTAATAGTTTTCTATTACACTTTATTAGTATGCTTATAAGCATAATAAAGTATTTCTGGAAGGTTTTCCTCAGAAATTTCAGTTGTGGCCATGGAACCTCCAACATCTGCAAGTTTCCTCAACCCACCCCATCTTTGATGTCTAGAGTTCTTGGTGGTCTCCCCGCCTTGTTCTGGGTCCAGCACTGGGGATAGGTTTCCATGTGGCAATTTGTTTCAGTTCTCTGCTATAGATGGTGGGTTTGGACATCTTCAGAAAGCCCAAGCCAAAATTCATTTTACTTTTAATCTCTTGTAAGAACAATTGTGATAAGGTGTGTCCATTTAAAAATAAGTTACTATATTACCAAACTCTTAAGAAAATTACCTATCAAAGAGCTCTTGTAAATGTTATTTGTATGATTTCTCCCCTTGGAAACTCAAATCTTCACTGATATATTTGCTTTCAGTTGTATTTTGCTGCTTTCCATCAGTACCAGTGCCATCCTGTCTGTTCCCGTGGATGTCTAGAGAATAAACTAGCTCTGTCTGCTGGGCTGCTTCCCAGGGCCTCTGGAAAAGGTCATGAGGGGCTTGCTGCCCCCATGTGGAGAGGGGACCTGGTATGTGGGGTTGGCTCTTGGATTTGTGTTTTTTTGTTTGTTTTGCCAGTCTTGGGGCTTGAACTCGGCCTGGGCACTATCCTTGAGCCTCTCTGTGCTCAAGGTAAGTGCTCTGCCACAGCACCAACCACAGCACCACTTCTGGCTTTTTCTGGTTATGTGGTACTGAGGAATTTGAATCCAGGGCTTCATGCATACTAGGCAAGCACTCTACCACTAAGCCACATTTCCAGCTCTTTTTAAAAAATTTTATTGACTGATTGCTGGTCCTTTGGATTGAACTCAGGGATTGGGTACTGTCCCTGAGCTTTTTTTTTTTTTTTTTTTTTTTTTTTTTTTTTTTTTTTTTTCAGCTGTGGGGCTTGAACTCTGGGCCTGGGCACTGTCTCTCAGCATTTCAGCTCAAGGTTGGTGCTCTACCACTTGAGCCACAGCGCCACTTCCGGATTTGGTGTTTTAAAATGGTTTAATCATGAAACCTTTGCTAGTGAGGCCCACCTTGAACAGGTTCAGGAGGCTCCTCTTAGATACTCAAGTAAAACTAGAACCCCACAGTCCCCTGACAGAGCCCCCGTACCAGGCTCACTTAGAGAAAGTGAATGAAGAGACAGATGAGAGGAAAGCCCAGATATCCTCCACCTGGGGCAATTGTGCAGCCCAAACTAAGCTTACTCTGGCATGGCTCTTGGCCTGACTAAATAAAGCTTGCCGCTTGAGAGGAGGATGCCCTTTCTGTGAGGAACCCAGTGTGGTCTCAAAGACCCATCTCAAGGGCTGTCTTTAGAAAATGTTCAAGGCAGCAGGACCCCGGATTGAAGGCCAGGTGGACATGAGACAAGGGCATGGCCAGGGTTAACCCTCTTCTCCCTTCCCCTTGCTGTCCCCTCAGGAGGTGCAGAGGAGGGGCTCACAGAGGAAACGCTGAGCAAAGTGCTGGTCAGTACTGGTCTCATTTCCTAAAACATGATCCAGATAGCCCTGAGTTGATATTCCAGACAGTCTGAAGCAAAGGCATTTGGAGTAAAGGCTGTGCCGGGTAGTCCTCTTGGCTTCTCTAGTCATTGTCAGGCAGTAGCTGCCTTAGCGCTGGGTAGCTAACGTCTTGGGCTTGTAGACAGGGACATCCTTGTCCCAGAGTACAGGCTGTCCCTTAATAATGTCAGCTGCTTTTTCTGCAATCATGATTGTGGGGGCATTCAGGTTGCCACTGACAATGCTGGGCATGATAGAGGCATCGATGACCCTGAGGTTTTCCACTCCAAGAACCCTGGTCTGTGGATCTACCACGGCAGTGGGATCGGAAGGCTGACCCATCTTACAAGTGCATGAGGGATGGTAGGCACTGTCAACTTTTGCCTGCACAAAGGCATCTATCTCTTTATCTGACTGGACGTGGCTTCCTGGCTGGATCTCTTCTCCCCGGAAGGGAGCCAGGGCTTCCTGCGCAAAAATTTCTCTGCTCAGCTTTACACAATGACGAAAGTCTTCAATATCGGTTTCTGTGGAGAAGAAGAGACAGGTGAGGCCCTTCCTCTTACCAGGCTGGCCTACTAGACGATTCACAGCATGGAGAGGCTCTACGAGTTGCTGGAGGCCAAAGTTCAGGGACATGGAAAACAGAACCACCATGTATTTGTCACCTGCCCATTGGTGGTTAGATGACAACAGAGCCTGTTGGCGAGGCCCAGGCTGAATGAAGTCAGGAGTCTGACTCCTCTGGAACACAAGGATAAGAACCAAAGCTCTGCCACCATGGGAAGGTGAGTGCTCCATTCCATCAGGGGCAAGACTTGCCCAACAAGGAGTTCTTTCGGCTCCCTGAAAAGAAGCAGGCCCAGAAATATGACTTCCTTCTAAACTAGATCATGCTGGAATAAGTACCAGGAGATGCCATGGGGCATGCACAGGCCTGGCACTGACACCTTCTATAGACATCTCTGAAAGCCAAGCGTCTCTCTGCTTTGCAAAGTAAGTTTCCAAGTTGTTTTTGATGACTCAAGTGTCCAAGGGTAGAGTAACATGTTAGGAAATAGAGCCTAAAGCCATTCCTTCATTCAGGTCCAAGTCCAGGCCCAGGCCCAGAGGAGATGTAGGTAGCCATGGAATTACCTGTGGACAAGTAGTTGGGTTGGATCACAGGGTGATCCTGGGGGTTTGTACTTCTCAGCTTGAGCCAGCCCACACTTGTGGCCCGCATGGGACCCACATGTACCTAAGAGGATCCAGAGAGAAAACAATGTCATCCATAGTGACCTCTATTAACTCCAACTCTCTCCCGGGCTTTCCTATGCGGTTGGACTCTGCATCCCTTTTTGGGCAGATGCACTTTAGCATGTGCCTATATTTTACCTATATTTTACCCATCTCCACAAGTGATTAAAAACCATGTCAATGAATGGCTCCTCCCACCAAGCTTTATACTCTATTGCCTAAAACTTTCAGGGTGGCAATCCAGCCCTGTACATTTGTTTAGGTAGGACCTAACTCAGCAGTGACACACAGACTGACTTGCCAGGTTCTCCTTTCTCCCCTCTCAGACACTGAGCCACTGGAGGGCAGGAGACTGAAGGCCCTGCTACAGTGGGGAAGACACCAACACAAGGACAGAAAAGGCAGCATCCACAGCAGAGGCCTCTTGCTTACCTGATAAGCCTCCTGCTGGGTAGGGACCCGCCCATGGTCAATCACTTGGGATGGCAGGAAATGAAACTGGATGTCTGGATGGGGAACCCCAGGCCTGCTTCGAATGAACCCACCTGTTTCCAGATGGTTTGTGGCTCCTTCTCCTGAAGATCAGAAGAGGACAAGCAGAAGAGGCAGTCAGGGCCTGGCAGGTAGGCTGGCTACTTCTGGTGTCCATCCTTAACCTTAGGCAGCCCTTTTCATTTTTCTGGCCTTGATTCTAAGACCTAGCACCCAACCCTGTCCATGGCTGTCCTCTTTTCCCCCTAGTGGTCTCCACTTAGTGCTATAGCTTTAAACATCACCCATGTGCCAAATGGGGAGCATCAGCTTTGCCAGCTCTATGTTCCTATTGGCCTTCCCACGGCTGAGCTCAAGGGACAAAAGTGTGAGCACCTTGAAATTTTTGCTCCTAGTGAATGAGGAAGTCTTCAAGGAATGGTCCCCTGGCAGAGGCAGAGCTGGCACTCAGTTGCTGAAGACCAGGTGCTGATTCTTCAGCTAGTACCAAGGTAGCCTCTGGGTCTCTTCTCCTGGCTCATGGACCAGCCTAAGGCCATCCCCTATCTACTTAGGAGAAGAACAGTACTCAACTCCTGTAGTAACACAGCTAACCCCTTGACGTGCTACTGCTTCCAGTCTTCACACCAGCCTATCAGGTGGGACCTTCGTGTCCTTACTTTGTGGATAGTAAGACGGCTTAGGGTTCAGCTTTGCACCCAGCTACCTGAGGCCAAAGCCATTGCTCAGTTCCTCAGCAAGAAGACCACAATGCCCACAGATCATTTCCTCCAAGATCCCAGAGGCGCAAGCCTACCTGTGAACCTCCACAACCACTCCAGACCGATGCGGACCTTCCGCAGGAGCTTCTGAGATGAGTGCAGGGTGATGGGACGGGTGCATGCCTGCTGGACGTATATCTCCAGATGGTCTTGCAGGTTTTGGCCAACTCCTGACATGAGAGGGAATTGTCAGGAAAAAATGCTCCCCTCCCCAGGGAAGGTGCCACAGCTCCACTTCCTTAGCTGGCTTCTTAATGCCCCTCGACCACTCACCTGCTAAGCTATTTCCTGCTTATTCTTTGGGTCTCAGCTTAAAAGTTACCACCATTCCTGCACTCGTAGTCAGGTCTGGTCTTCCTTCAAATGCTGCCAAAGCCATCTGCCTCTGTCACACTTTCTAGAACCGCCACCCAGGTGCCCTTGGCCAGATCCATGTAGTAGTTCCCTTCAGAAGGCAGTCTATGCCCACAGTAGACATCACTTGGTGAATGGTCACTGGATGATTGTTGGCCAATCAGGTGAACAGTAGTCCTGCCCCTCTTCGGGGGACCTTCAGAAGAAGGAAGCCACCCCGGCATGTTGTGCAAACCCTGTGGAATCTCATCCAAGCTCAGGGGCACGCTTGGCAGGTCACAGTCACACACCCGTACTTCCACAGGCACTCATGGTAAAGCCAACATAGGACAGCCAGCCCTCTGAGCACAGAAGAGTAAGACAGAGCCTCCAGGGCATCATAGTTTATGAAATGAAGTTCAGATCTTCACAAGGAGAGCAGGCTTTGGAGCCCTGAGTTGGCCTCATTCATGCTTGGGGTAGCTGGAAAGTTCTGGGAGTGAAACTTTCTGGTCACAAAGATGCCTTGGTGATGAGTCTAGTCCTGCTCCTGCTATGGGATGCTTTCCTCCACTTGGGCGAGGCTGCCAGGCAGCCTGGAGTCCAGGGTAAGTGTCTGCTTAAGTCAGAGGACCCTTGGGCTCACGGGAAGGATGACAGTTCCAAGGAACTGCTTCTTGTCCCTTCATGATAATTCAACAAGCCATTGTTTCTACACAGCATTGAAACTAATAAGGTCGCAGTGAGGGAGGGACTCACCAGGCAGGTGGCACACCACAGGGATGCCCAGTTTCTTGAGGTCATCTCCATTCCCAACTCCTGAGAGCATTAGCAGCTGTGGAGAGTTGATGGCACCCCCACTCAGAATCACTTCCTTGCTGGCATAAGCCTGAAAGACAGGGGGGTGCTGCTCACACTTCCTGAAGGGCCGGTTCTGCTTAACTCATGGACCAGCACTCAACTCCAGCCAGTACCATGAGAACATGGCCTTGGGATGCTGTACCCACATGGTAGGCCAGGAACACTGCTACCACCATTGAGAGCCTGCTCACAGGCTCAAGAGAAAGACAGATAAATCTTGCTAGGCTGCTATCTGAAAGCAACCTGAATATGCAATCCTGGTGTGTGAAAATCAGGTGTGGGCCAACAGCCAGACAGTAATGGGAGACAGCTACACATTCAGTGCAGTCCTCCCAAAAGTTTAATGACAAAGACAGACAAAAACAATCCTAAAATTCCCTGAATAGCCAAAGAAATCCTGAGCAAAAAGAGCAATGCTTTCAGATTATACTATGGATCCATAGTAACAAAAACAGCCTGGTACCACCACAAAAACCAATGTGTGGCCCAATAGAACAGAATTAGAAGACCCAGAAATAAATCCTTGTAGTCAGAGCCACCTGGCAAAGATACCAGACACATACTGGAGAAAAAAAATGGTGCTGGGAAAGCTGGATATTCATATGTAGAAGACTGAAAAACTATCTCTCACCCTACAAAAAAAAAAAACTACTGGAGAAAAACACTGGAAGATATAGGTATAGGTAATGACTTTCTGAATAGGACTCAATAGCTTAGAAAATAATAATGAAAATTGGCAAATTGAGTTGCATCAAACTAAAAAGCTCTGGTACAGCAAAAGAGCCAGTCACTAAAGTGAAGAGACTATCAATAGGATATGAGAAACTCTTTGCCAGCTATTCATCCAATAGAAGATTAACATCCAGAATATATAAAGAACTCAAACTATTAAATACTAAAGAACAAATAATCCACTCAATAAATGGGTAAATTACTGAACAAACAGTTCTCAAATTAAGTATAAATAGCCAATAAAGACATGAAAAAATGTTTACCATCTTTAGTCATAAAGGAAATGCAAATAAAAACCACACTGATTGCAGCTCACCCCAGATAACTAGAATGACTATCATCATCTAACCAAAGAACAGCAAATGCTCTTGAGGATGAAGGATAAAATGGTGGGAATATAACTTTCCACAATGGAAATCAGTATGGAAGTTCTTCAAAAAACTAAAACCCAGCCTAGGCAGGAAAGTTCCTAAGAATCAACCCCCCCCACACCTGCAAGTCAGCAGTGGAGCTGTGGCTCAAGTGGTAGAGCACCAGCCTTGTGAGAAAAGCTAAGGAAGGGTGCCCAGGCCCTGAATTCAAGCCCTTAGTATTGGAACGAACACACGAAAACACACACAATGTGCTAATAAAAAATGAGTAGGAAAAAAGAGGAAGGGTAGTTCTCAAAAAAGAACAATGATGTCAGACACTCAAGAGGCTTAAAAGCAGCTGAGCTGCATCTACTCATGGGAGTGCAAAGCTACCTCTGGTGGGCTACTGGGCAGAGAAAAGAACCATACAGAATGCCAATGATCAAGGGTTTTAAAAACTCCAGGGTAAACCGATCTCCGGGCAGGTCAATACCCTCAACTGTGTAGAAGGTACTGGGGGCTGCCCTGCCCTGAGAGTGGTAAGAGAGGTTCATGGGACACTCACTCCAGGATGTCTTGGTAGGTGGCAGGACTGGGTGATTCCTTCACTTTCTCCAGGGACAATTCCCTTGCCACTGCAGCTGCTCACTCAGCACAGCTTACAGCTGGGGAGGAGGACCCGACCTCAGGGGTCACTGTCTACCCTGACTGCCCTCTGAACTGCTGCCTGGCCCCTGCTGGAGTTCACTCACCCTGTGGCTCTGGCCGTTCTTGAAGTACTCCACGCCCACTGCCCGAGTGCCCTCAAACAGCACCCTGCTCACCAGAGTCTGGACCTCAGCTCTGAGGTTGGGGCGGCTTAGTGCCGGGTGCAGGTAGGCACAGGCGGTGCTCCAGCGCTTGCCTGCAGGATAGAACAAGAACAGGTGTAGCTGGCCTTTGCCAGGCCTTTCCCTGCTCCTAAACAGGAGGAGGGAACGAGAGAAAGAGCAAATTGGCCCTGCCTCTAGCTGCGTGGCCTGCCTTCATGGAAAGACGGAAACCGAAAGATCCTGCCTTCCAGAAGCCCTCTTCTACCCAGCTCCCCAGGTGGCAAACCACCCTCTACCCTGACAGGATGACACACTGGGAGCAGACAGAAGGGGCGAGAACCCTAAGGAGACGGCCGGGCCCTGGTGGGTCCTGCCCTGCTGCAAACACGGTCCTGCACGGCGCTCTGGGCCTATAAAGGACAGTCATGACCAACGTGCGTGAAGGAGCCAGGACGATGGGCATGCAGGGCCCCGGACTCCTGGCTACCTGTTCTTCCCAACTGCAGGTTTCTAGAGGACTCTTTGTTCTCCATAGCCCATACCAACAGGGCCCAGGGAGGCTGCACCCAGGGTGCCACTGGCGTCTAGGGGTGGTGCTGGAAGGGTAGTGGTGGGGGGGAAGAGGGTGCTACCTTCGTGAACGGTCATGTCCATCCAGCCGAAGCCCTCCTGCTGGAAGCCGTTCATGTCGTCGGTGAAGGGGTAGCCGGCCTGCTGGGTGGCCTGCAGGAAGGCCTGGTGCAGCGGGTGCCGGGTGCTGGCCCGGGACACGCGCAGCGGCCCCTGGCCGCCGCGGTACTGGCTGGCCCCCAGCTCGTGGCCCTGCGCCTTACGGAAGTAGGGCAGGCAGCGCGCGTAGTCCCAGCCCTCGGCGCCCTGCTGGTGCCAGCGCTCGTAGTCCTGGGCGTGGCCGCGGACGTAGACCATGGCGTTGAGCGACGAGGAGCCCCCCCAGACCCGGCCCCGTGGCCAGTACAGCACGCGGCCGCCCAGGCCCGGCTGCGGCTCGGTGTGGTAGTACCAGTTGTACCTGTCGTCGCACAGGTTGGACACCAGTGCCGCGGGCATGTGGATCTTCCACAGCAGCCGCTTGCTGCCCGCCAGCACGTCCTTGGGCCCGGCCTCCAGCAGCAGCAAGCTGTGGCCCGGGTCCTCGGTGAGCCGGCTGGCCAGCACGCAGCCCGCGGAGCCCGCACCCACCACCACGTAGCTGAACTCGGCCCGGGCGCCCGCACTGGCCACTGCCCGGCTACCTGCAGGCGCGCGCAGCCCCAGCCCTGCCCAGGCCGGGGCTCCACGCGGGCCCACGCGCGCTCGCCTCCAGCCTCTAGGGACGCGCCACATGCTTCCTGCCCAAGCCTTCCTCTCCACCCAGGGCGAAGATGGCTAGCGTTGCCTGGAACAGGAAAAAAAGAGGGGAAGGACACTTTAAGAATCAGCTCATACACATGCCTAATGCAGACCACCAAGGGCCCACCCAGCTGGGATGGGGCAGCCAGGCCCCAGTCACTGCCCTAGGAAGGGCTGGATTTTCAGGACTGTGTTATCAGAGCCAGCACCCTTCCTGGGCTAGTGTTGGCCAGGAGGAGGTGTTCCCAGAAGGGAATCTGCATGACCCCAGTGGGGCTGGAAGTTTAGCTGTGAAAAGCTGGGAAGAGGGTGGGAGAAGGGGGAAGGAGGAGGAGGGGGGGTGGGGAGGAGGGGAGGGAAGGCAGGGAGGGTTTTCCAGATAAAGACAATAGGGTATTTGCTCTGCACTGGAGTATTTACACCTGACTCTCAAATCATGTGGTCTAAAGGAGTTAGGGTGAGGGGCCTAGACTGTGGAACTCATTGCATTTGACCTGAGGGATCTCTGAATGCACCAGAGAGGATCTTAGACAGGGGACAGCGACAGAGCCACACTCTTCAAAGATCACTCTGTAGAGTGGTGAAGTTGGTAAATACTAATGGCGCTTTTTTTGTAAAGATACTGTTCAGAGGGGTTACAGTTACATGAGCAAGGTAATGGTACATTTCCTATCCAGCATTGTTACCCCCTCCTTTGTTTTTCCCTACTATCCCTTCCCTCCCCACCTCCCCAACTCCCCCCCTCACCCCCCACCAAAGTTGTAAAGTCCCTGTCTAGTACATCTCATTGTTACAATGAGTCAACCTGTATCCTTGTTTTTATTGGGTCTTCCAACAATGTTCAAACCAATTCCCACAGTGCTCCAAGGTGAATGCTATCAAAATCTGCATTGAAGGTGCAGTGGGACAGATCAGGGAAAATGAGGCATGAAAAGAACAGCCAGGAATTCAGAGACAAACATTGGAATAGTAGGCCAGGCAAGGTACTTTATACCTGTAATCCTAGCTATTGGGAAGTCAGAGATAGAGAGGATTGAGGTTTGAGGCCAGCCCAGGCAAAAAGTTTACAAGATCCCATCTCAACTAACAGCTGAGCATGGTGGTGGCACACCTGTCATCCTAGCTATGCAAGAAGTGAAAATAAAAAGATACTGATCCAGACCAGCCTGGCATAAATGTAAGACCTTATTTGAAAAATAAAGGCAAAAGGGATGAAGGTATGACTGAAGTGATAGAGTACCTATCTAACAAGCACAAGACCCTGAGATCAACCCCTACTACCACTAAAAAAACAAAACAAACAAACAACACTATCAGTAAAAAGCTTGACTAAAAGCATTTGTGCAGCCTGGCATCGACGGCTCATGCCTATAATCCTACCTACTCAGGAGGCTGAGATCTGAGTATCGAAGTTCAAAGGCAGCCCAGGCAGGAAAGTCTGTGAGACTCTAATAAACTACCAGAAAACTGTAAGTGGCACTGTGGCTCAAGTGGTAGAGCACTAGCCTTGAGCTGAAGATCTGTGGGACAGTGTTGAGGCCCAGAGTTCAAACCCATGACCAACAACAACAACAAAAAGCATTTGTGCACTGCTTTCTTTGCTTTAAGCTTCAGTCCCTCACTAAGCTATGATAAATAATTTTTAAAAAAGAAAAAGAGGCAAAAAGGTAGTTTCTTCTGACCTTGTCCACTTGCCCAAATAATTAACATACTTTGGAAACTGGGCAAGAGAGTGTGTGTGTGTGTGTGTGTGTGTGTGAGAGAGAGAGAGAGAGAGAGAGAGAGAGAGAGAGAGAGAGAGAGAGAGAGAGAGAGAGACAGAGACAGAGACAGAGACAGAGACAGAGAGACAGAGAGACAGAGAGACAGAGAGACAGAGAGAGACAGAGAGAGCGCATGAGCACAGGGGCTTTAACCCTGAACTTTTTTTGCTCAACGCTAGCACTCTACCACTTGAGCCACAGTGCCACTTCCTTTTCTGAGTAGTTTATTGAAGATAAAGCCGGGCGCCGGTGGCTCAAGCCTGTAATCCTAGCTACTCAGGAGGCTGAGATCTGAGGAACACGGTTCAAAGCCAGTCCAGGCAGGAAGTCCGTGAAACTCTTTTCTCCAATAAACCACTAGAACACTGGAAGTGGCACTGTGGCTCAAGTGGTAGAGCACTTACAAGCCCCACAACTGCGAAGGAGGAGGAGGAGGAGGAGGAGGAGGAGGAGGAGGAGGAGGGGGAGGGGGAGGAGGAGGAGGAGGAGGAGGGGAGGAGGAGGAGGAGGAGGAGGAGGAGGAGAAGGGGGAGGAGGAGGAGGAGGAGGAGGGGAGGAGGAGCAGGAGGAGCAGGAGGAGGAGGAGGAGGAGGGGAGGAGGAGGAGGAGGAGGAGGAGGAGGAGGAGGAGGAGGAGGAGAAGGAGAAGGAGGAGGAGGAGGAGGAGGAGGAGGAGGAGGAGAAGGAGAAGGAGAAGGAGAAGGAGAAGGAGAAGGAGAAGGAGAAGAAGAAGAAGAAGAAGAAGAAGAAGAAGAAGAAGAAGAAGAAGAAGAAGAAGAAGAAGAAGAAGAAGAAGAAGAAGAAGAAGAAGAAGATCTCACAGACTTTTCTGCCTGGGCTGGCTTTGAACCACAATTCTTAGATCTCAGCCTCCTGAGTAGCTAGGATTATAGGCATGAGTCACTAGCACCTGGCTTCAAGACTATCTTAATAAAAGATACTTAACCTAAAGTGGCAAAATGACTCCTTTGATCACAAATGTGTCTGCGAAGAAAAAGACTAGTCTCAAGGATAGACACCTGTCTTTAAATGACTAGCTGGTAAAACCCATCCTTTCAGCCAGGTGCCAAGGGCTCACACCTGTAATGCTAGCTATTCAGGACGCTGAGATCTGAGGATTGTGGTTCAAAGCCAGCCTGGCCAAGAAGTCTGAATATATGGAGAGTTTGTGGACTATCATGGACTCAATATTATCAGATGGAAGTTCTTTGCAACTTAACAAATTCAATACAATCCAAATAAGAACCACAGCAAGTGATCTTATGGGCCATCTATAAATTGGTCCAATATTAATATACAGAGGCAAAAGACTCAATAGCAAATACAATATTCAAAGAGAAAAAAATAGGTAAATAGACTGAGACTACCATAATTTAAAACTTACTATGAAGCTCCAGTAAGGTAGTTTAGTATTGGTAGACAAACAGACAGATACAGTAATATAACAGAATAGAAAGCCCAGAAATAATAAACATACAAAAACATAGTCAATGATTGTTGACCAATGAAGACAACACAATGTAGCAAAAATAGTCAACAAAAGGTGCTATAACCACTACACACACACACACACACACACACACACACACACACACACATCCAGAAACACTGTACTCCTCACAAAAATTCAAAATAGACTACAAACTTAAATGTGAAACACAAAGCTATAAAACTCTCAGAAGCCAGGCGTCGGTGGCTCACACCTGTAATCCTAGCTACTCAGGAGGCTGAGATCTGAGGATAGCCGTTCAACACCAGCCCGGGCAGGAGAGTCTATGAAACTCTTATCTCCAATAAACCAGCAGAAAATCAGAAGTGGCGCTGTGGCTCAAGTGGTAGAGTGCTAGCCTTGAGCTGAAAACCTGAGGGACAGCGCCCAGGCCCAGAGTTCAAGCCCATGACCCACAAAAAAAAAAAAAAAAATCTCTCAGAACACAGGCAAGAATATCTCAATATCGTTGGGTTAGACGATGACAGTTTAGCTAAGACCAGGAAGATACAATCTACAAAAGAAAAACTTGTAGATTTCCTTAAAATACTTAAGCCAAGATGGTAGCTGTAATCTTATCTACTGAGGCTGAGATCTTATCTCAGTTCAAAGCCACCCCAGGTTAGAAAGTCTGTGAGATCCTCTAATTAAGCGCGTGCACACGCACACATACACACACACACACACACACACACACACACGCACACACACACACATGCACGCCAGAAGTGGTTCAGAGACAGGGACCAAGCACTGAGTTCAAGCCCCAGAACTGGCACAAATACATAGATAAATAAATACTTTTAAAAAACTAAGCCACTGCTTGGAATTAAATATTTGCAGAAGATATATGTGATAAAACAGTTATCCAAAATATACAGATATACTCTTAAATCACAGTGACAGACAACTCACTTTAAAAGTGCCAAAGACTATAATAGACACCTCACCAAAGAAGATACACAAACAATATAAATATGAACAGAAGCTCTACAAGAAGTCATCAGGGAAATGCAAATGTAGAAAACAATGAAGTAGCACCATACACACATTAGAATTCCAAACTCCCAAACACTGATGGCAACAAATGCTGGCAAAGATGTGGAGTTAAAAAGCATTCTCATTCATTCAGGGAATGTAAAATTCAGTTTGGTGGTTTCTTTCAAATGTAAACGTATGGTGTAGCAATTGTGCTCCTCAGCATCAAAGGAGTTGAAAACTTATATAATGAGGCAAAAGTCTCAGGATAGCCAATACACAACATTCAAAGAAGAAAATTAGGTTAACACTTTGACACTACCAGAATTTAAAACTTGCTATGAAGCTCCAGTAATGAAGACAGTTTGGTATTGCTGTAAAGGGCTGGGAAGGTGGCTCAGTGGTAGAGCGCTTGCCTTGCATGCCTGAGGCTCTGGGTTCGATTCCTCAGCACCCCATAAGCAAAAAGCAAAAAGCCAGAAGTGGCGCTGTGGCTCAAGTGGTAGAGTGCTAGCCTTGAGCTGAAGAGCTGAGGGACAGCGCCCAGGCCCAGAGTTCAGGCCCCACGACCGGACCCAAAAAAAAAAAAAAAATCTAGTACTGGAAAAAAAATAAATAATGGAAGTAGACGTGCAGTTCAAGTGGTAGAACACCAACCCTGAGCAAAAAAGCTAAATAAGAGTATGAAGCTCCGAGTTCAAACCCTATTACTGGCACTCAATGGATAAATTAATTGTAAAATAAAAAATTACGTAAAATGCAACAAAGAATCTGACTCTGTTTTTGGTCTCTGACCATGGATGGCTTTTTAACATCTCTTCTCCCTTTTGTCTTGCTCCATACCTAGGAAAAATCAGTCAAGAAAGCCTAGGGCTTTCCTGCCTTGTGTATCAGCAGGGAAGTTCAAATCATGCAAATCAGTCCACCTGCAGGCAGCCTACAATGGAGCCACAATAAAAACCAAGACCTTTTGGCTGGTTCTTTGTTCAAGCCGTCCTACGGCAGCTAGAGGGGCTGCCCTGTTTCTCCCACAAAGTTCCACCTGTGAGCAATAAACCTCATCAGGAGTGAGTGAGTGAGTGAGTGTGTGTGTGTGTGTGTGTGTGTGTGTGTGTGTGTGTGTGTGTGTGTGTGTGTGTGTGATCATAAGACAGAGTAATACTTACAAGCACATCAGAAATAGGATACACTTAGGAGCAGATCTAACAAACTATGTGCATGACCTGTACACAGAAAACTCCAAGACACAGAAATATAAGATGGCCTAAATAGACCAAGCTACCGTGGAAAAGAAGACTCAGTACTTGGGAGGGGGGAACGGGGGGGGGGGGAGGCTTCTTGTTGTTGTTTTTGCCCATTATGGGGCCTGTTTCTGGGCGCTGTCCCTCAGCTCTTCAGCTCAAGTCTAGCACTTTACCACTTGAACCACAGCACAACTTCTGGCTTTTTCTGCTTATGTGGTGCTGAGGAATCGAACCCAGCCTCGTGCATGCAAGGCAAGCACTCTACCACTGAGCCACCTTCCCAGCCCCCCAGTATTTGTTTTAGTATCGATTCTCTCCAATTTGATTTATATATTCAATGCAATGCCAATAATATCCTGGAGGCAAGGGGGTGGAAATTAAAATCAATTCACAGATTGGCAGAGATAAAAAAGCACAGAGAAAAAATTATATTACAGTCATATGAGGAAAACCCCACACAAGCCAAAAAAGAGCCTTGGCATCTCACATCAATATAGCTCAATCCTAAGAATACAGTCAACTATTTTTTAAAATTACAGGAGTAGTAGTCTGAATTAATTTTAAAGGATGAAATTTCTATGTGCACAAAATATCAGAGTCCCCCAGAATATATAAAGCAAATGCAGGCAGATCTCAAGGAACAAATAGTTCTGTCATAATAAGTAAAGACTTCAATAGTCAGATTTCAATAATGATAGAGATTAATAAGGAAGTAGAACACAACATTATAAACCAACTGGACATAACAGTGATATATATATGTATATATATGTAATATATAGATATATCACTATTGGATATATATATATATATATACAGTTGGACATATATAGACATCTGACAGTGATATATCACTATCTATATATACAAAAGTATATCTATATATAAAAATCTATTTTTATCTATCTCTCTCTCTAATAAAACTCAACCCAACAATAGAATACACAATTTTCCTCAGGGTGTATGTGGAATAGCATGTTATATGTTAGGCTACAAAACAAATCTTAATAAACTTCAAAAAGTCTGAAATTGGACAAAGAATCTTTTTAGATCATAGTGAAATAAAACAGAAGAAAACAGGAAAATTCACAAAAGGTGAAAATTAAGCATCATTTTTAAACAACTGGGTCAAAGAGGAAATCACAAAGGGAACTAGAAATACCAGAAGATAGAAATTAGAAATTTCATAAAAACATCAAATATCAAAACCTATGGAGTTCAGTATACACTATGTGGAAAATGACCTAAGTAACTTGTGGGCAGGGATGGGGGAGGGGGAGGGAAACTGGGGAAAAGTAATGGGTGATATTGCCAAAAAAAAATGTACTCATTATCTGACTTATGAAATAGTAATCCCTCTGTCTAACACCTTAGTAATACCAATAAATTAAAACAGCAACAACAAAAACCCATGGTTACAAAGACAGCAGTACAGAGCAGGAAACTCACAGCTGCAATCTATACACCACAAGAGAAAAATGACTTCACGACCTGACTTTTTACTCTGAAAGAACTAGAACAATTAAACCAAGAGCTAGCAGAAGGAAGGAAATAAGTAAAGATTACAGCAGAGATAAAAGAAAAACAAAAGAGAAAATTGATGAAGATAAAAGTTTGCTCTTATTCAGGTGGACCTGTTGCAACAAGGAGAATTACAAAATGTCATGTCAAAGCAAGCTTTACAATGTCGGTGGGGGGGGGGGGTATGATTGGGTGGAGGGGAGGGGGGAGGCTGGGAAGGGAGGTGAAGGGTAAACAAAGGAGGAGGCTGCAATGCTTGGTAAGAAATGTATGCATTATCCTGCCAATGTGATTGTAACCCCTCTGTACAGTATGTTCTCAAATAAAATAAAATAAAATTTAAATTAAAAAAAAAAAGTTTGCTCTTACAGCAAAAGTGATCAAGCTTTACAATGATCAAGCTTTACAGTGGTACTCAATGGTGGATCACAGAAAGCTTTTCCTCTATATTCAGGAGCAGGACAAGGCTGCTTGCCTTTGCAATTTCTATGTACTATCAACTATGTAATATTACAAGTCCTTGCCAGAACAACTAAGCAAAAAGAAAAAAAAACTAGGAAGTAGTAACATTATCTTTGTTTGCAGATAGCAGGATCCTATATATAGAAACCAAAAATTCCACATAGGAAAAACAAAAGAGCAATTGTAGCAGAGCTGTAACATACAAAATTGACATACAAAATTAGATGCATTCAAGCCCTTGTGGTTCACACCAATAATCTTTGCTAGTCAGGAGGCTGAGATAGATCTGAGAATCAAGGTTCATAGCCAGCACAGGCAAACAAATCTTTGAGACTCATCTCTCTGATTAATTATCAAAAAAAGTGAAGATGTGGCTTATGTGATAGAGAGCCAACCTTGAGTTAAAAAGATAAGGGAGAGCAAGCATCATGAGTTCAAGCTCTACCACCAGCACAAGAAAAAAAAATTCCATTTTTCTACAATAATGAGAAACAAATTAAAAAAGAAATGGAGATAACTCCACTTATAAGAGCATTAAAAATAATACCTTACGCACAAATTTAACCGAGTTAAAGATGTTTACATTAAAAACTACAAAATTTTGCTGATTTCTATGTATGTATGTGCACGTGTGTGTGTGTGTGTGTGTGTGTGTGTGTGTGTGTGTGTGTGTGTGTGTGTGTGTGTGTGTGTGTGTGTGTGTGTGTGTGTGTGTGTGTGTGTGTGTGTGTGTGTGTGTGTGTGTGTGTGTGTGTGTGTGTGTGTGTGTGTCCTGGAGTTTCCAGCCCCAAGACTGGCACAAAAATAAGTAAAATTGGGGCTGGGAAGTTGGCTCAGTGGCAGAGTGCTTGCCTCTCATGCATGAGACCCTGGGTTCGATTCCTCAGCACCACATAAGCAGAAAAAAGCCAGAAGTGGTGCTGTGGCTCAAGTGGTAAAACACTAGCCTTGAGCTGAAGAGCTGAGGGACAGTGCCCATGCCCAGAGTTCAGGCCCCACGACCAACCAAAAAAATAATTTTTTTAAAAAAAAACATAAAGTGAAAAATAAAAACATTGTTGGAAAAAGGATAAAGGAAAGAGGGGAGTTAAGGGAATATAACAGAGGTGGTAAACTCATTCAAAGTACAATCCATGTATCTATGGAATTATCACAATGAAACCCTCTTATAAATTAGTGTGTGTGTGTGTGTGTGTGTGTGTGTGTGTGTGTATATATATATATATATATATATTTGATTTTAAGAAAAAATAGATAAATTATACATCAAAATGGAATGCTTTGGGACTGGGAATGTAGCTCACTGATAAGGTGGTTTCCCAAGCTTTCCAAGCACATATAAGACACTATGTTCAATCTCCTGCATAAATAAATAACACAAACTTTTATGCATCAAAAAAATCACTTTCAAGAATTAAATGACAACCCGCAAAAATAGGAGAAAAAAATTGCCAACCATGTATGTGCTAAGGCCTTAATATACAGTAATGGTAAGAATTACAACTCACTAACAAGAAGCAGTCATCTCAAATAGAAAAGGACTTGAACAGAAATTCCTCCTAAGAAGATATGTAAATAATAAACTACACAAAAAGCTGCTTAGCATTACCAGTCACCGGAGAAATGCAAATCAAACCCATAATGGGCTGTCACTCCCTACCCATTATTACAGCTGTAACAAAAACAAAATGGAAACTAACAACTGTTGGCAAGATGGTAGAGAAATTGGAGCCCTTATTCACTGCTAGTGATTATATAAAATGCTGCAGTCACAGTGGGGAGGAAAAAAACAGTTACTCAAAAAGTTAAACATGGAGTTGCCATAGGACTCTACAATTCTACCCCTGGGCTAAACTAAACAAGATGGAAAGCAGATTGAAACAGATATGGCCACACCCTGTTTGCAGCCAAAAGATAGACAAACACAACTGGCTGGCAGATAAGTGTATACACAAAATGGAGTGTATACATACAAGAGACTATTTGGTCTTAAGAAGGAACTAAATTCTGAGGTATGCACTAACATATGAACCTTGAAAAGATTATGCTCAATGATATAAGCCAGACAACCAAACAACTATAATGTGATTCCATGTACAACAGGTACCAAGAACAGACAAATTCATAAAGACTGATGAGATGAACTCTTTATGACATTGATTTCCAGGAGCTGGGGGAAGAGGAGCAGGGAGATACCATCAATGGGAGCAGTGCTTCTGTTTGGAGTCCTGGGAAGTTTTCAAAGTAGAAGGTGGTGTGTCCCCATCAGGCAGGTAAGGAGACCCAGAGCAGTGCTGCTACCTCGACAGAGAAGCTGAGGTCATCATCAAATTTGGATTATTTACAGTGGATACGAAGGCTGGGAATGTGGCTTAGTGGTAGAGTGCTTGCCTAGCATACATGAAGCTCTGGGTTCAATTCTTCAGTACCACATAAACAGAAAAAGCCAGAAGTGGTGTTGTGGCTCAAGTGGTAGAGTGCTAGCCTTGAGCAAAAGAAGCTCAGGGACAGTGCCCAGGCCCTGAGTTCAAACCCCAGGACTGGGAAAAAACAAGGTGAATACAAAACTGTTTCTGCCATACAAACTGAAAGGATCCATCACATCCATCCCAGGGGACCACAGGAACAAGAGATTATTACAAGGTTTGTTAGAGGAGCCACATCGCCCCCCGCCCCCCCCCCCCCCCAGAGAGCACATGGCACCCTCCACTATCTAGGTAGCAGCAGGGTCTGGGGGCAGGAAGTGAGGTGGGTCTGGGCAGAGAGAGGGAGTGGCCAGCTGTATGGAGGGAACTCCAGGGCTGGGAGGAGCCCAGGTCTGGGTGGAGCTGAGGACCAAAGGTGGGCATAATGCTAACACAGACAATTAAGAGTGTTGTTGTGGGCAATACTGCTGTTGGTAAAACATGTTTCCTCATATCTTAACAAACAAGTTTCCATCTGAATATGTACTGTTTTGACAACTATGCAGTCACCATTATGATTGGCAGAAAGCCATCTACTCCTGGTCCTTTTGATACGGCAGGGCAAGAAGATTATGTCAGATTATTCTGCCCAGTTATCCACAAACAGGTGTATTTCTAGTCTGTTTTCCAGTGGTCTCTCATCCTCATTTGAAAATGTGAAAGCAAAGTCGGCGCCTGAGATTACTCCCCACTGTCCAAAGACTCCTTCCCTGCTTGTTGGGACCAAAGGTGATCTCAGAGATGACCCCTCCACTATTGAAAAACTTACCAAGAACAAACAGAAGCCTATCACTCCAGAGACTGCTGAAACGCTGGCATGTGATATGAAGGCTGTCAAGTATGTAGAGTGCTCTATCCTTATCAGAAAGGCCTAAAGAATGTGGTTGACAAAGCAATATTGGCTGTCCTGGAGCTTCCAGAACCGAAGAGAGCCGCAGGTGTGTGCTGCTATGAACACCTCTACAGAGCCCTTTCTGCACAGCTTGTGTGGGCAACATATTAAAAGCAATGCTTAAATCAAACTATAATTCAAAATTAGAATTCATTTCTGCAACTATGACAAATGCTGTACACCTACGCACATGCACTAACATGAGACAAGGCCCATTAGGTATGCCCCCTCCCAAATACTAGTTAATGTTGGTAACTGTGTATTTTCAGAAAAAAGTGATCAGTACTAGTTTTTGTTGTTTCAAAAAAAACCCTTATTTGTTTCTTCATTTAAAAGCAAGGCATGCTTGTGATGACTGTAACAGACCAATTTTGAATTCCTGAAGCGGCTCCCTGGTTCCATTTTAGACAGACATTTTAGAGGCTTTTTTTCCGAGGGGGGAAGGGTCATGTGTGGGGGCTCATTTATTATTATTATTTTTAAGTAACCGGTGGACAGCCCTTTGGGGGAGAGGACAGATTCATTCCACATTCCACTTTCCTAGTCCTGGTGCTCTTAGGAAGGAGTATAGTAAATGCCTCATTTAATAACATGCTCCTTTTTGACAGTTGCCTTTTTTTCTCCACTCTTGAGAAGATCCCATATTTGATGAAGCTCATGAAAGTGGGTGGAAGCCGTGTTGCCCTCCTCTTTACGTTTTTTTTTTTGGTGTGTGTGGGGGGGTTTGGTCATGGGGCCTGAACTCTGGGCCTGGGCGCTGTCCCTCAGCTCTTCAGCTCAAGGCTAGCGCTCTACCACTTGAGCCACAGCCCCACTTCCGGCTTTTTTCTTTTTGCTTATGTGGTGCTGAGCAATCGAACCCAGGGCCTCATGCATATAAGGCAAGCTCTCTACCACTGAGCCACCTTCCCAGCCCCTATAAAAACTTTTAAAGAAAGAAACTGAAGAAGACACTGGGAAGTGAAAGGATCTCCCATGTTCATGGATTGTCAGAATACCATACTGCCAAAGGCAACCTATAAATTCAACGAAATACCCATCAAACTACCTATGTCATTCTTCACAGATACAGCAAAAATAATTTAAAAATTCTATGGTACTACAAATTTCCCAAGTTGCCAAAGTGATCCTGGATTTTAAAAAAAAGATAATGCTGGAGGTATCACAATTCCAGATGTCAAACTTTATTACAGAGCCATAGTAACATAACAGCTTGGTACTGGCACAAAAACAAACCTAAAGACCAATGGAACAGACTATAAGACCCAGAAATAAACCCATACACCTATAGCCATCTATTATTTGACAAGATAGCCAAAAACATACATTGGAGAAAAAAAGTCACTTCAAGAAACAATGCTAAAAAATGGACATCCATATATTTCTGGCTGAAACTGGATCTTCATTCGTCACCTTGTCCTAATATCAGTTCAAAATGGATCAAAGACCTCAGTATAAGACCTGAAACCTTGAAACTACTACAGGAAAGAGGAAGAGAAACGTAACTTATTGGCATAGGCAGGAACTTCCTGACTAGAATTTCAGGGGCTCAGCAAATATGAGAAGGAATTGACAAATGGTATTCCATCAAAGTAAAAAATTTTCTGCACAAAAAAGGACTTTGTTACTAAGCTAAAATGACAAACTGGAGTGGGAGATCTTTGCCAACTATATATCTGCTAAGAGTTTAATATCTGTACAAGGATCTCTAAAAACTAACTCCCCCCAATAACCAATTAATAAACAGGCAAAGGAGTAAATAGAACCTTCTAAGAAGAAGCAAAAACAACCAATAACCACATGAAGAAATGCTCAACATCTCTGTCCATAAAGGAAATGCAAATTAAAACAACACTGAGATTCCATCTTACCTCAGTAAGAATAACCATTTGTTCATTCACTCACCCACACTAAAGAAAATTTAATAGGCACTAATATATATATATACACATATATATACATATATATGTATATATATATATATATATATATACATATATATATCAGGTACTAGAAGAAATCGGGGAAACCCTACTGCATCGTTGGTGAGAAGTAAACTAGTGCAACTATTTTGGAAGGCAGTTTGGAGATTCCTTAAAAAGCTAAACATAGACCTACTCTATGATCCATAGCACTCCTGGGCATCCATCCAGAATATTATTGGTCAGGATACAGTAAAGACACTTGCACATCCATGTAAGTTATGAAAAGAGCCCAGTTGTCTTACAACAGATGAAGGGATCAAGAAAAATATAATTCAATTCTGAATACTGCTAAATAACTCAATTGAAGAGAACATTTAAATGAGAATAGAGTTAGACATGGTACAACACACCATCTCCCAAGGAGATCCTACCTGAGGCTGGGCCCTGTGTGGACAAGAAGAGTGTTTAATCAGGGAATGCCACTGCACCATGCACCCAAACTAATGTAACTGCAGAAGCAGCCACCCTGGCTGAGCCTCCTAAGGCACATGCATGGAGAGGGGGGACTTCATCCTTATTGTTATCACCATCAGCCAAAGATAGAGAGAAGTCCAAGAGAACACATTGTGTCTCATTTCGGGTTAGAGGCTAGACCCACCCCACTACAGGTCCAACCAACAAAGCCAATTTGGCGGAGCCAAAAGGTCACAGTCTGCATGGGGAAAGGGTGCGATGTACCAAATGTCCACACAGCAGGGCTTGAAAGACTAAGGAGGGGAGTTACTGAGATGAGACGTGCCCAAGCTGAGAGATAGTGACAGTCCAATAAGTGACAGTGGGCAGCTGTTCTTCTTCACAAAGGATCCTCCCTGCCACCCCAGCTCAGGGTACCCAACCCCATATGATGTTGAAATGAGCTTCTTCATGGCCCAGTCCCTACAGTAAGCCTCCAGATGGCCTGGTCCCTGCCTCTACCAGTCACCTCTCTTCCTATTGTAAGTTATTCTCTAGGCTCCAGATGAAGGGACCACCGTCTCTTCCTCCCCTTGTACCTCTGTACCCGCTGTTCCTTCTTCCAGACCTGTGTTCTAACTTCTGCCTACCTGGTCAACTCCTCCCCTTCCTGCAGGCCCCACTTTTAGGCTTCAGTTCCTCAGGAAAACTCTCCTCCACACTGGCCACATGCATCCTGGGACTTCTCTGTGTACTATTTATATTTACTAGGACCTCAACAAACTAACAGTGAGACCTATTTCCCTGGCCAAAAGTCTGGGGCTTTTTCCCATTTTGTGTAAATCCTGCCTGGTGGCTGGGTTCTATAATGCTGGCTTCTCTGTAATGCCAGGGATGGTCCTGCACAAGACCAAGAACAAATTGTCCCTGGCAACCTGAGAAGTAAATGCTAAGCCCATACCTCTTTGCCAGGACAGACAGGAAACACTAGATAGGAGGGATGCCAGGAATGTTCTAGATCCTAACCTGGGCATATACACAGATCAAAGCCATCATGCTATGCATGTTTCTGTACCTCAATTCAAGTTTCAAAAGTGATTTTTTTTTTTAAAAAAAAAAGGCATGGTGGTGCATACCTGCAATCCTAGCAACTGGGAGATAAAAGTAGAAGGATCAGGAGATCCAGGCAAGACTGAGCTACATAGAAAGATGCTGTCTGAATAAATAAACTCCAAGTTAAAACAATTTAAAAGCATTTTCTTTAAAATTCAATTTTCTTCTAGCTGTTCACCAGTGGTTCACACCTCTAACCCTAGCTACTGGGGAAGTTGACATGTGAGATCTAAAACTCTATGAGATTCTTATCTCCAGGTAAGTGCTAGACCAGAGGTGTGGCTCAAGTGGTAGAGAGCCAGCTGTGAGTGGAAAAAACCAAGTGAGAGGATGGTGAAGCCCTGAGTTCAAGCCTCAGTATTAACACAAATAAAGTTTCTCTTCCTAGGAACTTCAGTTCCCATATGGTGACATACAACAAACTGCATTGGAGGAAGTAGAGCTGTGGCTCAAGCGGTAGAATAAGTAAAAAAGCTCAGGGACAGCAATCAGAGCCTGAGTTCAAGCCCCAGGAATCACACACACACACACACACACACACACACACATTTATTTTTACACACACACACACACACACACACACACACACACACACACACACACACACACACACACACACACACACACTATTATTTTTTTTTTTTTGGTCCGGCTGTGGGGCCTGAACTCTGGGCCTGGGCGCTGTCCCTCAGCTCTTCAGCTCAAGGCTAGCGCCCTACCACTTGAGCCACAGTGCCACTTTCAGCTTTTTTCTTTTTGCTTATGTGGTGCTGAGGAATCGAACCCAGGGCCTCAGGCATGCAAGGCAAGCGCTCTACCACTGAGCCACCTTCCCAGCCCCAACATATTATTATTTATTTTTATTTTTTATTTTTGTTGTCAGTCATGGGGCTTGAACTCTGGGCCAAGGTGCTGTCCATCAGCTCTTCAGCTCAAGGCTAGCACTTGAGCCACAGCACCACTTCCAGTTTTCTGAGTGGTTTATTGGAGATAAGAGTCTCACGGACTTTTCCTGCCTGGGCTGGCTTTGAACCGTGATCCTCAGATCTCAGCCTCCTGAGTAGCCAGGATTACAGGCGTGAGCCACCGGTGCCTGGTTCACACACACATGAACAGCTGCACTGAAAATGCACTTCTTCCCCTGAAACAACGAATGTTTGCTCTCTTGCTGATTACTTGATAGCGGTGTGAACAATACCAGGTGCCCTGTGGACCTAGTAAGTGAAGCCACTGAGGGTGAAAGGAAGTGAGGCAGAGGTTGTCAAGAACACCCCCACGTCTGAGACTTCATCAAAGGCTAAACTTCTGTCCTCAGCTCTGCTGGGCCTCACCATATGATATAGAGCAGTACTATCTGGATTCTAGTCTTTGAGGGGACAGCTGATGTCATGGCTCCCTAGACCCTAAGCGGCTGTCCTACCTCCCCTCAGCCACCCCCATGACACCTGCTTGGGTCCAAGGTGACAGTATTCTACATTCCAAGATCTGCTATCTGTCACAGTCCCTCTAGCTGGTCTCCACCCAAAGCAGAGCTCAAGGTGGGGAAAAATGTATTCCTAACATGGAGGGGTAGGAGGGCAGGTTCCTTGGTCACTTGGCATGTCAGTCCCTTGAAGGCTTGTCTGGAAACTGGATCTAATCATCAGAGATGGACCGAAAGGCAGGGTGCCGCAGAGGTCACTGCTGGGTGGGAGAGGCTCAGTTCCCTCCCAGAAGCAAGCACCTGACAGACTGAGATGACAGTCTCAGGCTGCCACTAAGGACAAGGCCTATCCACACACAAATGCCTGGACTGTTGGCACTGTGCTGAACTTGGCTGGGTGGGCTGTGAAGCAGAGAATGGACCTGGGCCACTGGCTGGAGCTGAGCAAGGATAAGTCCTCATATCCTTATTCCTATGCAGCAATAGGACAATGAGAGAAAGACGAACCCCTCAATCCTCTCCAGGAGTGTGGCAGGACCCCCTTCTACCAGATGCAGTGCAGGTATCAGACTCATGACCATGAGTTATCAAACTTGCACCCATCAGGGTCCATCCATGGGGCTGCCATTCCAACCAGGTTTATTCTATTCCAGAGGGCAACTGGGGAGTTTGAAGTTCCCAGAACCAGGTATCCCCCTTCCCAGCACCCATAATGGTTCCCCATGCTATTGTTCCTCACTGCACACCACCTCACAGCCAATTCTCCACAGCACTGGGGTGATCTCAGTGTGAGGGGACCCCAGAATCAGCAGAAGTCTGAAAGACGTGGATGACGTTCAGCTTGGACTTCATCAAAATGATGTCACACACAGGAGATGACTAAAAACCAAGGGTTTTTCCTTGCAGTCATGGCAAGGGTCTGCATCACCACCTTAGGCATACCTTGCCAAGAAGTCCAAACTGACTCTGAATATACTTCTTCCATCTTCCAGTGCACAGGAAATGAACAGGGCAGAAGAACATGCAAAGGTCACTGTCAACAGAATCTAGGCAGGGAAAGTATTACCTATTCCTTTAATAATAAGCCCAAGTATATGAAAATAGGACAGGAGGAGGGAAACCTACAGATTATGAAGCATAAGATGCACCTGCTTATCATACTGAGAAGCTCTTAACTGATCCTGGGGACTAGAAGAGCAGAGATTAGAAGATGTAAAGAAATCATTGTGAGATGTGATAAGGGTCCTGCAGTGAGCTCAATTAAGAGCATGCTTTCAAAAACACATACTAAAAAGTTGGCAGACAACATAAGCTATAGGGGACTTTATTTAAAATCAACCCAAGAGGGTGAAGCAGACATTATATGCAGTGGAGTCTGTATCTCAATTTTGACTTCACCTCAATTTCCTAAGGGCAAATTTGTATGGTAAGAAAGAAGAGAAGGCACTGGTAGCTTATGCCTGTGAACCATCAGAAAACCAGAAGTGGTGCTGTGGCTCAAAATGGCAAAGCACTAGCTTTGAGCATAAGAGCTCAGGGACAGTGCCCAGGCCCTGCCTGAGTTAAGCCCCATTACCAACAGAAAAAAAAGAAAGGAAAAAAAAGAAAAGAAAAGAGAAAAGAAAGAAAGGAGGGAAGGAAAATACCTGGGTTGGGGGAAGCAGAGGCCTGGTTCCTGGCTAAGGGCTAAACCTACCTTTCAGGAGCTTGAGGCCTGCTGCTAATATTGTAGAGCTCTCTCTTTCAAGTGCACTTTTACCGAGTTTTCTAAATCTCAGTGACAAAGCACTCATCTCACGGCCTGCAATGACAGGATACAGTACAGTCTGGGAGGCAAAGAGCGGCCCTGGCCCACTCACTATCTGCGACTGTCTGTGAAAGATAAGTACAGAATGGAAGGAAACATTGTGCCAAACCTTTGGCACAGTGACCTTAACTGGCTGTGTCTAGTGGTAAGACAGGGCTCTCTCATTTTGTATAGCCTCACCTAATTATTGCAATGAATGTCCCTTGCACTTTAAAATCAGCCTGTGAGAAATTAAAATGTCAAAAGCAAATGAATGGATCTTGAGTCCTTCACCACAGTGAGAAAATGTTATGGACTAGATATTAATCCACTAGAGCCCCCAAACCTGTCATCCTCAAACATGACAGGTGAGGTGTCAAAGTGCCTGAGTTTCCCTGCCACCATTTGCAGTAACAACGTTAGTACTGTCGACAAACACTAGCATAGCAGCTCTGTAAAACCCCATGTGATTCACAAGTCTATATTCACTTGCTCGCTGCCATGTCAGGGCAGGCCAAGCCTCCAGCAAAGGAGTCCAGGATGGGGGCCAAGAGCCTACACTGCAGCCATGATCAGCGAGCCAACTTTCACACACATATCCACTGCTGATTCTCTTCCACACTTCTGCCACTAAATGTCAGAGGTCCTAAAAGCATCAGGAAAGTACCAAGGGGAAAGAGATTTCCCTGGTGGAAGAGGGGAACTCTACTGGAATTTTTTTTTTTTTTGGTTGGTCATGGGGCTTACACTTTGGGCCTGGGCTCTGTCCCTCAGCTCTTCAGCTCAAAGCTAGTGCTCTACCACTTGAACCACAGTGCTGCTTCCATTTTTCTGGTGGTTTATTGGAGATAACAGTCTCATGGGCTTTCCTGCCTGGGCTGGCTTTGAACCGAAATCCTCAGATCTCAGCCTCCTGAGTAGCTAGGATTACAGGCATAAGCCACCAGCATCCGGCTTCTAGTGGATTTTTCTAAACCCACTGTAACTCTCTCCCCTCCAGGAACTTGGAATAAAGATGAAATTAATTTCTAAGTAATCAAGGAGACACATAGGACAGAGATATACCATGGGAAGAGAAAGTAAGGTATAAGGAAGGAGGGAGAATAAGACAGAAAATGGGAGCCATGGATACCATGGCTGGTCTTCATCTCAGAGTATTGATGTTCTGTGACCGGGTTATAGGTTCCAGTTCAGAATCAGTCACCTGGATGTATGTTTACCTAACCACTACTCAGTTATCCTGTTCTGATACTATCATTTAGACCCACAGGCTTTGATTGGTCTCATAATCAGTCTCTTGACATGGGTCTGCTCTTTATGGTCCTCTTATGGGTATTCTCCCAGGTCACAGATTAACAAAAAAAAAGTAGTTTTAATTCCTGACCTAATTACTAAGGCCACTGTACCTTATTTAACATCCTTAAAAAGCTCAATGGGAGAAGGCCAGGCACTGGTGGCTCATTCCTATAATCTAGGTGGCTGAGATATGATGATCACAGTTCAAAACCAGCCTGGGCAGAAAAGTCCATGAGACTCTTATCTCCAATTAACTACCAAAAAGCTGTGGCTCAAATAGTAGAGTGTTAGCCTTGGGCCCAAAAGCTGGACAGTGCCCAGGACTAGAACCAAAAACAACAATAACAAAAAAAAGCAAGGAGTCTATCAAGTCCACAGAATAGCCTGACTTCTCTTTTCACATTTTTATCTCAATTCTATTAACAACAGGTTAATTCAACTATCATAGATTGGAACAAATATCATAGACCTAGCTCTACCACAAAATCTCAGGTGCTCTGTCTTATACACTATCACCCTGTTATTGGTAGAGCTCTGACAGAAAAAGTATACCCATCTCCTATGTACCTCCTGTGTGTTTTGGACTTTCCTTGAAACTCCACTGTGTTAACAAACATGACAATCATCACACCTCAGGAGACAGTGCACAGATATCACAGCCATGGGCACTAGTTGTGACCTTAGAAGGTTTTGTCCCAGGAATCGGCTGGCAGAACATGAACATGGGTGCAGTTCTGTGGCCCTGCTGGAGACAGTGCAGTGCAAGAGGTCTTGTGGCTTCGGGAAATCTGGCTTAAACCAGGCATTAAACTCAATTCTGCTGAGGAGTCCAAGTAGTGGAACGGAACAGTGGGGAGGGGAAAGGGGCATACCAAGGGCCAAATGCCAAGGCCTACTCTTCCAGCTCAGCTCCAGGAGTCCTGGCAGGCAGCTGGTATTTGCCAAATCAGCTCCCTCTTCATGAGACAATGAGTCCACTGTTGACTGGCCCGGGCCTTGATTAATATTTGCAAGAGAACAAAGTGGAAAATTCCACCTGTGTGGGTGAAGGCTGGACCCAGGAAATGTCAACAACCCTCACTGCCTTGTTGTCTCAGGGATGGATCCAGCAGAGTCACAAAGGTCGCAGTAGCAGGGACATGATTTGGGGACTTTCTTTACTCTTGGATCCAAGGGAATTTTCCCATTTGAATATTAGGATTTTGTTGTTGTTTTGGTCGGTCGTGGGGCTTGAACTCTGGGCCTGAGTGCTGTCCCTGAGCTCTTCAGCTCAAGCGTTCTACCATTTGAGCCACAGCACCACTTTCCTAGGACTTTTTTAAAAATAAAATTCTCCTGCCTTCCCTGCCCTAAACCTACACAGTAATATTTTTGGGTGTACATTCAAAAAAGACTATCAAAACCAGGACTTGAACCTTGAACTTTTGCTCAGCTTTGTTATGCATAGCTGGCCCTCTTACCACATAAACCACATTCATAGTCCAGCATTTTTGCTGATTAATGGAGATAGAGTCTCCAGGACTTTCCTGCCTAGGCTGGCTTCAAATCTCAATCCTTTGATCTCAGCCTCCTGAGTAGCTAGTCGTAGTACATGCATGAGCTGTAGGTACTAAGCTCTACACAGCAATTTTAAGCCCTTCAACTTCCTTCCCCAACTTCTGCTGTGAGTCCCCTAATAGCCTGCTAGTGAGGCAGAGCTGTTAGTGACATACTATAGGAATGGGGAAACTAAGAGACCAAGAGCCTTGACCAAGGCCAAGAGACAACATGTGAGTCCCAGAGTCAGGCAGACTAGAGACTAGGAGTTTCGGCCCTCAGTGGCAACACAGAGTCAGTTTGGGGAGGGGCAGGAGGTGTCTTGGTGAGGAGCTACCTGTCCTAGATAGAAGGATCTTCCAGGCTTTGGCCCAGGCCATGAACTTTGCCTGCCTGTGGAAGAAGCAAGAAGGTCAAAGCAGCTCTACTAGGTAGGCAGGCTTTTACATAGCCTTGGAGGAAGGTATGTGTTGTTATTCCTTTATTCAGACCTTTAATGAGCGCCTAACTAAGGTTACCTCCACCAAGTGTTTCAGAAATCCAGCCTTGGCAGAATATGACTGAAGGGGTCTCCAAAGATCACCTCCTTCAGACTCTAGTCCTCTTGTTGCTACTCTGTGGTCTCATCTACCCTATTTTATAGAAAAAGAACCAGAGGCTCTGAGAAGGAGGAAACTGGGCCCTGCGGAACCCAGGTGGCCCTGCCTCCAGTTTTCTACCTACAGTTACGGGATCCAAGCAAGCTGAGTCCCTTTTGGAAGGCCACTGATCAACAAGGGCCTCTTATAGAGATACTTGTGGTGTGAACCAGTGCGAAAGCCTCAGAGGAGAGGTCCTGTTTACCACGCAGAATCCCTCTCACTCTCTCCTTTCTCTGCCCATTCCACAGCCAGCCCTGAGGAAGCCTGAAGCACACACCCATCCCGGAAGTCCCAAAGCAGGGACAGCATCATCTCTCTGCCTATCATTGCTGGCCCCACAGCAGGGCCTGAGGAACTTGCTCTAGCTGTTCAGAAGTTGGTTTATACAACAAGAGCATCCCCCTCCTCCCACATGCTCAACTACTCTTATCCCACCCTCCCTCCATTCTTCCTCTCTCCTTTTTCATCCCCTCCTAGACCCTAGAGAAGGAACTTAGCCACCGCCTTTCTCAAAACAGAACTACCCACCACCCCTTCTATTTCCAAGCCTACTTCCTCTTGCTACACTAACTTGGCAGTCTTTCTGCTAGACCATGCCACCCCCTGGACTCTGCACCCATGTGACCTCCTGCCCCTCCTGCTTCAAGATTGGGTTTCTTGCTCTCACCACCTCCCTAGTCCCTAACACCCCAGGTTTTCCTCCCCAAAAGTACTAGAAATGACTGACTCACAGACTTGTCCCCAGGCAGACCTTTACATTCCAAGTCATCCCAAAGTCTCTGCCCTTAGCTGGAGTTCCCCACTGCAGGACCTTTTCTGCCAACACAGCTCTGAGCTTGTCCTGGGGCAGGCTCTCTCACTACTCACTGGCTGCACACATGCTGGTGGTCTGGTCTCTGAGAGGTTTAGTCCCTACCATCTCCACCCCCCCCCCACACACACAGGTGGCCTTTAACAAACAAAAGATTCCCCACCATCTAAATGCCTGGGTCAGTTCCTTGACAACATGGGACAAAGTTCATGGTTCTAAGCTGCTTCCACTGCAGCAGGGTGGACACCGGTGGCCTTGAACATGCCTCTCACTGCACTTATCTTCCGTTTCAGAGCACCCAAGTGCTACTTACCTTTGCACCCTGGTGCTTGGCAAGAGTTTACTGTACAGAAAGGCCACTACTGGAGCTAGAAATGATCTTAGGGAATACAGTGCACACAGTAACTCAGAAAGATTGACCTAGAATAGTCCAGCCCCAGGAAGGGGTAAGGCCACAACCTCACCTGAGTAAGACCCCCCCCCCAGGAGCCAGATCAATCTTTGTTGATGATTCCTTCATCCCCCCTGTAAGCATACCAGAGGCCCACTGGCCTGGAGGCTGGGGACTGTGAGTGGGGAAGGACTGGAAAGGTTTCGTCTAAGCCTCACAGGCGAGCTAGGCCTGGCTCACTCTAAGGGCCTCAGTAAACCTAGCTGCTTAACTCAGCACCACCTTCAACCAGTGGAGATGCCATCCAGAAATTGCATGTCCTGTTTGAGGGCTAAATACAGCCTATAAGGTGAGACCCAACATTGCTGTTTGCAAATGAGGGGCTGAAGCAGCAAAGTTCCAGGTTCTGTGCCTCCACTTTAAGCTCAACCGATTGTCAACTGTCCCTCAAACCACTATTCCAAAGGAAGGTCCCGGGACCACCCTCCCCAGCTTGGTAGGAGGTTGGGGGGGGGGGATGATCAGGCCTGGCCTTGAAGATTCAGTCTCATTTAAGTGCCAACCCTAAGAACTGCTCTAAACTGCTCTAAACCCGCAGTGCTGAGGCTTCCACTGAGACCCCCCCAGATGCTACCATCAGACCTCTTTTTGTGCAAACACACATTTACCAGCAAACAAATCTAAGGAGCAGAGATTCCCATAGCTCTTTCATCGCCTAAGTTCCTGCTGACTAGCAAGCACCCTTGACAAAGTTGATGGGGCGGAGCAGATTTGCGTCTCACCCCTTTTCTTTCCTGGGCTCAGCCGCCACGTAAACAAAGGGGGCCCCCAAGTCCTCCCAACCCGCCAGACCCTCCCGGCTGGAGGAGTTCTGGACTCCGTGCTGGATACCAATTCCGGAATGGGGCGGGTTCGGGGCGCCTTCTTCGCTACTCACCCTTGGCCGCTGGGCCCCCGCACCGTGGGCCACCTCGAAGCTGGAGCGGAGCTAGAGCAGGGCGGCAGCAGCCCCGATCCCCGCCCCGCTACACTGTAACTGACCGCACACGCGCGCACCGCACTACCAGAGGGGTCGGCCGGGTCCCAGCGCCTGGCTGGCAGGCCGGGCGCGGCGGGGCGCGGCGCTCGGCCCGGCCCGGGGCGTGGGTGCGGGCGCCACACCTGGCCCCCCACCCGCACGTGCGCACCGGCCGGGAGCGCGCTGCTGAGACCCCGCCCACCCCGGGAGCCCCAGCCAGAGACTTTACCACCTTGGGAAGGGGCCAGTGGCCCGCCTCTGCCCGGACCAGGGCGGAGCTGCGGGGCGGGGGGCGGAGCCCCGAGGGAGTGGCCGGTTTGAAGGAATAAGAGCCGGGAGGGCTGCTAGCCTGAGCCCCCGCGTGGTGGAGGCCAGGTCATGTTGCTTGTGCTGCTGAGCCTGTTTGCACTATGCAGAAGCGCCAGAAGCACCATGCCCCAAGAACCGGTAAGCATTGCACCTCTACCGCTCTTCGCCCCTTGCCTCGCTCCGGAATCCTTGCTGTGCCCCACCGGCCAGCCTGTGCTTCATCACACCTTGAGGTACGGGTCTCTGATGGCGACTCATGGTTAGCATCCCTTGGGCAATCCCGATGGACCACAGGCCTCCCACCAGCCTCCTCTGCTTAGGCCAGCATCATGGAGCGTTGAACTGTTTGCATGGGTCATGAGGAACAGACAGATCTAGTAGTAGATGCCGCCCCGGGGTTGTTGATTCAGTCATCTGTGCTCACCTCGCCTCCATTTCTTCATCGGTAAAAGGAAAGGTAGCACCTAACTCTCAAGGGTGTCCTAAGGAGGCCATGTCCTGAAAAGCATCAGCAAAGAACCTCATTGTTCAAGGTTGGTTTGACCACCTGTTGAGGCTCCCTACTTGCTTTTCTTCCTCTTGGATCATGTTGATTCCAAAAGTTAAGTTTCCTTTCTGAGTTCCTTAAATGATCGATCTGTATCACTAAAGAGGAAAAAAGCTCATCTTCAAAAAAAAGCCTTCTGAACCAATTTCCTACCTCTCAGATAGTGTAGAACATCATAGCATGGTGGGTCTTTGTTGATAGTTATGGAAAACCACAAAGCATTCAAGGTTTCCTGATATCTTCTGCAACTGTCTTTGCCTTCTTTGTTCTGAGATCCCCTTAGCTTTTCCACTAAAGGAAGAATTCGTTTCCTTTGTGGCACATGCTGTAAGGCAAGTTTAAACTATGAGTTAGAGCTGTTGCTTGGCTTCTTTCTAAAACTTAACTCATTAGTCCTTCAACAGAAACTTAGCTTTCAATGTGGTATCTTAATTGTTTAAGAAGAATATCTAATGAGATCCCTCCAGTTCAGTTTCACAGAGACAAAGAAATGAGGATGATTTTATCCAAACCCAAATTACTCAAACCATCAAAAATGTTGCCTTGGGCTAGGATCATGTCTCAAGTAGACACCTGACTGTCAAACGAGAGAGAGGTCCTGAGTTTAATCCCCAGTACTGAAGAAAAAAGTTTTACCTTCTATCTTACCAGGTGTTTAGAAATGTTGAGGCTTAGAAGGAAGGGATACTAGAACTTATGGATTTATCAATTGAGTATTGTCACTGGAGCTTGCTGCTGCCTAGAATTTAAATATTTTAGGTTAATATGTTATTTGCAAACCAAAATACTAATTTCTCTCTGTGTGTGTGTGTGTGTGTGTGTGTGTGTGTGTGTGTGTGCACATGCACACGCACAAGCATACACCTATCCTAGGGCTTGAACTCAGGGTCTGGGCACCACTGTCTCTGAGCTTCTTTTGCTTAAGGCTAGTGCTCTACCACTTGAACCACAGCACAACTTCCAGCTTTCTTTGAGTAGTTTGCTAGAGATAAGAATCTCATGGCCTGTCCTGCCCAGGCTGGCTTTGAATCTTGATCTTCAGATTTTAGCCTCCTAAGTAGCTAGGGTTACAGGCATGAACCACCAGCACCTGGCTAATTTTTTGTTTTTAATGGAAAAACATGAGCAATTTACCTCAAAGGATATAATACTAGCTTTTCTTGGACATCAATGACAAATGTTTGCTTTTTTTTTAAAGCTCTTTTTAAAAAGACAGCATGATGAAATCACAGTTGTTTATGGTTGTATAAATAGCTCAAGTACAAAAGAAGAGAAACATGTTAAGAATCTGGGGAAGTTACCATTGGCTGTATTTATTGTTTTTTTTTCCTTTGTACAATCATCCTTAGTCTGGGAAACTCCATAAAAACTCCAGATTATTCTGAAAACCTACAGTCAAACATTAGGCATGCAGGTGGGCCTACAGGGGTGGAGGGGGGAGGGTGGGTGGTACTCAGGGAAGGCTGAAACCCATAGATGAGTGGAGACTACCTCTGGTCTTCAAGTGGACCACTGGAAGATCAGCCATATTAATGTCACATCTATGGTTCATCATAGCCCTACATTGGAGTAGCTTAGTTTTTCTCCAAGCTATGAATTAGAACCAGATCATTTTTTAAAAAGTTTATAACTTACATATGCACCCACGGAAAAAAAGATGGTGTTTCGCCTAATTTGATAACAGAAGGGTTGTGGTTTGTTGGCTTCAATGTGACGCTTGGTTTCTTTCTCTCCTGCAGAATATTCAGTGTGGCTTTGAAGCTGGTAAGTACATTAGGGAATGGGTATTGGACATTATTATATTGAATTACATTTGGATGTGATGAGAGCTTGAAACTAGGAAGTGGGTCATCAGAGACCAAGCACAGAACAAATGATTACTTTGTTTTAGTTGCTGAGATTGAAGTTCTCAAGAACTCTGGAGGAATAAAGAGGTGCCAGAGGCGGGTTGGGACACAAGCAGATCATACCATGCAGAGTGGAAAGGAATGTTTACCACTCTGTAGAGGGAGAGCCAGTGCAGGGGAGAGAGGTCCCTTACAGTGGGGATCAGGAAGCAGATGTTTTACAGAAGAATGAATGTTTGAGATGATAGTGTTTGAAGAATGGGTTTCTGTCCCAAAAATGGGTATAGGGAAGGTGAGATGTAGGAGAGTTGGCAGCAGCAAAGGCTGGTAGGTAGTAGAGTAGGGGGTAGTGTGACCAGCTGGTTGGAAGCACATGGGAGTCAGGACTGACCCTGAAACAAAAATTAAATATAGTACATACACACATACACCTCTCCATACCCAGGGAGCTGGATTGATCCCAAATGTGCTGTTGTTTGTAGCTGAAGTCGGCGCCAGCTTAGCTGTGTTCAGCCAGCACCTAGAAAGGCTTGGCTTACATTAGTTGGAAGTTATGATGAATTGTGAAGAGTGACAGGTCAGGATGGGCCAGGAGACTGGACCAGGAGGAGGAGTGTCATGAGGAGTCTTCCTTTTGCCTAGGGCCATCTCCAGAGTGGATGGTCCAACATACTCTGACCCCAGGAGACTTGAGGGAGCTCCAAGTGGAACCTGTTAGAACCAGTACTGCAGCAAAAGACAATTCAATTTTGATGAACATAAGCTGGACACTCCGAGCAGATGGTAAGTTTGCATCAATCAAATATAAGGCCATAAGTATCCACTAAACCAGGAATGTGAAGGCTATAGAACCCATTAATCTCACTCCTAGATATAGCCAACAAAGATCCCGGCATGCTTGTATCAAAGCCACATTCTAGGATGTTCACAGGAACAATGTTCTTAACAACCAAAGCACCCAAATGCCCGAGAATGGAATGTAGTCACAGAGTCACAATCAAATGATCTATAACTGCACATAATATGGACGTCACAAACATAAGCATCTGGACAGTTCATACAGTTATTCCTGTATGAGTACCACAGTTGTACGTGCTGCATTATCTGAAGGTTCACAACTGGGTTGGTGGTTACTTAGGGCTAGGAGTGACTGAAAACAATCATAAGGGAGCCTGTAGGGGGGAAATTCTTCACCTATGCTAGGCATACAAGTATGCAAATTTATCAAGTAGTATGCTGATGATCTGAGGTTTTTTTTTTTTTTTCAGTGCATTATACTTCATGGAAAAAGCTGGAAAGACCAGGCATAAGTCCCTCAGTTTAGGACAAACACTGGCTTAAGTGGGTTACTCCTCCTCTTTCCAATTGCTATAATGAAAGTCTTGGCATCTGCTAGATTATGCTACAAGACACATACAAAGCAACCTGTGGATTCTTAACAATGAATCTAATGCCCGTGTTTGTGTTTAGCCCATGTGTTTCCATGGGCTAAATTCAGTTAAATTTGAGGTAGTCAAGATCAAATCTGACCTTAGGAACTACATCAGAGCTCCCCTGGAACTCTGTAAGACTTGCTCACCCCATCTGTACACTGGGTCCAAGGGTTGCTTACCTTTTAGTGATGCTGTGTTTACTGTCAACTGAGGTAACATGGGAAGGGTCTAGCATCACTTCCACCACATAGTAAGCACTGAGTAACAAAACTGCCCAATTATGTGTCTCTGCAGCCAGCATCCGTCTGTTGAAGGCTACCAAAATCTGTGTGACAGGCAAAAGCCATGTGCAGTCATATAGCTGTGTGAGGTGTAATTACACAGAGGCTTTCCAGAGTCAGACCAGACCCTCTGGTGGCAAGGTAAGCATGTGATTATGCATGTGATTATGACTGAAAACTGGGTCTCTGGGGAACTGATGTGCCCAAGTTCAAATTCCATTTTTAGCCACTTCACTTCTCTATGCCTTTCCTGCACATTTCTAGTTCAGTGGATACTTCAGGATATATCAGCAAAGCAATTAAAATTAAATAATTATGCAACATAATCTAATTATGTTGAATAATTAAATTATTCTAGTGCTAATATTTCATCCCTTTTCCTCCCCCCCCGAGTTACAATTGTGTGGGGCCCATTGTTTAAGTAGATATTGGCTATGGACCTAAGTTCCAGCAGCAGCATAAGGGACAAAATTACAAATGAAAAGAACACCAGGTATTGGTGGCTCATACCTGGAATCCTGGTGAATCAGGAGGCTGAGATCTGGAGGATCTCAGTTTGAGGCCAGGGAAGAAAAGTTGCTAGACTCCATCTCCAAAGTAACCAGCAAAAAAGCAGGGCTAGAAGTGTGGCTAAAGTGGTAGAGGGCCGGCACAGCAAGCATATGAACCTGATTTCAAACCTTAGTAACCAGGAAAAAAGAAAAAACCCCACAGAGTCCCTATTCCTGCCCCATGCAGCCTGAGGGAGCTAGGCACCTTGCTTTGTCTTGCAGTGGACATTCTCCTACATAGGCTTTCCTGTGGAGCTGAGCACTCTCTATCTCATCGGTGCCCATAATATCCCCAATGCAAATATGAATGAAGACAGCCCATCTTTATCTGTCAACTTCACCTCACCAGGTAAATTTCTTCAACTCTTCAGTTAGTTTTTGTCTTATTGAGACATCTGCTTTGGGTTATATTGGTTGGTCCAGTAAACCAAGGGGACTCTGGACAAGGCTTTGGATTAGCAAGGTCTGTTTCCTCATCTGTCATATGTACACAAGAGTAATACTCCTAATTCAACGAGTAATTGAGTGAAATGCAAGGCAAGTACCAGTCCTGGGTGTCAGGCAGGTTACAGAGCCCAGTACTGAGCCTCCATACCAACCTTGAATTTGGAATAGCCCATGATTACAGGTGAGGAAACTGAGGGGATAAGTGACTCATGAAAAGCAAAATTGATCGTTTAACAAGGGATACAGGTGGACCCATTGCAACACCAAGATGTACAAGTTGTTATGTCAAAAAACAAACTTTACAGTTTTGGTGGGGGTGGGGAGAATTAGGTGGGGGGAGGATGGAAAGGGATGGGAAGGGATGGGAAGGGGAAACAAAGAGGAGGCAACAATGCTTGATAAGAAATGTACTTGTTATCTTGCCCATGTAATTGTAACTCCCCTGTATGGTATTCTTACAATAAAAAGAAAAAAGAAAAGAAAAACTGACCTTTAAACTTGGGTTTTTCACAGCAGTGTTCTGGGCTGTCCAAGTCATTTTCAGTGACAGCTTTCTTGGTAAAACTAAATCTCACTTTATTTTTAAATAATATTTTTTTTTAAGTTTTGGAATTGCAAAGCTAGCACAAAGAGTTTTCTCCCCTGGCTAATTTTTCCACTTGTTACATTGACAAATGTAAAAACATTGGTACATTTCTATTAAGAAAACTCCAGATTTTACTTGGGTTTCACCTACATTTCTACTAATGTCTTTTCTATTGGAGTTGTATTTAGTCCCTTGTTTCACCTTACTCTCCTTTGGTTAGTTTCTTAGTTTTTGTTTTCATGACCTTGACAATCATCCTGAGATTGCTCCAATTTGTCTGATCCTTGTCTTATGCTTAGCTTGGGGGACATGGGTTTAGGGGCCTTATTGTATTTTGTCAAAGGTGTGACGTCACTGCTGACATTCACTTTTGTCCCCTGCTAGGCAACTGGGTGAAATAGGCAATAGGTTGGAAGAGGCAGAATCCATATATATTACCAAATCTTGCTTTTAAAAGACTGTGAGTTTCTGAGAATCTTCTCTCAGGGGTAACGAATACTGTTTTTGTTTTTGTTATTGTTTTTCTTGTTTTGTTTGATAGTACTGGCATTTGAAAGCAAGACCTTGTGCTTGCTAGACTGGGGCTCTACTCCTTAAGCCATGCCACAAGCCCATCAATACTGTTTTTTTTTTTTATAAAGATTGTATTTAAATTAGACTCTGGTTACAACTCCATAGGCAGGTGATTTTCTGTGCAACAATAAAATGGTAGTAGCTTGTTTAGATTTTCTCTCTCAGTCATATCTGGGATGTTTTGGTAGTTTGTTATAGGTGGTATTTATGTCTGGGGTGTGTGTGTGTGTGCACGTGTGCATGTGTGTGTATTATGTACATGTTTACATTTGTTGGAAAGGGGCATACAATAGAAATACTTTTTTTTTAAAGTGCAAAACCTTTCATTCAATTTCCAGGATGCTTAGACCACATAATGAAATACAAACAAAAGTGCATTGATGCAGGTAAGTAGATGCAGCATTGTGTTTAGTTATATGAAGATGCTCCTAACTTGAGCCAGCTCCACGCAGCCTTGCACAGATGAAGAACTAAGGCCTACAGTTGGAAGGTATGAGCAAGCTGCCCAATGAGGACTGAAATTCCCAGGTTTCTTGCCCTCTGTTTAGCACTTTGCCCACTGGAACAAATAGCTCTCTAGGGAAGGACTCATATGAAACCACCTCCACTCCGTTGGCTAAACTAACATTTTAGCCTAAACCACATGTAACAATGGCATAAATAGAAGGCTGGTTCTGATTGGACTAGAATCACTTGTTTACCACCACCATGACCTTTGATGGTGAAGACCCGAAAAGCTCCTGCTGGTTTAGCAAACATTCAGGGTAGGAATATTGGTCAGTGACCTAGAAGCGAGTTCTCAACCTGTGTCCTAAAAGGGAATTAACTTTTCCATGCTAGACTATTAAGTCTCCCCCTTGAACTGTGAAATAACCCCTTTACGATGATCACTCTTTGGTGCCTAATTTCCAGAGATTAGTGTACATGCCTCAGCTATTGTAGTCTTAGGATACTAGTAAGGCTAGTATCCTAAGGCATCTCTGATAGACTGCCCTGGCATTGTCAAGCAGACCTAGAATGGGAGACTTTACTCTCTTACCTCCCTTCCTCAAGGGGGGTGGGGGATTCTATCTGTTGGACTATGAAGGAATTTAAGGTGTGAGATTTGAAGGCCTGGAATCAGTCCTAGCATGAACTCCTAAAGTCAGCTGTGAACCAGGGCCTACTGAAATGGTCTCCTAAGAGAGGTAGTTCATTCATGTTGTTATACATCATGTTCCTGGAAATAAACCTAATCCTTATTTGCAAGTCACATCAGTAAAACAACTGACTTTTTCTCACAGCAGACCTGTCAGGGAATCCTTTAGGTTGTCGGCCATTTCCTTATTTGAATTCAGTAAAGCTGGCAGAAGGCTGTGCTGAAGAACCAGGACCATAGAATGATCTCGTGGTTGCCTTTCTGCTCTTGAAGTCACTAGTTTCCTGTTCTTAGCTATGTCTCTAGCCTGTGCCTTCTCCCATGCTTGGAAGAAAAAATATTGGCCCTAGGCCTTAACTCAAAATACAGACTAAGAATAGGAGTAGAACCGTATCTGTGCCCCCTACCACCCTTAGCTCAAGGAAGCTATTTTTGGCAAAGCTGTGAGAATTCCTAAACTTCTCTTAGACAGCAGTTATTTTGAGACTCTGGGGGGCAATATTTTAAAAGTACACTTGGTAATAGAGTCCCTATCTCTTGGATGTGTGCCTGAAAATGAGATTTTTTTTTTTTTTGCAAAGATTTTGGGAGAGGTAGACTAAAGGAAGCAGTTAACTAGTTAATCTGTGTGGTTCTTTCTCAACTCACAGGGAGTCTGTGGGAACCAAACATCACTGCTTGTAAGAAGAATGAGAAAATGGTTGAAGTGAATTTTACAAACAGTCCCCTTGGAGACAGATACATGATTCTTATCCAGTATAACACCAGTGTTATATTGGAGGTACTTTCCCCCTTTGCTCCTTATTATTAACCCTCATCTTCAACCTCCAGTTTCCTTACTGTTTTGAAGGAGAATATTGACCTTCTGGGATTCTCTGAATAGGTTATAGGCTATTTTCTGAGAGAGCACAGAATTGTCTGTTGTCCCATCATGCTGAACTTTGTGTGTGTGTGTGTGTGTGTGTGTGTGTGTGTGTGTGTGTGTGTGTGTGTGCGTGTGCGCGTGTGTGCGTGCGTGTGTGTGTGTGTGTGTGTGTGTGTGTGTGTGTGTGTTTGCTGGTCCTGGAGCTTGAACTGGCATTATTCCTGAGCTTCTGTGCTTAAGGCTAGCACTTTACCACTTAAGCCACAGCTCCACTTCTGTATTTTTGAGGGGGGAAGGGGATTAATCGGAAATAATAGTCTTAAGCCTCATGGACTTTTCTGCCTGGGCATGATCCTCAGATTTCAGCTTCCTGAGTAGGTAGGATTACAGGTGTGAGCCACCAGTGCCCAGCTCTTTTGATTGATTCAGCAACAAGAAAAAATCCCTGTGGACATATTAGCATATTTCATTATAAATCTCAAGCTAATCAAAGGTATCAGAATATGAAGTGAATCTGTATTCATAGTTTGATGAAACGAAAATCAGGGAAGAGTGGCCTCTTCGTGGCCTTTGATTTCCTTGTTCACATGATTCTAATTCTTGACTGTGTCTCTTACCTACATCAGAACAAACTAACTCGGACTTCTGTAGTCATTCCAGTGAATGGGGAGAGCGAAGGTGCCGTGGTTCAGGTGAGCTTAATGAGCTGTGTGTGAGGAGGGATTGTCTGATAGCTCTATTAGGTGTTTTGGTTGCATCCTTTTTTGTATGTGTGCAGGTACTAGGGCCTCAACTAAGGATGGAATTTTTGCTTATATTTTTCAATCATGGATGGCACTTTATTACGAGCCATGCTTCTAGTTCCTAGATGCCTCCCTTTAGGGAAGTTGGTTCTCTCCTTCAAGCCATATTAACAGGGACTTGTTGCATTCTGTACAGTGATGAGATCAGGAAATTGACCCTGAAGCCACAGTCCCCTTTGCTTGTATTAGTGGCTGCTGCTTAAAAAAAAATCATATTCCTTCTATATACTACTGAACAGTAAGTTCTAGGTTGCAAAAGAGGATTTATTTTTTGTAGCTGCCTGTAAGTCTTTGCTTACAAGTTAAGCAAACAAACAAACAAAAAAAAGTTAAGCAAAAACATACACAGGTGTTAAGGTGGTTAAGGTTCTTTTATTTCCATCTTTTTGTCATGAACTCTCGCATCTATTCTACACAGAACCAACCATTTTATTTCCTTAAGTCTAATTTTTTTCCCCTTCAAGTCTCATTTTTTGGTAAGAAAACTTGGTGGAGCTTTATTAAGTAAGTAGGCAAGCAAGCAGACAAGCAGAGAAAAAGACAGGCAGAAAGATGGGGCACACTCTAACAGATAGTGTGGGTGCTCTCAAAGGGAGGGAAAGAGAGAGAGAGAGAGAGAGAGAGAGACAGACAGACAGACAGACAGACAGACAGACAGACAGACAACTCAAGTCTCATTTTTAACTGCAAAATGGACTTGTAGAGTATTTGAAGCAGGTCGGTTTGGGTTCCAGATTGATGTATGAACTCTGGAGAGCTAACTGCCTGTCATTTGGGAGCCTCAGTTGAGTAAGGTGGAAACAAGTTGAACTAGTAGATATTCTAACTAGTAGATACTCTGATACAGGAAGTAACAGGAAGCCACAGCCAAGAGTAAAAAGCTGTTGTTTGATTTTGTCTGCTGCAGGGCTTGAACTCAGGGCCTGGGCATTGTTCCTGAATTCTTTTGCTCAAGGCTAGTTCTCTACCATGTTGAGGCACAGCTCCACTTCCTGTTTTTGAGTGGTTAAAGAGTCTCATGGGGACTTTTCTGCCCAGGCTGGCTTTGAACTGGAATCCTTAGATATCAGCCTCCAGAGAAGCTAGGATTATAGGCATGAGCCACCAGCACCCACATGTAAACAGTTTTTGTTCTTCATTCCTCAGAATGTGAGGATATTCTCAGACTGGCCAGGCCCAGCAGATCCTCTTCCAGGAAGCCATAGACTTGTCCTACCTGACATAGAGCACCGAGGTCAACAAAAGCTTCAGTAATCTGTTGTCTTACAGGAAATGCTGTATATTTGCTAGGATATAGCCCAGCCCTTCCAGATAAGGAAGCCAGCATGTTAGTAACTTGCACAAAGTTTAGGTTTAGAACCCCAGGTGTTTAATCTGGAGTCATAGTATACAACAGGGGCTTTGGTATGTGTTCCCAAGGACAAAATGTCTATGCCAGTGCTAGAGGAAAAACTAGCAGAGGTTGCAAGGGAAGTAAGAGTACTGCTGAGCTTTTGCTCTTAAGGGTGGTAAGAACTCACTAAGCCTTTTTTCTTTTTCCAGGTGACTCCGTATTTCCGTACCTGTGGCAATGATTGCATCCGACGGAAAGGAATTGTGGTGCTTTGCCCACAGACAGTTAGTCCCTCCTCTCCAGATAGCAGTAAGTGCTCAGTAGTTACCACAGGATGATCAGATGTTCATGACATGCAGAGCCCACTCAGTATGTGTCTGTGGGGAACACATTTTGTCACAAGGTGACAGAAAGATAATAGTGCTGCCACAGAGAGGCCTGTAAGAACAAAGGCTTTATTTATAAAACCATGCTTGATCCTTTTCAAAGCAGGAGATACAGACAGAAAAAAAAAACGGCAAAATGGATGTTGAAATTGCCACAGGCTCTGCTGAAAAAGTCTTGATATACAAGACTTTTTGGCTATGTGAGAGAATGTGAATTTTTCTAGGCTCCAAGTCCCTATCAGCCTGAGTGACGTGGACAGGCTGTATGTTCTTGTGACTTGATATGGTTGTGCAGCCAACATTTGGATAACAAATTAGGGATACTGGCACCAAGAGACGCCTCACTGGTGCCTGAGCAGCATGTTCTGGAAAAAGACTCTTTGGATTAAGAAATATGTCAGTTCTTTTATTAGCAATGAGCAAATAAAAGTTTCCAGCCCATGGGTGGAGTCAAAAGATAGAAGGTGTTATTGTTAAGAATCTCTGCCAAATGAACTGAAGACAAAATGGGTTTCTAATAATGCTTACTTCTATACAGGCATGGTACCTATGTGTATTGTATCCATGTGCAGCCAGTATTCCTCAAAGTTCCTGTGAACTCTCAGTGAGAATGTCTGAGTATGCTAAGCAGTAAGAAACCCAAGGGATTTTGGAGGATGTCTCCTCACTCCCTGAGTCCTCTATCCCCACTGTGAATCAAATGAGAGGTAGACACTGGAAAAACACACCAGCAGCAGACTCCCTGAAGATTTCCCAATTTTTGGTTTTAAAGAGATTCCAACTTATATAAAGTAAAAAATCATAGTTCTGGGGTAAATCATAAATGTGGTTTTGTTTGCTGAGGGTAAATAAGCTGTTTTCTCTAGACAGAAGTGTGCTGGGAGGCTGGCTTCCTCTCCTCCTGTCGCTGCTGGTGGCCACTTGGGTGCTGGCAGCTGGTATCTACCTGACGTGGAAGCATGGTAAGAATCAGCATTCTTGGGCTGGGAAGGTGGCTCAGTGGTCGAGCGTTTGCCTTGCATGCATGAGGCCCTGCTTCAGCACCACATAAGCAAAAAGAAAAAAGCCGGAAGTGGCGCTGTGGCTCAAGAGGTAGAGTGCTAGCCTTGAGCTGAAGAGCTGAGGGACAGCGCCCAGGCCCAGAGTTCAGGACCCATGACCAGACCCTCCCCCCCCCCCCTCAAAAAAAAGAATCATCATCCTTTCTAGAAAACACTTGTGCTGGCATTTTCCCAGGGTTAGGGCATTTTTTTTAAAGTTTTATTTTTTTTATTGTTATAATAAAGATCATGTACAGAAGGGTTTCCATCATACAGTCTGTTATGTAAGTAAGGCAATATTTCTTTTTGGACAATGCTACCTCTTCTCTTGCTGTCTCCCAGTTTTTCCATTACACCCCCACCCATAAGTTGTACAGTTCATTTTCAACAGTGTCTAGTGAGTACCACTGCTGCATTTGTTCACCCTTTGTCCCTCTATTAGGGCAGTACTTAATGGCTTGGAACACTAGTGGAGAGCCTGGTATGCTCTCCAGTAGTTTAGAATAGTGAGGGATCATATTTCATTTTTACCATTCAGCTTCTATAAGCACTAAAACAGCATAATGCATTTCACTTTAGATACTCTATGTGAATTCCTACGTTTTAAAAATTGTTCTTTTAATTTATTTGAACCCTTAGAAGGTTCTTGCCAACACTGAGTCTTTGAATATGGATGTCAGGGAATTAATGTAGATCTATAGCTAGTCAAAGTTTCTGCCTTTCCCTTATCCCATGCATAGAAAATGGAAGTGATTTTTTTTTTTTTTTTGAGCTGCATGGGATGTTGCTGACCCATCCCATGAGCCTTAGTAGCAAAGTGCTTGCTTAGAAAGTGCAACACCCTGGATTTGAGCCCCAGGAGCAAAAAAGAAGAGACAAAAACCCCCAAAACTTTAAAATAAAGGCTGGCATCAGTGGCTCATGTCTGTAATCCTAGCTACTCAGGAGGATGGGATCTGAGGATTGTTTCAAAGCCAGTCCAGACAGAAAAGTCTATGAGACTCCCCCCCCCCCCCCTTCCTGGCCTGAGCGCTGTTCCTGAGCTCTTCAGCTCAAGGCGAGTGCTCTACTGCTTGAACCACAGTGTCACTTCTTGTTTTCTAGTGGTTTATTGGTGATAAGAGTCTCATGGACTTTCCTGCCTGGGCTGGCTTTGAACCGTGATCCTCAGATCTCAGCCTCCTGAGTAGCTAGGATTACAGGCGTGAGCCACCAGCATCTGGGCTCTATGCAACTCTTATCTCAGTTGATCAGCAAAACACCCAAAGCGGAAATGAGGCTCAACTATAGATCACCAGCACTGAGCAAAACAGCCAAGAGCGTGAGTCCGAGTGAGTTTGTCCCAGTATTGGCATGTACGTGCAAGTACTCACATACTCTGTCTCTGTCTCAAACACACAGAGCCATGAGTCTATCTAGGTTGATGACAGAACTACAGATTCTACCATCTGCAGGTAGAGAATAGTATATACAAATTACAACCGACCCAATTCAAATGTGATAGGCAAAAGTCAAGTGTGCATTTAGGTGTACTAAATATTCCAGTTATACCAATCTACGCCTGGCACAGTATCTGAAATATAGTTTCTATGAATTTATTTGGAAAGATAAAAGCTTGATTGAGAGGACTGATTTAATGACTTAAGTCTATTCAAACATAGTTAAGCTTAAGCATCAGTGTGTTTCAGGTGGTGGGCTCAAAAGGACTATAAGGGATATTTTTTCCTCCTGAAACTAGGATCCTGGTGCTTAGCTGATATCCTCTGGCCAGGGATCATTTGTTGATGATAGATTAACTGGAGTGATTGCCTGATATTTGTTATACAAGTAACAAATTCTCCTTTTCCTCTTACTTCCTACAGAGAGGATCAAGATGATGTCTTTTCCTACCACCACCACACTACTTCCTCTTGTTAAGGTTTTGGTAGTTTACCCATCTGATGTATGTTTCCATCATACAGTCTGTTACTTCACTGAATTTCTTCAAAACCACTGTAGAAGTGAGGTTGTCCTTGAAAAGTGGCAGAAAAAGAGAATAGCTGAGGTGGGTCCCCTGCAGTGGCTTACTACTCAGAAGCAAGCATCAGATAAAGTGATCTTCCTCCTTTCCAACGCTGCCTGTGATGGGACTTGTGGCCAGAATGAGGGCGCCCCAAGGGAGAACTCTCAGGACCTGTTCCCTCTTGCCTTTAACCTTTTTTGCAGTGATCTAAGTAGCCAGACTCATCTGCACAAATACATGGTGGTTTACTTCAGAAGGGCTGATATCAAAGACAATTACAATGCTCTGCATGTCTGCCCCAAATACCACCTCATGAAGGATGCCGATGCTTTCCGCACAGAACTGCTTCATGTCACACCACATGTGTCAGTGGGGAAATGGTCACAAGCCTGCCATGGCAGCTGTTCCCCCTTGTAGTCCACCTAGGAGAAGGGAAAGACCTCACATTTTTCCTACTCCAATTCCAGTACAAAAGCTTTTGTAAAAACAGTACAAACACAACTGTTTTAGAACTGGAGAATGCCTTAGGCTAGTCACTAACAAACTTTATGCTTATTGTTAAGAACATCACTAACTACTAGAACATTAAAAAACTGAAATGAAACTTATAGAACTACAAAACTACATCTTGTATCAAAAGTCCAAAATGGTTACAATTAAGAACTCTAATCATTCTGGAATAAAGCATCCTTCAACCAAAACTCGTCTTATATGGCCTATGCACTGTAAGGTAAAAGTTGAGTTCTGTTCTCAGGAATGCAGCAGCTTCCTAAGGGAAAAGCTTTTACACACTCACATATGCACACGTCTCTGAGATTATGGAAGTACAGAATAACAAGCTGGCCCTATCTTGGCTGAACACAGATGACCTAGTATATTGTAACCACTATTATTATTTGGTATTTGCATAGGACCTTGCTTGCCTAACTCCTAGACAAGTAATGTTATTATTTTCATTACAATTTAGAGGTGCTAAAGATCCTAAAGGCTGTACATAATAGTGTACAACTGAAGTGCTCTGTCACTGAAGTAAATCTCTAGACTATGAGAGGTGACTTTTACTTATTGTAAAAATTTCTTTAAGCTGGGTGTTGATGGATCATGCCTGTATCTCTAGCTACTCAGGAGTTTCCTAATCCTTGTTATTTAGCCATATTGAAGTAATGCAGTCCACTACTTGAGCCATTTCACTAATGGATTATCTTTGAGGTAGGGTTGATGACAGATAAAGGCCATCACAGCCAGCCAACTTGCTTCCTCCCTTGTTGGGATGACAGCTGCATGCTATGACAAGCATGTGCCACTGGACCAGCCACTGGTTGAGTTTTGGTCATGACTTTCTGCCTGAGTTGGTCTTATATTGTGATTCCCCTGATCACCCAATTCCTAACTCCCCAGCAGCTCAGAGTATACACAAGCTTGAGCCACTGCTTCTGTCTTGTATTATAAGTAAGCTCTTATGATGTTTTACTAAATGAAATGGCCAGTTACAGAACAGAGATAATAGGGTATTTCAGAGTCTTCTACTTTTTTCTTAAAAGTATCTTTTTCTTAATGTAGAAGTCACAAAATGTATAAGCATATATTTTTTTCTAGAAATGCTTATTTCATACAGTATAGTATTCAATTTGCTTTGGGATTTGGGTTGGTTTCAGATGGATGACTGTTAAAATGTACATCTATATTTGTAGATTACTGTTAAAGGGCCATTCTACTTTCTAATACGTATCTTATGGATAAAACAATAAACCAAACTAGCATAAAGTAGGAACTTAGCATATGTAGCTTCAAAAACAGTCGCTTTAGAATCACAGAGGCAAGATGTTTAATGTGAAAAGGCTCAGTTATTTGTCATGAGAGCTTTCACAGTGCTTATAAAAGCTCTGGTAATAGAAGATAGTTATGACTATGTCAAAACTTGGACCAGAAATTAACTTCCTCTGAATCAACACCAACCTATTATATGAATAACTGTTATAAACAGAAATACATTACAGTTCTGAAAATAAGTAGCCTATAATAAATTATGTTGAAACAGCCCAGAAACATTCTGTCAAACTGCAGGTACACATTTCATATAATAGTGGCAGGTTAAGATTATTCGGTTATACTACTGGACTCTTCGTGTTCCTAACCTACTTAGCAGTTACTCTGGTTAGTTTTACTTATGTAAATTGGTTAATACCAGCACTTCCCAGCCACATAGTTTTCTATATACCTTTTTTAAAAAATAAGTTTTTTATTGTGAAAATACCGTACAAAGGGGTTACAATCACATGAGCACAAGGTAATGAGTACATTTCTTATTAAGCATTGTTGCCGCCTCCTTTATTTTTCCCCTACCATCCATTTCCTCCCCCTTCCTCCCCCTCCCCCCAGCCTAAATTGTAAAGTTCCTGGTACATATACACAATGGAATTCTATGCCTCCATCAGAATAAATGACATTGCCTCATTTGTTAGGAAATGGAAAGACTTGGAAAAAATTATATTAAGTGAAGGAAGACAGGCACAAAGAAACATAGGTCCCATGGTTTCCCTTATTTCCAGTAACTAGCATATATCTGAGACAAGCAGAAAAGGTCAGGTACGATGTTGAGCGAAATGAACCCCAAGATAAGGACACAAGTGGTTTTTTTCTATATACCTTTCATTAAAACAAAATTCAATTAAGAGATACAAAGAAGTCACATTTTGATAGGCCAAATGGGAGTCTTCATTAGAAAGCCTGCAGGTGGACTCCAGTTCCAAAGACCTGCAACCTTTGTAGTTTGCACAAAGCTTTTAAAGGCAAAAACCATGTGTTTGGGGTGGGCCCCAAACTCAACAAGTGTTAATAAGCAAAGCAAAACAAACCATATAGGGGAATGATTAGGGGCTAGGGGCTAGCATTCTCTGGAGCAAAACTTTCCTGAGGGTAAACAGCATGAAACATTTGTATATCCTCTTAAGTAGAACTCTCCAGGGGCTAAACAAGAGGCACCAGCATTTTAAAGAATGGCCTGTCTTACCACTGGGCTTTTCAGAGCTAGATGATGACCTCTTCTCACCACCCCCCACTCCCGCCCCTCAGTAAGCCAGGATGGCTGAGGATAAGGCATGTTACTTAGACCCAGTATGCTTATTTCATGTTCTTATCTCAATCTTTCACCTGTTCCCATTTCTGTCTTTGTCCCAGTCTCTCCTCCTGTAGGGTCTTGATCACAGATGGTAGAAGCAGGTATCTAGCAACAGGGATCAGCATTCTCCCTTTCTTCTTGGGTCTCAGCTTCAGGCTGCACTGATCGATCAGCTCAGGTCTCCATATAATAGCCTGCTTTTTTCCCCATGCCAGGGACTTTGAAGGCATGGACTAGTCATAGCTGACATGATCTTACCTTAAAAGTCAATTGATCATACCAAACATAAAGAACTTCAAAAGCTTTCAGTAGATTCTTCAGGTAAAGAAAAATGGGATTTGATGAAGCAGTTTATTATAACAGCTGATTTTTCTGTATAATACAAGCTAACACCTCAGAATTATAGCTAACCTATTTCTATCTGACTTTAGGAAGGAAGCAGACTTTCTTTTCACTTGGGTTGTTTGGGTCAAATAGTAGTTTTTTTTTTACTTAAACCCAGGCTAATAAGTAATAAAAGCCAATTGGATCTTAAAAAGTTTGCTTTGGAAAATCTAAGACATGGAGAGTCCTAGTCTTTTTTGTAAGTTAACCAAAACCTGAAAAACAAAACCCAAAATAACCACAACAGTTTTGTTTCCAATTCAACTTGGAATTCCAAGAGGATACATGAATCATACTACCTACTGCATGTGTGGAATTCACATACCTTCAGAATCTACCTGCTCTACTAGACATTAAGGGAGAAGGAAAGGATTACAAATTTCACTTCCCAAGTCACACCATCCCTTGCATCATCAGCACATCAAATCCATTCATTTTACATCACTGGGGGTCGTGAAACACTGAAAAGGCAGCAGCAGAATTTATTTATTTATTTTTGTCGGTCATGGGGCTTGAACTCTGGGCCTGGGCGCTGTCCCTCAGCTCTTCAGCTCAAGGCGAGCGCTCTACCACTTGAGCTACAGCGCCACTTCCGGTTTTCTGGTGGTTTATTGGAGATAGGAGTCTCACGGTCTTTCCTGCCTGGGCTGGCTTTGAACCGCGATTCTCAGCTCTCAGCCTCCTGAGTAGCTAGGATTACAGGCGTGAGCCACCGGTGCCCGGCTTCGGCAGCAGAATTTATAACCATATGTTCTAAAGAGTCTTGACTGTGAAAACAGGTAATTTCAAACAGGCCAGGTACTGGTGGCTCATGCCTATAATCCTAGCTACTTAGGAGGGTGAGATCTGAGGATGATATAGCATGATTGGGTCTGGCCAGAGCTATCTTGGCCACATAGTGGATGGTAGGGTCTGGCATTTTGTCTTCAATGGGAGAAGGAAATGCCCCTGCCTCCTAGGTGATGGGCATGCCTGAATCCCTGGAGGCAGGGGCAGGCACTTAGCTGATAGGTTACTAAACCTGTATGTCAGTCCAGTGTCTGGGACTGGGAGTTTCCTGTGACCCTGCCCCCTGACATGACCCTATTGAGGCCAGCTCAGGAACCATTATGCCATGCCATGTCTCCATGTTTCTGTCTTGTCTCCTGGCTCTTCTCCAGTCACCATGGCTCTCCACTGGAGTGGAATTGGTTTGTTGGTATTGTTTTTGTTCTTTCTTCCCTCTCTGGCCTTCATGGCTGTTTCCTAACAGTGTTAAGTGGATTTGTTGGCTGCTGGTCTAAGACAGGAGTCCACCATGTACTCACTCGCCTTTTAATAAAGACTTCAAAATGTGGCTTCTCGGTTTTCTCACCATACAACAAGGATTGTGGTTTGAAGCCAGCCCAGGCAGGAAAGTCCATGAGCCTCTTATCTCCAATAAACTACTCAGAAAAAGCCAGAAATGATGCTGTGGCTCAAGTGGTAGAGCACTAGCGTTGAGCAAAAGAAGCTCAGGGACAGAGCCCAGGCTGAGGTCAAGCCTCAATAGTGGCAAATAAATAAATAAATAATCAAACCACATATGTCCTGAATATAAAATTGAAACTTATTTTATTTTCCATGAACATGAAGCATCTATGCCAATAAATTAAAAAAATATATTCCCTTTAAGTCTTGGTTTTCATCTTCAACAGTGACCTTTCCCCCCATTTTTACCACACGAAAGCTGCTCGCTCTCGTAACATGCGGACACCAAAGCGCTGCCATTCTCGCTGATAAATCCAAAGTTCTTGTGTGGTATCTAAACAGGCCAACACTGCCCCTCCTTTCCAAGCAATCAGCCGGGGATCCATGTCCTACACCGAAGATAAAGTTATTTCAGACATATTTTATCATTTACTTTAGTTGGGGATGAAGATAGATTCCTGTTAGGGTAGGTTTCCACCTGCATAGACCACAGGACCTTGGTTGTATGTCATGCCTAGCATGATCAAGGCCCTGGGTTCAATCTCTAGCACCACTACTGACAAGATAGCAAGACTCAGAAAGAACAGATAATTTTGTTTCAATCTGTAAGAGAAATTCGTATTACTCTTCCATAAACATACAAAAAAACCCTACAGGCAAAAATATATAATAGCTTACTAAAATTTATGTGTGGGATACAAGTATCTCCACAAGCCCTCTGTTAGCATGAAAATAAAATGAGAACATTACCAGAAATGGTAGTAAATTTTAATGACATATGGGTGTGATCTATTTCTAAAATCCTTGATTTTTATTTATTTTTATTTATTTTTATTTTGGGTCCGGTCGTGGGCCTGAACTCTGAGCCTGGGAGATGCCCCTCAGCTCTTGAGCTCAAGGCTAGCACTCTACCACTTAAGCCACAGCACCACTTCCGGCTTTTTTTTTTTTTTTTTTGCTTATGGGTGCTGAGGAATCGAATCCAGGGCCTCAAGCATGCAAGGCAAGCGCTTTACCATTGAGCCACCTTCCCAGCCCTGATTTTTATTTCTTTTTAGGATAGTTTAAACCAAAAAGATCCTTAAAGCTCTCTAGTAGAGCCCAGCAGAAGCTTCATACTAAGAGATGAAAATGCAGCAGGACTGTCAAGTGTGAGACAATCAGTTGTCTCTTGACCCACACGGTTCTTTCAGAAAGAGGGGGGAAATCAGGCGCAGCAAGAACCAGAACAGGAATCCAATCCTCTCACCAGAGCTCCTTGTGCCACATCTATGACCTGCTGGAAAATAAAACTTCTACTTCCCCAAGCCCTTAAGAACTTTTCAGACACGAGCTCACACCTCCCCAAGACTTTACCTGTCCACATGCTTTACAAATAGAAGTAACCAATATTACCTCACTTGCGTTCAGTACAAAATTACACACTCAAAGAACACACCTTTGGCCTTGTGATCACATCCACATTTTCAATAATTCGCCTGAAGGAAGGTGGCATTTTGTTGAGAATTCTATGCTGTAGAAATTCTTGAGCTTTATGAAACATTAAGCCACCTCCCACCACCAGGATGGAGCTGTACATTTTCTTCTTGGTGTCATCAGATGCTGAAAAGACAGTGACATCCCTTGTACTTACTCATCACCACTACTCCAGGACAAGCCACCATCATCTCTTGCTTGGACAACTACACTAACACACTGCATCCAGAACCACCACATAAAACAGAAGTGTGAGCAAGTTGCTACCCCACCATCTAAACCTTACTACTTGCAGGATGAAAACCAAACTTTAAGAGTTCACAACGTCCAGCGAGATATGAGCTGCTTCTCTAAACTCATCCACTTGATTCTTCCTCAGCCTGGAATATCACCCATATGTCACTGCTACCCTCCATCTAGCCCTTATATCTCCCACATGGCTCATTTTCAAGAAAGCTTTTTTATCCTCTGTATCTCTGCCAGAGTAGGAAAAAAATCCTTTATTAAATTTCTCAGTCAGGAGGCTTACGTTCAACTTTTAGATGCAATATTCTAATTTCATATTACTACTATGGTAGTAGTAATTTGTGGTAACTTGATCTTCCCTAGACTTTAATGCTTGATGAGGCCAGAAACCAATTCTACTGCATTACTATATTCCCAAAACCTGCCAAGGCATGGATGGAGTGGGTGCTAGGCACGTTTTAAACAGGTATGCTGTACAAATACATCCTAGGCTGACCCAATTTAACTGCTGCTCACTTTGCTGCAAACTCCTGGTTTCCCAAAATGTACTTACAACAGCAGTCTATGCTATGAAGGATAGCTTTATCAAGGCCTAGGGCTTTCCCTTCAAACAGTGAGATGGCAGTTTTCCTGGACATCAGTGCAGTGAGGGCTTCCTCAGAATCATTGCCAGCTATCAGACAGTCTCCCTGGGAGGACCCCAAGTCCACCTCCTGGGAATGAAGTCTTTCAGGTAGATCAGAGGACTGGCCACGAAGATCTCCTTCAAATCCAATAGGTTTGGATGCAGACTTTCGGTCAGCAGTAGCTTTCGCAGACTACAAATAAAAGAGACAATCAAACAGATGGAATGACTTTACCACAATGCTATTGGTAATGTATAGCTTGCTACAACCCCTCCTACTACTATGTGCCACTATAAAATGGAAGCCACCATAGAACATACATAACTGCTAGCACCAACTCCCTGAGAGCTTAGGCATGTAAGCATGGACATGCTCTGACAACTCCAAAGGAGTCTCTGGAAGCAGGACAGGTTTTAGAACCTTATTACCACTAGTTGGATTTTAAAATTGGAATATCAACACACATCCTTTCCATAAATTGATTTTTTTTTCTGGTTCTGGGGCTTAAATTCAGGGCCAGGGCCTGGATGATGTTCCTGAGCTTCTTTGTGCTCAAGGCTAACACTCTACCACTTAAGCCACAGTGTCACCTGTGGCCTTTTCTGAGTAGTTTATTGGAGCGTGTAAGCATCTCACAGACCTTCCTGAGGTGGCTTTGAACCAGGATCCTCAGATCTCAGCCTCCTGAGTAGCTAGCACCCAGCTAAACTGAACTTAAAAAAAAAAGTTTAGTTTACATTTTGAACCAGGGTCTGCGTAGCTCAAATTGGTCTAAAACTCATGATTATTGATTATCATGCCTTCATATGGCCCCAAACCAAACAACAGTGCTGGGATTCTAGGCATAAAACACTGGGACCAGCTCAACTAAATTTTGATTTCATTCACTTTTGTGCTGAAACTGGTGCTTAAATTAAAAACACTGCAATTTTTGCTAAGCTGGTTTGCTCATGGCTGGCAGCTTTTTGCTGCTTATTTTGGAAACAGAACCTTGCAAATTTTTGCCCAGGCTAACTTTAAACCACATTTGATCAGGTAAGGATTATGGACAAGAGTCACTAGACTCTGCTTAAACTGAGGGCGTGTGTGTGTGTGTGTGTGTGTCTACGCACCAGTCCTGAGGCTTGAACTCATTTGATCAGGTAAGGATTATGGACAAGAGTCACTGGACTCTGCTTAAACTGAGGTAGGGGGGGGGTGTGTGTGTGTGTGTGTGTGTGTGTGTGTGTGTGTGTGTGTGTGTGTGTGTGTGTGTGTGTGTGTGTGTGTGTGTGTGTGTGTGTGTGTGTGTGTGTGTGTGTGTGTGTGTGTGTGTGTGTGTGTGTGTGTGTGTGTGTGTGTGTGTGTGTGTGTGTGTGTGTGTGTGTGTGTGTGTGTGTGTGTGTGTGTGTGTGTGTGTGTGTGTGTGTGTGTGACTGGACTCTGCTTAAACTGAGGGGGGTGTGTGTGCGTGCGCGCGCGCGTGTGTGTGTCACTGGACTCTGCTTAAACTGAGGGGTGTGTGTGTGTGCGTGTGTGCGTGTGTGCGTGCGCGCGCCCCAGTCCTGAGGCTTGAACTCAGGGCCTGGGCACTCTCGCTGAGCTTTTGTGCTTAAGGCTAGCACTCTACCACTTGAGCCACAGCTCCACTTCTGGCTTTTTGGTAGTTTTTATTGGAAATAAAAATTTCACAAACTTTCCTTCCCAAGCTGGCTTTGAACTGTGATCCTCAGTATCAGCTTCTTTGAGATGCTAGGTTGACAAGTGTGAGCTACTGGCACCTGGCCTTAAACTGAGTATTTAAACGGATTGTTTCGGTAGGATTCAAGTTCCAGTAGCTGTTACGGAATCTCCTTTCTGGATCTAATCTACTACCTCCTTCTTGTATTTGGGCATGGGAACCAACACTACGAAAGGTTTAAAATCCCATTTTACTTTCACCATGAACAGATGAGCTAGTCCCAGTAGTGGGCTATGTGGTGTAGGGGCACAAATTAAAGCTGTTTACTCAATGTCACCTATCTCTCATGCTGACATTTTAAAAGTAGATAATATAAGTAATAATATATGTCAAAAAGAAATTATCTTCATCAAGTTACTTTTAAATGTATGAACTGGCATTCAGAAAACTGAATGTCAAAAGGAGGACAAATATCTGTCATATACATTTTAAACACACAATTTGCAAGTCTAAGTATTGGGGTCACTCTGCTAGAAGATTGTGGTGATAATGATGATATCCTACTTCTAGGATAACTTCTATTTCAGGGTTGAAACTTATCTCCTCTCCCACCAGAACTGCTGCACACCTGTTCTTGCTTGCTCTGTGTAGCCAGCAGGTAATGTTCATCATGAGGATCTTCGGGATCACCTTGTGATCTGTGCTGCAAAGTCGTCATTTTCTGCCCAACAATTCCAAAAGTTGCTGGGTAAAATAATGCCATTGGAGCCTGAGCATGGAAGAGAAAGAGTGACTGAAAGCCATACTGCCTCCTGTAAAACAACTTGTCCATTAAATTTTGTTCTTCTGAAAACAAAACTGGCAGATCAGATCCTCTAAGTCTGAGTAGGATTATCTCATCAGTGCACAACAGGAGAGAAAACTCATCATACAAATGAAGGGAAGACAAGACACACACCAAGAGAAAACTCAAAGGAAATATAAAGTGCCTCATAACTTTATTATTTCCTAATAAGAACAGAGCCTATCTCACTAGTAACTTGTCATTATGACTAGCTAGAAAGACAGAAGAATTCAAGGTTTATCCTAAAAATTAAGAACAAGGAAGAGGTGAGCAGGGGAAGGATGGGTGTGAATGTTGAAAGGGGTAACAATGACCAAGATTCATTATATTTATAAACTCCTTTATACAACTACTTAAATATAGTTTTAAGAAAAAAAGAAAGATAGTCTTCAAAATCTGTTGTAATCTGTAATCTAATGGTTATTGGTTTGGCAAATAACCTACCATCAGTTGTCATTCTTACCCTATGATTTTCTAGCAAGTGCCTATTATCTCAGTTAGAACCTATCACATTACCTGGAGTTTTTCATCACCTAATCGAAACTGGTATAGCAGGGCAGGAGAATCTGGATGTCGAATCTGAAATTCATGGTCTTGAAGTCCAGAGATGTCCTGATTCCAGGAAAAGATGCTGTCAGTGAATCAGTAAGAATGCATTTAAACTCTTCAAATTATGAGTAAGCTTCTCCAGCATCTAAATCTCACACAAAGGTCACCCTACAATGGTGTACCACTGAATAAATTAAGTTTGACCTTGCTTTATGCACAGGTCAGACTGAATCACAATCTTCCTTTTCGCACTTCCTATAAAGCTGAGATGTCAGGCAAGCACCAGCTTTGATGGGTTGAAATGGGGTTTTTTGAACTTTTTGCCAGGGCTAGACTCAAACGATAATCCTCTTGATTTTAGCCTCCTAAGCAGTCAGGATTACAACAGTAAGCTATCAGGCTTGGCATAAAATTTTAAGTATCTTTTAAATATCTTATATTTTTCCTGGAACCAAAAATAGCAACACTGATTTTCTTCTTACCTGATCTAAATGACAAAAGGTTTCTTTTAGATGCTGCAGAAGAAGGCAATCCATTTTGTTTGTTAATTGGCATTCTCTGTAAGGGAACCCAGCTCGCTGCATGAGCCAGTAAAAGCACCTCGACACATCAGATCCTCCATATGCCAGACATAACCTAAAGTTGATAAAACAGAAGATGGTTATTGTCCAGTTAAGAAGGTACACAGAATGTTTCAAGAACTCTATTAGGCGTGGTTAAACACAGCATTTCAAGAAGTTTGCTATTGGAATGGAAGGAAAGGACAGAATGGATGGATGGAAGAAAGAAGCTCTAGCCAAAGCCAGTGGTGGGCTCGGCACCTGTGGCTTATGTCTGTCATTCTAGCTACACAGGAGGCTGAGATCTGAGGACTGTGGTCCAAAGCCAGTCAGGGGATAAAAGTCAGTAAGGCTCTTACCTCCAAATAACCACCAGAAAACTGGAAGTGGTGCTATGGCTCAAAATGGTAAGCACTAGCCTTAAGTATAAAAGTTCAGGGACAGCACCCAGACCCTGAGGTCAAGCCCACAAACAACCAAAAACAAAACAAAACAAAACAAACACCAGTAACAACAACAACAAAAAACATGGTAGAGTATCTGAAGCTATGCTATTTTCAAAAAAAAAAAAAAAAAAAGATCAGAGACATAGAGCGTAGACTATTAACTCAAGCTCAGTCCATGTCACTGTTTATCATGACTATTGGTACTACTAGCAGGCATGGCATAATAATGTGAGACCATTTAGAGCAAACTGTTCACCAAATGCAGATTTCTTCAACTTGAGAAATGTGTATTATCTTAGTGATGATAGGAAACATGGGTCCAATAATTTCTCTATACTTTGAGAACCACTAGCACTGTAGTCCAAAGAGATGAACCAAAAAACCTCAGGGTGGGCTTTAGAATGCATCCTAGGTAGTTGGGCTAAGGAGGATGAAAGAAGATGGGTATTGTCCAAATAAACTGTCTATTAGTATAAAAACAGAATACTGAAACTGTATTACGAAAGGGGGAAGGAGCTAAGGAAGAGTGCTGGCGGAGAGGATTGAATGGAATACACTGTATACATGTGTAGAAATGCCAAATGAAATCCCCCTTGTATAGCTAATATAATCTCTTTTTCTTGTCTTAAAAAGTTTACTTCTGCAGAAGGATGCCCATAAGCCAAAAATCTGGCAAGTAAGCACGCAGAGTAGGCAGTATGCACCAGGCCCTCCAACTTTGTTCAAAAGTTGAGCTCAGGCTCACAATCTCCTGATTGGTTAGTTTAAATAGAATAAAGTGTATTTATATAAGGTGACTTTGACATAAGATTAACAGTTCACAAGTAACCTTAGAATATAACACTCTGCTATTTCTTGAACAGTCTAGGAAATGTCATTAATTCCATCTTGAAAAGAAACCAGTTTAAAGCAAAAACTTACATTTTGCAAATCTTTTTTTGTCAAAGCAGAAACTTTTAAGCAACATAGTTTGATAGAAAAGACAATTTTTCGGGGCTGGGAAGGTGGCTCAGTGGTAGAGCGCTTGCCTTGCATGCCTGAGGCCCTGGGTTCGATTCCTCAGCACCACATAAGCAAAAGGAAAAAAGCCGGAAGTGGCGCTGTGGCTCAAGTGGTAGAGTGCTAGCCTTGAGCTGAAGAGCTGAGGGACAGTGCCCAGGCCCAGAGTTCAAGCCCCACGACCGGACCCAAAAAAAAAAAAAAAAAAAAGAAAAGACAATTTTTCTCACAGTCCCCCCCCTTTTATTTTCTATTCTTTTCTTCAAAGCCTTTTAACATTAGCCTCCATATGTGTTATTCTCACAACATCCAATTACAGACATTGTCCTAATCATGACAACGAGGGACATTAGAGCTGAGGTCAACATCAGCCATGAACTCTGAATTTTTAGTTGATGGTCCCATCCAGGGCCTTCCTGAGGATGAAAGTACATATACCCCTTTTCCTGCTAGAATAATATCAGAAGCCATCCAATTTTCCTATGCCTTGCTACAGGATTTAACTGTACCTGGATTTAGTTTCATCAAGAACTCTTCGTTGAATCCTGATGGCTTATGTAAACCTGGAGGTCACACTGAAGAGGGTTTCAGTTTTTGAAATGCCAGGGTGAAAGGGATAGCCAATTAAACCAAAGTACAGGTTTTTTTTGGTTTTTGTTTTTGTTTTTTTTTTCTCCCATCTGACCAGAAAAGCCTCAAGGAAAAGCCCCCACAATACCACTGGACATTGGCTCTAGCAATGGTGAGGGCAGAACCATTCCCATCTCCTCTAAAGACCCGCTTTCCACTTTCATTTCCCAGGGACTTCTCCCACCTGGAGCACTGCGTGAAGTTAAGAGTTATGGGACAGTGACTTCAACTGACTGCAGCTTTCACTGACCATAGAAAACAGTAGACACTGTCCTTCAGGACTTGTTGCCCCAAGCCAGTTTGTCTTGGAAATGAGCTATTTGCCAGGCTGGCAGGATCTGTGGTATATCCCAGAGGGAAAGAGACAATCTGATGTTTGATCTACCTGTCACACATGCCTAAAAATCACTTTTAAAATGCAAACAATATTTTATCCATTCCAACCAGGCATTTGTTTCACCATATTCATTTTCAACAGCTACCACCTATCTTAAATCTTTTACCCGCAATACAAGTACCTCAAAATGCCTGCTTTGAGGCCAAAGGACATCTGAGGGCCCCATAATAGTAGGTTTCATTAATTCTCAGCAGAACTTTCATATCAGACCGGGAATGCCAATAGAAGAAATTTCTAGCTCACAATACCTAAATGTAGAAGGATCCTCAGTCATGGAGTCAGGATCTGTAACCATGACCAAGGGGTTACATTGTAGTTGACCATTCCACAACTCAACCATAACAGGGCAGATAATCACCCTCTGGGACATCAAACTTAAATCCTCCCCTCTTTTAGTCATCCCAGGGAACAAGAGCCAGCACCAAGGGTGGGAAGGTGGTTTAGTGGTAGACTGTCTGCTTAGTATGCATAAAGCCCTGTGTTTCTCAGTACCAAATAAACAGAAAAGGCTGGAAGTGGTGCTGTGGCTCAAGTGGTAAAATGCTAGTCAACGCCCAGAGTTCAAGCTCCAAGACTGGCAAAAAAAGAGTCAGCAACTACCTTTTCAGTCTTTTTAAAATCATTTGGAATCTCCAGGACTGAATGACCCCTGTCTTCCCTCAGGAGCTCAGGTTACCCACGTGCAGCAAGTCCATCCCTTTTCTGTAATACTCACTGCCCTTTCAGTGTGGCTCAAGTGGTAAAATGCTAGTCAAGCCCAGAGTTCAAGCTCCAAGACTGGCAAAAAAAGAGTCAGCAACTACCTTTTCAGTCTTTTTAAAATCATTTGGAATCTCCAGGACTGAATGACCCCTGTCTCCCCTCAGGAGCCCAGGTTGCCCACGTGCAGCAAGTCCATCCCTTTTCTGTAATACTCACTGCCCTTTCAGTGGTGAGTAGCACTTCATAAGATCCCTCTTAAATCAGCTTGAGTTTTCTTCCAAGTTTTGATCAGGATGCAATCTTTTTTTTTTTTTTGATTGGTTGTGGGGCTTCAACTCTGGGCTTGGGCACTGTGCCTGCGCTCTTCAATTCAAGGCGAACGCTCTTACTGCTTGAGCCACAGTGCCACTTCCGGTTTTCTAGTGGTTTATTGGAGATAAGAGCCTCATGGACTTTCCTGTCTGGCTGGCTTTGAACCTCGATCCTCAGATCTCAGCCTCCTGAGTAGCTAGGATTACAGGCGTGAGCCCCAGGCGCCCGGCCAGGATGCAATCTTAAGACTCATATTGCTATCTGGGAACTCAAGGTATGGAGTCTGGGCCAGCAGTTCTTGTTGCCGTGAGGGATGACAGGGCTAAGAAGATACTGCACATACAATGTTGGAGGAACTGATCTTTGGTTTTCAAAGAGGGGAGACCAAAAGATCAGCACGGGTAATGGAGACCTTCAATTTGAAACCTGAGTTTCTCCTTCACCTTCTTGAGGTGGTTCCTTTGAGTTTTGTTTTATAAGTTAAACAGCTCTGTGCCACCTACTTTACTAGAGTATAAATCCCTAGGCACACGTATGTTCTGAGAATACCACACATACCTTGTGTTCCCCAATGGCTCCGCCCACAGCCCCCAGTGAAGCCTCTTCCTGAGTGGTCAAGGCAAGAACTAGTCATGTGGCCCATCTTGGCAGCTTCAGTCAAACTTCACCCTGTCCTGTAGACTTAATCCTCTCTATTAGAGATCTCTTGTACACTCATCTTGTACTCAACCCCTTCTACTGGGGATTTCTCATATCACCCAAGATTGATTTCCCTATACTCAGAGAGAATCCCCTATTGATGACCTGAGATATGAACTATCACAATTTCCTCAAAAGCATAAGATTTGTTTTTCTTTTAATTAATTTCTGCTCAGCCCACATTTCACAAAGATGATTATCACACTGAATGCATATTTTCAGTTCATACAGATCGCTCCCTTTTTCCTTTTAACACCTTTAAAGTCTGGTTGAGTGCAAATAACTCACACATTGTGTAGACCCCTAATTAGGCAATCTTACTAATTTATTTCTTAATTTAACCACATGCACCCTTTATCCCATTTTCCCTATATTACCCCTGAGAAACCATTAACATGAACTTAAACCTGACCTTTTATAAAAGAAGTTTTTCTGAGAAAATTTGGCCTTATCAGACCAAAGTCTGAAAAAAAAAAAAGAAACCAATACATTACCCAACTTAAATCCAAGGATAGTTCCTTTGTTCTCAGTGACAAATAAATAAAAGACTTTTCTAAAGAAGGCAGGGCCAAAAATGGAGCTTGGACTAAGGTCTGCTTAGGGCTCTCCATTATCTAGACTTCCCCTGGCTTCCAACATAAAAGATTAGGCTCTACTTCCAAAAGTTTAGAAGAAAGGACGTTAGTTCTGAGGGCCTAGGATTTTATCTAGTCTGCAATATCCAATCAACCCTAAAACCTTTTTATAGTTCTCTTTGAGTTGGTGGTAGAGGCATGCTCCTTAAGCAACCAGGTGTTCCTTTACTCCTGGGATATCACCGTATTGATGCTGAGCTTAGCCCAGGACACCTGATCAGCAGAGTGTACTGCAGCCAATTCTGTGGCTAGTCAAAGAATGCATTCTGACTTAAGGTAGGAGGCACTGACCTTTTTTGTAAACTGCTTGGGTTCTTTTTTAAATTTGTATCTATGTTGTATTTATGTGACAGACAAGAAGCTACCTCAGAAGCACATAATGCGGCAAAGAACTACTTTGTATATGCACTACCTGAGTGGGCTCACCTGTGTACCATGATAGCATGCCTCAGGAAGGACATGCAGTAGACCTGCTCCTGCCATTGATTTTACTAACTTATGTCTCAGTGATGCCATCATGAGACAGCCACCATAAACTTATTCATCTATCACTGAGCACCACTTGTATAAGAAAAGGAAATATTTACCTAGACATAAAATACCAGTTTTCTCTTACATAACTTGCCTAAATAAAACTTTGCTGTGAGGGTGTGAATAGTTTTTTAAGTAGTAGACCACTTGGAAAAACACAATGGAGGCATACACTTCCTCTGGGAAAGTATACAACAAAATATGGAACTTTCAGGAGCTACTTGTGTAAATTCATGTTAGAAAGTCCCATAAGGGCAAAATCATTTGTTTTAACTTTGCTAGAGTTTGTTCACCCCCATTTTGTAGCTTACTATGTAGATTTCTGAATATATAATTTCTTCCTTTTGGAGGGGGAGTGGTGGTTACTGGGGTTTGAACTCAGGGCTCTGCCATGCTTCCATTCCATTTTTGCTTTAGCTATTTTTAAGGGAAATTCTATAAATTTTTGCCTTAGCTTCAACTCTTCCTACCTATGGCCTCTAGAATAGATGGGATCACAGATGTGCATTATCACATCCAACTTATTGAGGTATGATTTTTTATTCAGGCTAGTCTCAAATCGTAATCCTCTGGATTTCAGCCTCCTGAATGGCTGAGATCACACCAGTCTAAATATATAATTTCTCATAAACAATAATCTGTAATGATTTGAACAGACTGCGATAGAACAGGTTATCAGGGAGCACCATTTCCCAAATGTCTTCCTTACCGAGTGTTCCGATGAGACACGCCATCCTCTACACAACACACACTTGTCTTCTGGTCCCCAACATCTACAATACACGTACTGCTTAAGCCACTTCCAAAGGTGGCACAGACAGACTCCTGGTGAACAACAATCCCTAAAAACAATAAGCAGAGGAACAATTAGCTACAGAGCAGTGAAGATCCTGAAATAAATCTACGGGCTAAAGTTAGGAGTCTAAAAGCCACTAGGCAAGTATCTAAGTGGCACAGACCTTTCAGAAGTTAAATAAGTCAGTGAATTACATTAACGTCACCACTTAAAGGTTGTCTCACTGGATTATCAAACATACCTGAAAAACCCATCTTCATTAGTATCATATTCACTAGTTCTTTCACATGCTGTTTATTGTAGATATCAGGAATTAACAAGATACATCTGTAATACTAACAAGAAGAAAAACAAATGAAGCTTTTAGCTCAAGTCTAGTCAAGTCCAATCCCATCATACATGTCTTTAGGAAGGCTTCCCTCCACAGAATTTGTGGCTAAAAGCCCAGAAGCAAAAGCTCTAATCTCTTCACTATGCTTTTAGTTTCATTAGTAAACAGAAAAAGCTAAAGGGTTTTTTCCTCCCATGTCCAATTATTTCAAACTTGTAAAATGAAAAACAAGACAACTAATGTGAGTAAGGTATAGACAAAAGGCAAAAACAAGGACCAGCTTGATTTCTTTCTTTTTTTTTTTTTGTCGGTTGTGGGTCTGGGTGCTGTCCCTCAGCTCTTCAGCTCAAGGTTAGCGCTCTACCACTTTAGCCACAGCGCCACTTCTGGCTTTTTCTGCTTATGTGGTGCTGAAGAATCGAACCCAGGGCCTCATGCATGCAAGGCAAGCACTCTACCACTGAGCCACCTTCCCAGCCCCCAGCTTGCTGATTTCTGAATGGCAGCCAGACTCTAAAGAAGTAGACTTAAGGAAGGGAGAATGCACTGGAGAGGAATTAAGCAAAGAAGATATCTTTTTTTTTTTTTTTTTTTTGCTTATGTGGTGCTGAGGAATCGAACCCAGGGCCTCAGGCACGCAAGGCAAGCGCTCTACCACTGAGCCACCTTCCCAGCCAGAAGATATCTTAAGCTATCTATAAGGGAATGCTTCAAGGACGGAGCATTCTAAACAATTCAGTTATGTGTACTTCCTGAAGACAATTCAAATAACTGGGAATTTTAGCTCACCTTTAAATCTTTCAGTGGGATTTCCAAATATTTTTGCATTGCATGAGACCATATTACTTCAATATCGGCCAGAACAGCAGTAAGAGAGCCCCCAGGTCCTGGATGAATATTTAACTGACCTCTTCTGATAGGCCAGTGAATGTTATAGCAGTCTAATGGATTAACATACAAGGCCTAGAAAAGGAGGGAAGGCACAAGAGTACATTTAAAAAATTCTTCTCTAAGAGTTTTCTGGATTTACACCCAGAATGTCATTCAGAATATTTCCTGCACACTATATATGTTGAGTTGGAATATTTAACAGGAGTTGATGTGGCTCCAAGAGTCCCTTTAGGAGTCATTTCAGGAGGATGATTAAGCTTTTCTTCTTCCATTTCATTGTAAAAAACGTTTCCTACCTCTTCTCCTACTAAAAACTCAGGATGATGAGCTGTGTTTGTCCACTTATTTCCCGAGCAGTGATCTAAAATTGCAGGTCGCATCTGCTTGTTATAGGAGCGTGCCTAAAGAGAAAGTCAGAGATGAGTTGAATTTATATCGGGTAGTAGGAGGGCAGAATGAGTCCCCACTACACTCCTTTCACTCATAAGCCAGATACAGTGGCAAATCTTAATCATAAATCAAAGATATTTGGCAAAATGTTGACTGCTCACACCCATGACCGACAAAAAAAAAAAAAAAAAGATCCTTTTCTCCTTTTTGACAATCTTGATTTTTTGGCCATGTAACACAGAAACTGTAATTTACAGCCAGTCTAAAACCAAAGCTGTATTTGCTTAAATTTAATACAAACCCACTTATAATCCAGATTCATATCTTTATTGGCTTGTCACATTAAATTACAGGAAGAATACAGATTCTCATCCAGATCCTGGAGTTAGTTTCAGGTAATTTGTAAATATTAATAAACTTGCATTAAATAAACACTATGAATTATTAGGCTCATTTATGCACTTGTGATGACAATCTGAGTATTGTATAAGTGCTATAAAAGATTTTTTTAAAAAACTCATCTTACATTGCACAATATAGGGAAAATGTGAATACATAATAGACTTCATATTCAATAGTGGTCCCATGAGATTGTAATGGGTGGAAACACTCAGCTCCTCTAATGGCATAACCTAGCTCAATGCTCTGTTCCTTTAGTTGTGGTAATGGTGGTGTAAACCTACTAGCCTGACAGTCACATAAAAGCAAAGTATTTACAGTTACATACAGTACAGAATCCTTACACTAACAACTATGTTACTGGTTTATTTTCCTGTACTTTTATTTTCCTATTTTTTTTTATTATTAGAGAACAGTCTTCTACGTATAAACAGTTAATGAAAAAACAGCTGGAGGGAAGGAATAGGCAGAAGACGTGTTATTAAAGGAGCTGGAGCTCCAGTGGGATTTGTTCCTGACCCTCCATATAGGTGGAACTGTTTTTAGTGTCAGTAACAGAGCTTAGGGCTTCAAATAAGCACCTCATGCTCTTATTCAGCTTTCCTGCTTACGTGAGTCATGCCTACAGTCTGGCATTTTGCTGGTTAGATGGAAATAAGAGACTTTCCAACTTTTCTGTCCAAGCTGGCTTCTAACTGCAATCTTCCTCTGAGTAGCTAGGATTACAGGCATGAGCCTAACACCTTGCTAAAATGAAGTATTTTAAGATTAAAATTTAAAAGCCTTTCTGGGAACTGGAGGCATGGTGCAGTAGATGTAGTGACATTCCTGAGTGAAAAGCTGAGTGAGGGCATGAGACGCTGAGTTCTCGCTCCAGTACCAGCAAAAATACAAATAAAAATAAAATCAACATGCTAGGCACTGGTGGCTGATGACTGTAATCCTAGCTACTGAGGCTGAGATCTGAGGATCATGGTTTAAAGCCAGCCTGGGCAAGAAAGTCCATAAGACTCTGATCTCCAATTAACCACCCTGAAAAAAGCCAGGAGCTCTTTCTTGTGGTAGGGTGCCAGTTTTGAGCAAAAAAGCTCAGGGATAGCACCCAGGCCCTGAGTTTAAGCCCCAGCACCAGCACAAAGTAAATAAACTTTTTTACACAGATGTCTTAAGCTAAGTGTTATTCCAAAAGCTTAAAAAATTTAGTTTATAAACAGTAAGCCAAAGTTAACTTACTATTGAAGAATTAATTTTTAATAAATTTAGCATAGCTGTATAGTAGTAGACAGCAGTGCGTTGGGCCATCAAAGTCACTCATCACTAGTTCATTAATACGGCCAGGTTAACATCCAGTCACAAAACTCTATTCCTAGAAAGTACCCTATGTAGGTGTGCTATTTTAATTTTATCCTTTGACCCCATGTTTTTGCTGTTCCTTTAATGTTTAGATACACACATACCATGGGGTTACAACTGCCCATGGCATTCAGCATAGCTATGGTCTAGCAGCAGGAGGCCTAGCTGTGTGCTAGTTTAGATGTAGTTATACAATTTTAGATGTGTACTAGTCTAGATGTAGTTATACATCTAAAATTGTATAACTACACCTAAATTTGTATAACTACATCCTACTGTGTTTACACAATATTGCCCAACAATGCTTTTCTCAAAATATGCCCACATAATTAAGTGACATATGACTGTATTATATAACAGAGCTGCAAAAAGAATACAAAGAGAATGTTGACTAAACTTGTTCAGGGGACACAGGAATCCGCCTTGTACCATTTGACATCTTTTTAGACCATATTGCTTGATCCACCATTTTAAGGCCATTTTGTCTTTGTTCATTACTTTCAGGTTTCTGGAGGAAGAAAACAAAATGATTAGTATAAAGGATTTAATGATAAGAGAAAACAACATGCATGTTACTAATTTAATCAACAGGAATGTTCCTTCATCAATACAAAGTACTTTCTTAATATTTGTAATACAAAGTAATCTTAAGAATCCCTTAGTGGGGGCTGGGAAGGTGGTTTAGTGGTAGAGCGCTTGCCTTGTATGCTAGAGGCCCTGGGTGCGATTCCTCAGCACCACATAAGCAAAAAAAGAAAAAAGCCGGAAGTGGCGCTCTGGCTCAAGTGGTAGAGCGCTAGCCTTGAGCTGAAGAGCTGAGGGCCCAGGCCCAGAGTTCAGGCCCCACGACCGGACCCCCCCCCCCAAAAAAAAGAATCCCTTAGTGGGCATGATGGAGCACACCTATAATCCCAGCGCTTCAGAAGGCTAAGGCAGGAGAATCATGAGTTTGAGGCTAGTCTACCCAACCATAGTGAATTTCCAGGTCAGCCTGACTACATAGCAACATACTGTCTCAAAAAACCCAAAAAACAAATAGAAATGAAATCCAAGTCAGGCTAAGTATACAGCTCAGTGGCACAGTGACTGCTTAGCATGTGTGGGACCCTGGGTTAGATTCTCAGCACTGCGAAAAAGAAAAGAAAAACATCCAAGTACTCTTATGTTATAAATTATAAAAGTTAAGGTTTTCTGCTTTTTATTCAATCCCAAGAACCACAGAAAAGAGTAATTATTCACAAAAATATATAATCTCAAGTCATTTTTCCTCCTTTTTATTTTTCTGAGATAGTGTTTTATTATGTACCCCAGGCTGATCTATTATGTACCCCTGTGTGATCCAGTTACATGCCCCACCTCCAAGTGCTGGGTCAAGTTACTTGTGAGTAATAAAAATTTTCACCTTTATCAAAGCATACTTTACTTTGTATTTATGAGATATTTCAGAGACTCCTCACACATCCATATAATTCTCAAGTTTATAAGTTTGTGATGTCACATTCCTTGATATATTTTAATTTTATTAATCAAAGACTATTTGAGTTACTGTAATGTAAGAAAGCCTATGTTGAAAAGTTATACTGAAGCTAACAATTGGGCTTTAATACAGTCTGCTAGTTACAATAAACAATGAAATGCTAAAGCTTATTGTTAGATATAGAAACTCATGAGCTCATAAAACTTGAAAGCTAAAGTGGATTGAGATGCAGTATACAGATTTAACAACTTTCACAATTTTTTTCTAATAATTATTATCTACAACATGAGTGAATGTTTACTGTAAGAAAATTTTTTTGCTTGAAACTGATTTGATCTAAGACTTTATATACTTCTTATTGCAACTAAATTTGTTAACAGATTGAAAACACCAGTTAGATTTAAACCATATGTACCTGGAAAACACAGTTGTCAGTTAATAAAGACTTAAGTGTGTTGCATATGATTGTGTACATCTGTAATCCCAGCCCTCTAGATGACAGGAAAGGAAGAATGTGAACTGATGGCCAGCCTGGGCTATAGAGTTCCTATGCCTCAAACAAAACAAGAAAACACCACCAAAAAACCCCAATGAAAAACAAAACAAAACTTGAACATATGATTTTAAGTGAATGACAGTTTTGTATTCTCCACTACAAGAAAAAAAGTTAGTGACACCCAGTTTGATCCCATGTGGGTTTTTTTTTTTCGTTTTGTTTTTTTGTTTTGTGTTGCTGGTCCTGGAGTTTGAACTCAGGGCCTAGGAGCTGTCCCTGAGCTTCTTTTACTTAAGGCTAGCACTCTACTACCTGATCCACAGCTCAACTTCCAGTTTCTTTTATGATTATTTAAGAGATCAGAGTCTCATAGACTTTTCTGCCTGGGCTGGCTTTGAACCACGATCCTCAGTTCTCAGCTCCCTGAGTAACTAGAATTATAGGCGTAAGTCACAAGATGGATTTAAAACAATTAGATTTAATGTTTTTATAACTGACTCTTTACAAGCTACAATAATACTTGCAATTCTGAAGATTATTTTCAAGTGCAGCAAAACAATGACAATGTCTGTTCAAGACTCCCATGTATACTGTGCGTTTAAGCAAGGAAATAGCCTTGAGCCTTCACTCCAGCTTTCATTCTGACTTACATTTAGTCCCTCCCTTAGGAGCCAGTTGTCCTTGTACAGGGGCTGCCCTTGTTGTTTGTGTCTTCGTGCAATGACATGAGGAATACTAACAGGAAGAGTATCTGTGGCTCGTCCAATTCTTAAAGTTGTAGAACCCGGATGTATGACAACGATGAAGTTGCTCTGGATTTGCTGCAAATAAGAAAAGAAAGTATGTTCCATGTTATTCAGTCCCTATTCACAAGACCCAAGGTATACCACCAGCCTGCTTGTCATTCCTGCTACAACTGAAACTTAAAATAGACAGATTGCAGCATAGGTATGCACCAGGCAGGAAGTGACATCCTACCTCAAAACTAACCAATAAAAACATGGTGAGGAGTCCCTGCCTGGCAAGCTCCAGACTGCCAGATTTGAACTCCACTGAGTTGAAATCCCAAACTGACAAAACATTGAAAACCAGTAACTATCCCTGTGACTTGCAAACATGACAAAGTCCAGACTTCTAGCCTCACTCTACAGCCACTTCTCTTCCAGTTTTTCTTTTTTTCTTTTTTTTTGGGTCCGGTCATGGGGCCTGAACTCTGGGCCTGGGCGCTGTCCCTCAGCTCTTCAGCTCAAGGCTAGTGCTCTACCACTTGAGCCACAGCGCCACTTCCGGCTTTTTTCTTTTTGCTTATGTGGTGCTGAGGAATCGAACCCAGGGCCTCTGGCATGCAAGGCAAGCGCTCTACCACTGAGCCACCTTCCCAGCCCTCTTCCAGTTTCTTTAATCCAGGATTTCTCTTGATTTCTCAACTCTTTGGCTTTCAAACCTTCACAAAGGCAATTCCCTTTTCTCTTAATGCTTTTTTTCCTGCTACATTTTTCTTCTCCTTTCAGGTACAAAATTAATGTCACTATTCTAGATGTGATCTTCCATAATGCATTTGAGTGTGAGTATGAGTGTGTGTGTGTGTGTGTGTGTGTATGCTGGTACTGGGGCTTCAACTCAGGGCCTGACATTCTTACTTGGCTTTTTCACTCATGGCTGGTACTCTACCACTTGAGCTACACCTCCAGTTGCAGCTTTTTGGTGGTTAGTTGGAGATAAGAGCCTTTCAGATTTGTCTGCCTGGGCTGCTTCAAACTGTGATCCTCAGATTTCAGCTTCCTAAGTAGTAAGGATTACAGGTGTGAACCACCAGCACCTGGCTCAATGTAGTCTTACATACTCCTTTTCACAACACTTATCTATCTTGTAACTACTGTTTGTCCTCTAACAAACAGTAAAGTTCCTGGGGGGGGGGGGGGGGAGGGAACAGGTTCTGTCTTGTCTACTGTTGTACCCCAACACAGGAAGACAAGTATTGGACAATGATAACATTACTGTCAGAAAGTATTAAACTGTACTTCCTAAAGCAGACATTTGTCCAACTAACTCGGGTGACCAAGTGAAGCTGTCTGTCATCAGGGAGGCCTGTCCTTCACCAAAGACACACAGGCTGGAGCGTGCCAATTAGATGGCAATAGATGAGAACGCATAGCTCAGTATTTTTTAGTAATCACATATTTACTTTAATGCATTAGGAAAGAAAATGGGCCAGTACATTTCATATACCATTTCCTAGGTATTACTGTATAAGGTAAGACAGAAAAGTTACCAAGTAACAGTACAGGTGCTACAGAAGAGATGGAAAAACAAAAGGGTATGACAAGGGCTGGGAATGTGGCTTAGTGGTAGAGTGCTTGCCTAGTATGAATGAAGTCCTAGGTTCGATTCCTCTGTACCACATAAACAGAAAAAGCCAGAAGTGGCACTGTATCTCAAAGTGGTAGAGTGTTAGCTTTGAGCAAAACGAAGCTCAGGAATAGAGCCGAGGCCCTGACTTCAAGCTCCAGGACTGACAACAACAAAAGGGTATGACAACTGACTCAAGCCAAGAAAATGATATTATTCTAGTGCTGGAGGGTCCTTAGAACTGTCAGCAAAATCAGACTGCCACTTTTTGCTTTGGGTGAAATTCCTACTTCTGGTAGGTGGCATTCAGAGAATGCTAGCTTTTGATGTTTAAAGCCTTCCACAGTTCTCCACTGCCTTCAAAAGAGACCAGGAAGCCAGGTAGATGGCCTCACACCTATAATCCCAGGTACTGAGGAAGGACTCCAGATTAAGACCAATCCAGGCAAAAGGTCATTGAGACCACATCTCAACAAGTAAGCCAGGTATAGTGTGAAGTATACCTACAATCTTAGGTAGGAGGCATATAAAGTAAGACTGAGGTTTGAGGTTGGCCCAGGCAAAAAAAAATGGAGGTCCTACATGAACAACAACAAAAAAAGGCTGAAGAGGCTCAAGAAGTAGAGTGATTGCCTAGTTAGCCAAAAACCCTGAGTTCAAACCTCACTACAAAAAGAGAGAAAGACAGAGACAGATCAGACTAAGGTTCCAATGACCCTTAGTATTCTTTCTCAATTCTCGACATCCGGACAGCTATCTGTGACTCAGATACTTCATATCCCTTGTAAGTTTGAGTCTCTTCCAAGCTGTTCCCTTCTCTATTTCAGACAATTATCCCAAAGTATTGGTCCAGAAGTGTTCCTCTTTAGTGTGAGAATCTTAGAAGGTAGGACCTGGCCAGTCCTCTACAGACCATCCAGTCTGTCCCTTTGACTAGATAGGTGAAGAAAGCAGACCAGTGCAATGGTAATAACCACACAGCAGACTTGCCTGGTACTTTGCTATGCATTTGCACCTACCTTATCAGTTAGGAATTTTATTTAACCCTTGTGCTGGCTCAGAGTTGGCTAACGTGAACTCCTGAGCGTTCAATGCTTCATTTCTTCTGTGAATTAAGCATTGCCTTTGTTCGTTTTCCCATGGGAATGTTGGTCTTATCAGTAAGACTGTAGGTACAAATGTACGAATAAAGGTCCTTTGTTGTGTTCCTGTAAATTGTTTTTCTGGCTAATCTGACTTCATCTTATTTTGCTTTTCAAACATAGGCTCTTAATGCCTATGCAGACAAAAGTCTACTTTTTCCACTATCCAAGACTGGCTAACCAAGGGTCCATGTGGAACCTCTAACCATCCCTAGCGCTCCCAGTAAGCCGGACCGGCGCTCGAGTGTCGCGGACCACAGACCTCAAGCAGATCCTGGCCGGGGAAGCCGGGCTGAGAGCCCCAGGGGGTGGGGAGCGCGGCGCTCCGAGCGAACGCGGGCCCGCCCAGGCCTGGCGCGCACCCAGCCGGGAGGCCTACCGGTGGCTGCTAGGCCTGCTCCGCCGTGCAGGACGGCGAGCCTGCGAGCCGGAGGCCCGGCCCGGCCCCCCTGCGAGCCCAGCGCCGGGCCCGACCCGCCGCGGAGGGCCGGAGCCGGGCGTCTCACCTCCTGCAGCGAGTCCGGCACCAGCGCGGGCACAATGGGCCGCTTGACGCCGCGCTGTTCTTTCTCCTTCTCTCCGCCCTTCTCCTTCCCGTTCTCCGTGTCCCCCTTCTCGGCTTGGGTCATCGTGGCTGCCCACGCTCGCCGGCTTCTAACCTAGAGCTTCAGGGAGAGCCCCAGCTTGGAGTAGAAAGACGGCCACTGCACAGGCGCCACATCCCTTATGTTTGCCCATAACCAAGATGGTGGCCACTGGCGTCATCCAGGGGATTCTGGGAGAGCGGGAGGAGCTGAGTGCCCAGGATGTCGGGTGGGTGTGGCTATGGTTAGTCCTGACTCGCACACCAGCCTTGTCATACTTGGTTTTTGAGCGCTTTATTTACTTATTTTAGTATATTGTTTTTACCTGAAGTAGCTGTATATATGTTTTTATTCAGCAAGAGTTTATGAATGCAATGTGTCTTTTTTTTTGGTCGGTCATGGGGCTTGAACTCAGGGCCTGGCACTGTCCTTGAGATTTTCTGCTGACTTGAGCCTCAGCACCACTTCGAGCTTTTTCTGTTGATATGATACTGAGAATCAAACCCAGGGTTTCATGAGTGCTAGGCAAATACTCGACCACTAAGCCACATTCCCAGCCCTTACAATGCATCTTGACTAGTGCTACCCCTTTCAACATTCATCCATTAAGGGGCCTCTGGGCTTATTTGATACCCTGGTGCTATGGTGACTAGTGTTGAAATGGCCACGATGGTGCTGGTGGCTTTAATGTGTCCTAGTTTGTAATCTTTTGGATAATGCCCAATAGTAGAATTGGTGCATCATAGGGTAGTTCTGTTCAGTTTTTTGAGGAACCTCCATGCAACTTTCTAAAGCAGTTGAACAAATTTACGTTCCAACCAACAGTATACTAGGATTCCTTTTCACTCACATGTATGCCGGCATCTGTGCTTGATTGTATTCCTGATGATCGCCATTCTAACTGGGGTGAGGCGGAATGTCAGTGATGTTTTGGTTTATGCTTTATGTGGACCAGACGAAAAGTGACATCACAGTTCATTCTCAGTTATCTTTTCTTCTGGTTTCTAAGGCACCACACATGCATCTAATTTTCCTCATACTTTGCTCATCTGCTCAGTTCTCAGGGGCTAGTTCTCCAGACATATTAATTGGATGACTTTTTCTAGTTTCACAGCTTAACTATGAAGATGATTCTCTGTATTACCAGTCTGGACCTTACCCTGAGATGTAGAATGATAACCTAATACCAATGTGGCATCACAGCTTGGATTTTGACAAGGCATTGCAAACCTATTCTAAACAAAAGTCTTAACTCCTTTTTTCTGTTGGTTGTGGGTCTTGAACTCTGGGCCTGGGAGCTGTCCCTCAGCTCTTCAGCTCAAGGTGAGTGCTCCACCACTTGAGCCACAGCACCACTTCCGGTTTTCTGAGTGGTTTATTGGAGGTAAGAGTCTCATGGACTTCCCTACCTTGTCTGGCTTTGAACCTTGATCCTCAGATCTCAGCCTCCTGAGTAGCTAGGATTACAGGCGTGAGCCACCAGCACCCAGCTTTAACTCCTCTTTATTCCCCAAAATACTCCCATTCCCCAAGTCAGTGTAGTTTTGATTTGTTCAGTTGTCCATGTCTCTATCCAAAACACTAGGAAATCCTTCATTTCTAACAGATCTTGAGGCCAGGCATCAGTGGCCCATACTTGTAATCCTAGCCATTCAGAAAGCTGAAATCTGAGGATCACAGTTTGAAGCCAATCCAGCCAGACAAGCCAGAAGTGGAGGTGTGGCTCAAGTGGTAGAGTGCCAGCCTTGAACCAAAAAAAAAAAGCTAAGCAAGAGCATGAGGCCTTAAGTTCAAGCCTCAGTACCACCAAAACAAAACAAATAAAAACAAAAACAAAAAAAAGAGACCTTGAATGCATCCAATGATGTAGCCCTTGCCTAAGTAAACAACTACCACCTGGATGACTACAAACTATTCCTCTTCTCTCAAGAGCTAGGAATCAAACCCCAGGGTCTTGGGCATGATAGGCAAGAGGCTCTACCACTTACGTGTAGCCCAGTCTACAACAGCTTTTTCAATGGACTTGCTCTTTTCAGTTGTGTTTTCTAATGTCCTCCACATAGTTGTCCAAATGTTTTAAAATATCACAAAGCTTGTCAATATTATGTTTCTAGCAGTCTGCTTATTAAAGTATTACCAATGAGTTCTCTCAAACAAAAATCAGATGTTACACCCATGCTTTTAAACTCTCACGGCTTCCCTTCACCAGCACCTGGCTTTAATTGCTTAATCTTTGAACACAAGTCTCTTATGCCACTACATCCCTATTCCTCACAAATACAATTGAATAAATATTGATAATGGTATGCGGGCACTGGTAGGTCATGCCTGTAATCTTAGCTACTCATGATCTGAGGATCATGGTTCGAAACCAGCCTTGGCAGGAAAGTCCATGAGAAAACCGGGAAGTAGTGGTGTGGTAGAGCACTTGCCTTGAGCTGAAGAACTCAGGGATAGTGCCCAGGCCCAGAACTCAAGCCCCATGAACTACCAAAAATAAAATATGTATTGATAATGGTAAACAGCTTTCACATAAACAGTGATTTCAACATCTATTGGACACTGCCGTTACAATTATCTGTGTTATTCATTTTTCCAATAAAGATTCCAGTGCTTATCACTGTTCAAGAAACTGGGGTAAGATGGTATGGTAGCACATACCTGTAATCCCAGCACTTGGGTAGCACCAATAGGATCATAAATTTGAGGGCAACCAGGGCTATGTAGCAACACTATCTCAAAAAACAACAACAACAAAATAAAAAGGCTGGATAAAGAAAAAATTCTCATAGAGATTTCTGCTGTGTAAAAGACATGAACGCTATCACTATTCAGATGGGGTTTAAAACCAATTGGCATAATCTTAAGGAATGGTATTGAATTCAAATAGAATTGAAGTCCCTGCCGCTATGATTACCTAGTTTATCTTCATTTTGAAGCTAGATCTTGCTGAGTTTATAACCCTAACAATAACGTTTGATAGCAAATTAGACAATGTATTAAAGATTCATAGGACAAATACATTAAAAAATTCAAAAGCACACTTATTATATGCATACTACTGAAACAGTGTAGTTTATTTATAAATGAAAACAAATGAACAATGAACAGCATTTCAGAAATTGAAAAAAGGTGACACTAACAGTTCTTTAATACAGTACAGTATAGCCTTTATTTTCTTCAGATTTAGAGGTTTTAGATTACATACAAAGATTCAAAGTCAAATTTTGCAACCTAAAAAGATTTACTAATTAAAACTATGTTAATACTTTAATAAACTATACAAAAAGGATGAGACAAACATGTGTATTTATAGAACTGCTATCAGTCAGGCCAGATCCCTGTGGAGGGAATTCCCAGCATGACCTCATTCACCTGTGAGGACACAGAGCAATCCTTGTTTGGACATACACATTCATCTTCTTATCTAGAACGATCAGCCTTCCATTCTTGATCTTTTCCTTCTATGAATGTGCATGTCAAGTTGTCTGCTTCTTAGAGCAGACATTTACCTAAAACACGAGATTATAACCTTTAGTAGCTAGTATTACACTGGAAATGTATATAAAAATTAACATGAAATTCCTGGGGGTTGAAAGAGAAGAGTGAAGCAAGCTAGTAACTAAAGTGGTCTAAGGAATAGGACAGGGAAAGAGGAAATAAAAATCTCAACCTATTATTTATTACATAATCTTCCTCAAATGATATTGATTAAAAAGAGTCAACCAGTTTTTCTAGAGTTAAGGCATATTTTTTCCAAATAAAGTAAAAGTTAAATGTTATATAACTTATTTTCCTAAAAAAAAACATTCCTCAAGAAGCATTTTCAAGATAAAATTCTACAGAATATTTTCAGATTTTAAGTTACCTTCCTCATCCACCAGCCATTGGAGGGGGACTGGGGCCACGAAGATGATTGATTCGACCCATTCTTCGGGGAGGGTTTCCTGGTGGCCTAATCATAAAAGATAAAGTTATATAGCTACTATTTGATAAACACAACCTCAACTGGTTCTTTTTAAGTGTTTAATTGGGCTCTTCTTTTTTAGCAACTACAGGATCTTGAAAGATTCTTTAACTAGAAACTACCATTTAGGTTAGATAAAAATTCAAACACAGTGATCAGATACATCAAACACTTGAGGAAACTGAGTCAAGCAAGGCTTATGATGAATTGTTCTACCTCCTGAAAGTGCTCAGGCAAAAGGCAGCACTAGCTGACTTCTACAATATGGAAACACAAACCCAGCCTAGTGCTATTTTTTTTTTTTCTGTTGGTCATGAGACTTGAACTCTGGGCCTAGGAGCTATCCTTGAGCTCTTCAGCTCAAGGCAAGTGCTCTATCACTTGAGACAGAGTGCTGCCTCTGGTTTTCTGGTGGTTAACTGAAAATAAGAGTCTCATGGACTTTCCTGCTCAGGCTGGTTTTGAACCATGATCCTTAGATCTCAGCCTCCTGAGGATTACAGGTATGAGCTACTGGTTCCAGGTGTCCAGGAATTCCTGGCTTGCTTGCTTCCTTTCTCTTTCTTTCCTTCCTTTCTTTTCTTTTTTCTTTTTCCCAGTAGTGGGGCCTGAACTCAGGGCCTAGGAACTGACCCTGAGTTTTTTTTGTTCAAGACTAGTGCTCTACCACTTTGAGCCACAATGCCACTTCACCCAGTGCTGCTTAGCTGACATTTTCATTAGCAGCTAAAAATTCAAATTGCAAAGGAAAAATCTCTAGATTTTAACATTGGCCTTCCATCTTCATCCTCTAGGGCAAACTTTTCCCATAGAATATACAATATTTATTTTAGCTTTGCCAGATTAACTGTTTATCAAATGGAGGCAACTTGACTTTTATTTATAGTAATCCATGAATTTTGTGAAATGAAGATTTGAACTTTAATTTCCGTATGTCTTAACACTACCTAAAATACTGAAAGTAATTAAAAGATGCAAAGGAGTAAACAACTTATCAATGAAGCCATACCCTCTTCCATCATCATATCTGGAATCCGATGAGCTTCCATAGCCTCTTCCTTTCTTCACATCTTGTTGTAGCAGAGTTTTGAAACTGAAACCAGAGGCAGAAAACAATAGAGTATCACTTTTGAAACCATTATAAAACACAGTATCATCTCTATGAGAGGTAGTGTACACTAGATGATTTCCAAATTCACATATCTTGGACGCTATGATCTTATACTACTATCTTTTTTTTTTTGTTGTTGTTGGTCATGGGGCTTGAACCTTGGGCCTGGCCGATATCCCTGAGCTCTTCAGCTCCAGGCAAGTGCTACACCCCTTGAGCCACAGAGCCACTTCTGGTTTTCTAGTGGTTTATTGGAGATCAGAGTCTCACAGACTTTTCTGCCCGGGCTGGCTTTGAACCGTGATCCTCAGATCTTAGCCTCCTGAGTAGCTAGGATTACAGGCGTGAGCCACTGGTGCCCGGCACTACTTTCTATCTTAAGTATGCACCTAAACAGAATGTGCTATGTACTCTGCCAAATAATAGTATCTTCTATTTCTTATTCCCTAAACAGTACGAAACCAGTCACTCATGACTTCCTTCTTCCAGTTGGTGTCTGTTTTCATATTATCTTATATCCCTTGCCACTGCATTTCTCCTCTGTCATAACCTGTCCAAGATCAGCTTGGAGAAGAAGAGGCTGAGAGCAGACACCAGAGGCATAGGGTTTTATGAAAATCCACTGAAATGGACCAGGTTTTAATAGTTAAATTAATAAAGAACTGGTTAAATTTTATCTATTCTACATAAATCCTAACAATTTAAAAAGAGATAGCTACCTCAGATATTTTAAAAATCAAGAGTTAATACTTTTTATGTACTTATAGTGTAACATGAAACATCAAGTTGCATACACAAATGGGAAATCAAGAATAAGTAGAGAAAAGTGAGGCATAGTAACTTGACAGACTGGACAGGTCTGACTGCAGGCTGACAGAGTTAGCACCAAGGTTAAGACACAAGTTTTGCCAATCAAATGAACTGATATTCATTAATCAAAAGGTTATGGAAGCCTATCACTAAACAAATCTCAATTTGCCTTTGAAAAGCTAGCTAGGAAGTGGCACTGTGGCTCAAGTGGTAGAGCACTATCCTTGAGCTGAAGAGTTCAGGGTCAGTGCCCAGGCCCAGAGTTCAAGCCCCACGACCTGACCAAAAAAAAAAAAAAAAAAAAAGGGCCGGGCACTGGTGGCTCACGCCTGTAATCCTAGCTACTCAGGAGGCTGAGATCTGAGGATCACGGTTCAAAGCCAGCCCGGGCAGGAGAGACCATGAGACTCCTATCTCCAATAAATCACCAGAAAACCGGAAGTGGCGCTGTAGCTCAAGTGGTAGAGCGCTCGCCTTGAGCTGAAGAGCTGAGGGACCAGAGTTCAAGCCCCACGACCGACAAAAAAAAAAAAAAAAAGGAAAACATTCTATATGATGTTTGGACTGGGAAGGTGGCTCAGTGGTACAGTGTTTGCCTAGCATGCATGAGGCCCTGGGTTCAATTCCTCAGTCCACATACATAGAAAAAGCCAGAAGTGGTAGAGTGCTAGCATTGAGATAAAGAGGCTTAGGGACAATGCGCAAGCCTGAGTGCAAGCCCCAGGACTGACAAAAAAAAAAAGAAAAAAAAGAAAAAGGTAGCTAAATAATTACAATTAGGAATGAGAACATGGCTTAGTGATAGAGTGCCTGCCTAGTACTCATGAAGCCCTGGGTTCAATTCCTCAGTACCACATAAACAGAAAGAGCCAGAATTGGTACTGTGGAAGTGGTAGAGCACTAGCCTTAAGCAAAAAGAAGCTTAGGGACAGTCCCAGAGTTCAGGCCCCTGGATTGACAAAAAAAAAAAAAAAAAAATTACAATTAGAAGGTGCTTCAGGGCTGGGAAATTGGCTCAGTAGTAGAGTGGTTGCCTTGCATTCATGAGGCCCTGGGTTTAATTCCTCAGCACCACAGAAGCAGAAAAAAGCTGGAAGTGGCCCTGTGGCTCAAGTGGTAGGGCGCTAGTCTTGAGCTGAAGAGCTGAGGGACAGTGCCCAGGCCCAGAGTTCAGGACCCACCCACAACTGGAAAAAAAAAAAAAAAAAAAGTGCTTCAAGCAGGGTGCTGGTGGTTCACACCTGTAATCCTAGCTACTTACTTAGGAGGCTCAGATCTGAGGAAAGCGGTTCAAAGCCAGCCCGGACAGGAAAGTCCCTGAGACTCTCATCTCCAATAAATCACCAGAAAACTGGAAGTGGCACTGTGGCTCAAGTAGTAGAGCTGAAGAACTCAGGGACAGCACCCAGGCCCAGAGTTCAAGCCTCATGACTGACCAAAAAAAAAAAAAAAGTGCTTCAGATGAGACTAAGATATAAATTTGTAGAAGTGTTAATGATAAATCCCCCCTTTGTATAATACAAGCTAATTTTTTAAAATGTTAAAAAAAAGTGCTTCAGAAAAGCTGAGCTCATTCCACATAACCAATATATATCTAATGTTAATTCTGTAAGAGATCAGCTCAATTGAGCACTATTATACTTACAACAAAACGACAAACTCTGCTATTCCCCAGAAGAAATCTGTTATCAAAGATAATCTCCATGGGGATTGACTCCGGCTGTCCAACACTTGCCCTATAGACAAGAATAAAGAAGCTTCTTGAGTGCTACAAATCTCTAACCCAAAGAGATTAATAAGTTAACAATAATAAACACGTTTCAACATATCCATTTTTTCCAGTCAATGTAAGAATAAGTATACTATGTCCATCCTCCTCCCTGCCCACATCTCTGGTAAAATGCACATAACATAATAAAACATTTTAGTGCCTGACACTGCTGACATTTTAGTGATGTTACTTTATAAAATTTACTATTACTATTTTAACTAAGTTTAAGTGTGAAGCTGTGTGGCATAAATACATTCACCTAGTTGTATTGATATCACCACCATCTATTTCTAAAGTGGATACCTTGCCCAGCTGAAACTCATTAAACTCTGAATTTGATTATGGAAAGAATCTCATATAACAGGAACTAATTTCTATTTTTTGTGATTGGCTCATTTTACTTTGCATAATTTTTTAAGGTTCATCCACACTGTAGGGTATGTAAAATTTTCTTTCCTTCTTAAAGATGGGCTAATACTCGTGTGTGTGTGTATGTGAGTGTTTAAGAGAGACCGAGAGAGACAGAGACACTACATTTTTGTTATCTATTCATCTGTCAATGAACCCTTGAAATACTTGTGAAATACACTGCTATAAACATGGGCATACATCTATTTACTCAAGCATTTGTTAGAAATAAATGGGCTGGGTGAACATAAAGGGGTGGTTACACCTCTGCTTCCATTAACTGTATTCGGAGCACTTCTTTTCACTTGCAAAGTCCTTGCTTGTTGTAAGGCAAAAAGATCATATATACTCTTTTTAGAATTATTTTGACAAATTCTTATAAATCAAAGTGTCTCTTAGCTACAAGTACTGAAGAGAACTCATTCTTCAGTAAAATGACTATTTTAACAGGATGTTCCTGATCTAATAGATTCCAGTTTTATCTCAAGCAAACTGATTCTATTTTTAAAGAGAAACACAACAGAAAAAGTACTAGTTTCAGCCTTGCAAAATCAAGAAGCCAGAATATCTGTATGAAAGAACAGCTTTAGCCAGGTGCAGGTAATCCTAGCTACTCAGGAGGCTGAGAAGTGCAAAATAAAAATCTTAACAGGATTTAAGTGGCTCAAACAAGATGATGCACACATATTAGGGAACTTTACAAATAAGGTATTTAATAATGCATAAATAGAAGCTACCAGCCTTAATCACAAAGAATAGAAACACAAACTAAAATTTCCAAGTGCCCAAGTTAAGAGAAAATGGGAGATTAAATAGGATTGATCTGTGACACATTTTATTTATGAAGGAAGATGGTAAAACTATCATCATTGAAAAGTTGTTGAATAGTTGTGTTGAGGAAATGGGGACAGCTAGAGTAATCTAAAAAGTCAATCTAAAGTGCTGTGTATCCATGTGTGAAATATCATGAAACCCCTTTAAAAATGAGTGATAGGAATGTAAACCAAGCCCTAATACTGGTGGAATGAGGAGGGTGAACAGAAAGGGTGAGAGTGAATATAGGATCATTATGTGTAAAAATGAAACAATGAAGCTTGCTGAAGCTCTTTTGGGAAGAGGGTGAGGGAAGGAAGGAGAGTGGCACAGCTGGTGTGAGATCAAGATACACTATACATATATGGATATGTCAGAAAGAATTTACCTCCACACACCTGTACAACTGTGCTAATAAAAATGGAAAATAATTATAATGGCAATTTAATTTGAACCCCTTACAAATTCGTACAACTGATGCTAATAAAAATGGAAAATAATTACTAAACAACAAAATAAGGTGGGAGATGAGGTTTTTGAAAGGAATGAAAAAATACACTCAACTGAGGTCCTCAATTGACTCGAGATACACACAGGACTCCAACGGAACTAGCATTTACTTCCAGTAATCTAAGAACTATTTGCTAAGACAACACCAAGGAATTTCATTTAAGGAAAACAGATTGTTCCAGTGCTGGTCTGAATTATTCACGCTGTCATTCCTTTCCAGTTATTTTCTTTGTGAATTCATACTATTACGACCCTCTTTAAGATTTTTGATTCCAGTAATAATCAACTTGCTGCTCGTGGATGAACTTTTTCCCTGAGCTCCTTGACATTTGGGCAAAATATTACCATGTATGACTAGCTACGCTCTTGGGGGGAGAAAAGCTCATCCAAAGTTGTTCTTTAATGATCATCTTAGCTCAACTCCATTCTTTTCCCTTGCAGGCCATAGAACGAGGCAATACAGTTGATAACAAAGCGGCGACGCCAGCCCACTTTGCTTGACTGAGCAAGCAATTGAAGCGATCTGCACTTTCTTCATCGAAATAAGCCAGTTTTGCCAGTGCCCAACCCAAAGCGCTAGGTACACAGGGTCTACGGGGGTTTTCACTAGTAATTAAGGATGGCCGCACCTGAGAGGAAGGAAAGCCCACTTTTCCCAACAAGAAAAAGCGAGCGAGCTCAGTACCAATCAGTGCCCAGAAGGGATCGGGGACCAGAAGCCGACGCGCCGGAGGCCCGAGCGACCTCGCCTCGGGCTCCGCCCGGCCGCTAGGCACTGATGCCGGGAAAAGTCACCCCAAGCACCGGGCTCGGCGAGCGAGGGCAGCAGAAACTTGGGGTCTAGCCTCTCAGGTCCCAGAGATCGCCCCCCGCAGCACCTCCAACTCACCATTCGAGATGTAAACCATCTTGCTCCCAGCTCCCAGCTTCCGGTTGGCTAAAAAAAAAACACACACACACACACACAAAATAAACCCAACACACACAAACACACACACACACACACAAAAACAACTAACGCCTCCTTCGGCTTCCGTACCTAGGTTAGCGCCCCGCCCACTAAAAACGTCACAGGCCACGATTGGACCACCCATTGGCTGCTTGGGAAACACGTTCCGGATTGGAGATTTGCCAGGTCACGCACTCCACTTCCTTTCAGGTGGAGGTGGTGTGGTAAGCGACCGGATGTGACGTCAGCGTGACCAAGCGTGCCACTTCCGCACGTCTCTAAAAGTGGAGGCGGTGGAGTTGCTTTGCACCAGTGGCGAGCGAGGGCGAGGAGCCGCTTTCTAGTGGAGAGTCAAATACTGTCCGGGTAGGCAAGCCTTGAAGAACGCTGACAGGACTAAACTCCTCCGGAACTGTCCAGCCCTGTTACTGTTTCAGGGTGGAAGTTTGGCGTCACGTGGTGTCTGTACCGTAAAGCACCGAGTGGTCGCGCCTCCGAGCGGCCTCCGCTGCGGCCCTCCGCTAGTGCTTATTCCCTTTGACACCAGCCTTCTGCCCCGGGTTCAGCAGTCATGGAGCTTTGAGGACAGCACGACGCTTTCCTCCGCGTGTTAGCACTGGCTGCTGCCTGTCGGGATTGTGGAGGTGACACCTGGATTAATGGGGTGCCGAGGACGTTCACGAAATACGGACCGCATTCCTTGCTGCCCCCGTCACGTTAAGTCTGGCCATCGCATTCGTAGTTCAAGGTGTTGGTGCTTACCTATGTAGAGTCCCAGACTTTTTTTTTAAATTTTTTACATTTTTAACATACATTTTATTGTAAAAATACTGTACAGTTACATGAGTAAGGTAATGAGTACATTTCCTATTGAGCATTGATGCCTCCTCCTTTGTTTTTCCCCTATCTCCCCAACTACTCCCCCACCTCCCACCCCAATGAGATCTTGCACATATCATTGTTACAGTGGGTCAACCTGTATCCCTATTTAAACATTTTGTTTTTTCCCTTCCCCTCCCTCCCATTAGAAAAATGTATATAGAAGATGCTGGGCACTGCAATCAAATACGGTGAAAACAGGGGTTATACTGTGGGGGAGGGACATACCAAAGAAACAAACAAACAAAAATCACATAGTACATTATAAATACACTAAAAACAATAGCAAGAAAGAAGAAAAAAATTTGTGTCCCTGTCTTGGGATTCATTTCACTTAACATCATCTTATCTGGTTATATGTACATAGCTTTTGACCTTTTCTGCTTGCCCTAAACTTATACTAGTTTTTGTAAATAAGGGAAACCATGGGACCTATGTTTTTAAGAATCCCTCAAGCTACTTGTTATATTGGGAAAAAGACCTTTTCTAAAGGAAACATGAAAATTACATTTGGAGAATTACAAAATAGGTTAGTTAAGATTGTATATGTGATGCCTAGAATTTACAGGGTGTTGTTTATTTTTGTGTGTGCCAGTTCTAGGGCTTGAGTGCTCCCTTAGTCTAAAGAGCTCAAGGCTACCACCTGAGCCAGAGCTCCACTTCTTGCTTCATTGTGGTTAATTGCAAAGTAGAGTCTCAAGGACTTTCCTGACCTGTTTGAAGCAATCCTCAAGTTTCAAGTCTCCTGAGCAGCTAGGATTACAAGCATGATCCATAGACACTCTGAGAGGATGATTTAATTTCATGTTGATTTGAGAGATGAAATTTTGTTAGGAAACTTAGTCATGATGGTATTAGAATAAAGAAAGAGCAGAAAATGAACTTAACAGACCCAACTGATTTGAGAGGGATGGCATAGTCTTCCAGACAGACTGGAGAGACAATGACATACTTTCTTACAACTGAGGTCTCCTTTAGTTAGGCAGAGTGAGTGAAGTTAAGTGGGGCAGGGGTCTGGGGTGGTTTGTCACAGAAAGGAAGGCAGGGTGAGAACAGGGGTAGGGGCTCTTTGCACAAAGATTGAATCTTAACAAGTCAACAAATGATAGGGCCTTCAATTCACAGGTTATCTCTTAAAACTGCTGTGTCTGTTTGGGAAGAGGGTGGGAGACAATTAATATTCAACAAGGTCTGCATCCGGGCAGTTTTTATGAATTGGGGGGGGGGGGCGCGAGGTGAGTGTTTTGACTTTAAGTCATTCTCCATCATTCTTAACACTGGAAGCACAAGAAAAATGAGAGTGTGGTGGTGTTTTTTCTGGCTACTTCCTACTGGCCCGGGTCCAAGGAAGGGAGTAAGGGTTTTATGCTTTGAGAGTAGGTTCTTAAACTTTTGAGCAGAAAAATGGTTTTGACACACTTTCAGGTTTGCTTCCTCAGAGCTGGCTGGTATGTGATTGGTCAAAAACTTCTGAAAAATATTTTTTTTAAAGATAAAGCCAAGCGCTGGTGGCTCACCCCTATAATCCTAGCTAGTCAGGAGGCTGAGATCTGAGGATCACAGTTCAAAGTCAGCTTGGGCAGGAAAGTTAGACTCTTATCTCCAGTTAACTACCAGAAAACTGGAAGTGGTGCTGTGGCTCAAGTGGCAGAGCATTTACCTTGAACTGAAGAGCTGAGGGATGCACCCAGGCCCAGAGTTTAAGCCCCACAACTGACCCCCCCCCCAAAAAATGAAAGATTAATGTAACATGTTTTCATATTGATGAAATGTTGAAATGACAATATTGTGGATAATGGGTTAAATAAATTATTCAAAGTAACTTTACCTTTTTTTAAAAAACTTTTTTGATATAAGTACTAGGTATTTTTTTTTACTTTTTTTTTTTTTTGGCAGACCTGGGGCTTGAACTCAGGGCCTGGGCATTGTCCCTGAGTTTCTTTCACTCAAAGCTAGCACTCTACCACTTAGCCACAGCACCACTTCTGGCTTTTTCTGTGTAATGTGGTACTGAGGAATGGAACCCAGGACTTCATGCATGCATGCTAGGCAAGCACTCTACCTCTAAACTATATTCCCAGCCTACTAGCTATTTTAAATTGCATATTTGGCTCACACTTATATTACATTACATTTCTGTTAAGACAGTACTAGACTAACCTTAGTGATCTAGCACAGAAAAGGCACCTAATAAATATTTATTATGTGGCTGAATGAATGGATAATCTAATACATATATACCCTATAGTAATCTAATATTAATATAGAGTTCACTGTGTCAGGCATTATTATTATTATTATTATTATTATTATTATATTGGTTGGTCATGGGGTTTGAACTCTGGGCCTGGGTGCTGTCCTTGAGCTCTTCAGCTCAAGGACAGCTCTACCATTTGAGCCACAAGCGCTATTTACCGTTTTCTGGTGGTTAATTGGTGATAAGAGTCTCATGGACTTTCCTGCCCCAGCTGGTTTTGAACTGTGATCCTCAGATCTCAACCTCTTGAGTAACTAGGATTGCAGGTGTGAGCACCTGGCAGGTCAGGCATTATTGTAAGCACTTTCCACTTATTAACTCACTTAACTTACAATAATAGCTAACAATTATATAGCATTTACCTATGCCAGTTGATGTCCTGAGTAATTCTCATGTATTCATTTAAGTCTTAACTCTACCAAGTGGGTTGTTATTATTGGTAGATGAGGAAACTAAATCATAAAGAATTGAAGTGATTACCCAAGGTAATACATGTCAAGATGTAGTTAAGATTAGGAGAAAGGGCTATAATTTGAACTATAGTTTGTGCTTTTAACCTCATGCTATGCTGTCTTTCCACACATAGCAAGGTATGTATGGAATTCATGCTATATAATGGGAAATGCTTTCTGGAGACTATTTGAATCTATCTCAATTTTCTCAAACTTGGGAAACTGCTCTTCATAATTTTTTTTGGGGGGGTCCGGTTGTGGGGCCTGAACTCGGCCTGGGTGCTGTCCCTCAGCTCTTCAGCTCAAGGCTAGCACTCTACCACTTGAGCCACAGCGCCACTTCCGGCTTTTTTTTCTGCTTATGTGGTGCTGAGGAATCGAACCCAGGGCCTCATGCATGCAATGCAAGCGCTCTACCACTGAGCCACCTTCCCAGCCCTCTTCATAATTTTTCTTGTCTACAAACCCCAGCAAAATTCTTCTGAATATGTCTATGTGAATTCCTTTCTTATCTTTGTATCAATGGCAGGAGGGACAGGCTGTTCAGAGTGACAACTACTTCTGGAAGTGGAGTTAGAATCAATCCTACTTAGGTCAGAGAACTTGGGAGTTGGAGAGTGGTGAGTTTATTACAACATAGTGAAGGAGTCCTGGATTATATCAGCACAATAAATTGCCCTCAGCATTGACTTCAGGGAACGTGGGAAATAGATGGCATTTATATTTACTGACCTTTTATGTGTTTTACAGTTACTGCCTTTTTAAAAATTTAATCTTGGCTCAGAAATCTTAGCTCTTCATTGTCTTATACTTCTCCTTTCTAGTCTTTCCTTTTCGGTGTGTGTGTGTGTGTGTGTGTGTGTGTGTGTGTGTGTGTGTGTGTGTGTGTGTGTGTGTGTGTGTGTGTGTGTGTGTGTGTGTGTGTGTGTGTGTGTGTGTGTGTGTGTGTGTGTGTGTGTGTGTGTGTGTGTGTGTACTAGGGATCCAAGCCAGGGTCTCATGAATACTAGGTGTATATTCTCCCCCAGTCTCCATTAAGAGTTAATTTTTTAAACTATCTGAATTCATTGTCTATATCAGAATAAGAAAATGTTCATAGTAACTTCATAGTGACACCATCCTTGAAGAACTCGGTTCATTAAAAGATTAAGGTTTTCATTTGTTGTTTCCAAAGTATTTCTAAAAAGCTGTTCTTTTCGTTTTGTGAATGAGTTTTTTTTAATATGTCCTGGATTCTGCACAAGGTTTTTTCTCTACCTGAAACACTTTCTCCTGACTGCTTACACATTTTCAGTTTCATTAATGAGTCTGTCTAGTTAAACTTTAATAGTCTATCTTTAAATGAATGAAAAATGTCTAGACTTTGCGGTTGCATTACTAGAAGAGAAATATTATTCCAGCTGTAATTTCTAACCTTTTACATACACATACTTTTATATATACACTTTCTCTTTCCTCTATCCCTCTCTCTCATTCACTCTGTACAGAGTGTAGCCCAGACTAGTCTGTAACTTGCCAAATAGCACAAGCTAGCCTCAATCTCCTAATTGTCTGCTTCTGTTTCATAAATGCTTACATCACCATGCCCCATAGGAAAAGTTCATTCTTATGGTCCAGGGATATTCATGGGAGGGCCAGGCTTGAAAGGATACTATTGAGTTGTTATGAGCTCAACTAGGCAATTAGAGACCCTGTCCTTTATGCCTCAATGTCACTATATCTTTCTCACTAATTATAAAACATAGCTTGGTTAATATTACCCAAGGTTAAAGGTAAGTCAATTAAAAAAATCATTATTCACAAATGTGAGTAATTCATCTCTTCTGCTGTGAAATCCTATAACATTTTTTATGGGAAGCATGAAACAGAGGCTGAAAATGGAATCTGGCAGCTAAGGAAGTGTTGCTTGATATTTTTTGCATTTCTTTTGGATGTATTTAGCTACCCCTTAGTCTTTCACATTCAGTCTGAGACATTTCACAAGTATGTTGGCCACTATATGTGCAGAACAGTAGAGATGCAAGCAAAATGGCTACAGTCACCTTGAGTTTAGTCAGTACCCTTTGACCTCCTTTGCCTCTGTATTGTATGTCTATGACTGGCAGGGGAGGGAAGAGATACAGAGGACATCAACTGGAGTAGAAGCAAGACAGACCTGTCCTCAGACTTCCTACTGCCTCAGTGGTGAGAGCATAAACAATTCACATTAAGATTTAGTAGGCTAACTGGGAATTTAGGAGCTCAGCTTTGAGACTGTTCTCACTTGAGAAAGCCACCCAGAATATGATTCAAGTCATCCTTATCAAGTCAATGTTTTCAAAAATAGAAATTTCAGCCCTGCTAAATTTCATTTTCCATCATAAGCATTGAAAATGTTCATTAACTTAGCTTTTCCATTCCCTGATCTTAGTCTAAAGAAACAATGAAGGATGTTCAAACAGACTTATGTGCAAGGACATTTATCTCAATGCTATTCAGAGTGAAAAAAAGGGATTTATACAACTTTGTAATGGTGGGGAGTTGATTAACTTTTGTAATACAATTACATATTGTGTATTAAATAGTGGAAACAATTCATGACATACTAAATGGAGGAAATAGGTTATGAAATATACAGTATGATATTACTGCAAAAATAAAATATAATTATATGATAATATAAAGGCATTATTGAAACATTAAGTTTTTCTTTGTGATTTTTCTGTAGTTCACAAATTTCTACAATAATCACATATTCCTTTTATAATAAGAAGTAAATGACAATTCATTTTGGGTAAATTGTAGTTGTTGGAAACTTGGGTTCATTTCTATTTAAGTGTTTGAATACTTTTTTTCTGAGATGCTGGGAAGTAAACCAGAGCCTTGAACAAGTGCTCTTCCATCTGAACTGTGCCCCAGCTTTTTTATATTTCTGGTGTTTTAGAGACAGGGTCTCACTACTGGTGTAGCTTAGAGTTTAAAATCCTTCTGATTCCATCTCCTGAATATCTAGGATTGCAAGATGTAGGTCACGATAAGAGCTACTTTCAATAATTCTTTAACATGTGGGTGTGTGGAGGGGCGGGGTTTTTATGAGTGGTAGAAGATAGACAAGACATTTACTCAGTTAAACTTTGGAGTACATTTTAAAGGCACTTTTATTTTTCTTAAGGTTATCTTTTGACTCTGCTTGATTGCATTTGTGCCTACAAATGTGGCAGCCAGGTACCAGTGGCTTGTGCCTGTAATCCTAGCTACTCACGAGGCTGAGATCTGAGGATTGTGGTTCAAAGCCAGCTGGGGCAGAAAAGTTCATGAGACTCTTATCTCCAATAAACCACCAGAAAACTAGAAGTGGTGCTGTGACTCAAGTGATAGAGTGCTAGCCTTGAGCTGAAGAGTTGAGAGCAGTGCCCAGGCCCAGAGTTCAAGCCCCATGACCGACCAAAAACAAAAAAAAAGTAATATGTGGCATCCTACTGAAGTGAATTAGTTTAAATTAATGTTCTGTGTTTTTTTCTAAGAACAGAGTGCTGTGAGAATCAAGGAAACACAGTTTTGAATTCCTTGAATTCAAAACACAGTTTTGAATTCAAAAAAGTTTTGGCTAACAATAAAGTAAAGCTTCATGCATTCAAATTCTGTGAATGATCTTTTGGCCAGTGTACTTAATAAAAGCAGTTATATTAAACATTTTTATAGCCTTGTAATATTACTAATTTTAAGAATTAGTTTAAATAGGGCTATGGACTTCATAGTTCTTCATTTCGGTAGTAGACTGGATGTTGACATATGCTAAAAACATCTTGCCAGGATTTTAACTAGGCTAAAAAATGTGTATAGATTGTTGTTGTGTTTTTAAAAAATACATACAATGTATCTCAATCATGCTCACCCTTCTATCTCTTTCCTCTCCTCTCCTCTTCTTTGCTCATATTCATCTTCTTTGCCTTCTGTGTTTGCCCCTCCTTACTGGTGGTACTCCTCCCCCAGCAGAGCCTGCTTTTCTTTCCTGTCATTCATTTTTAAGTGTGTATTAGTTGCACCAAATGGTTTCACCATACTATATGAGAGGTGTACATATTACATTTAATCAGAATAGTCTGTTATTGATTTCTTATCCTGCACCCCTTTTTTTGTGTTTCAATTGCTGGGAATGTATTTCAAATAGTACTCTTGATATAGTCAGAAGTGTCTCTATTCCTGCTCTTGATTTGCTTATGGCTCCTATCTTTCCTGGTAATATAGGTTAACCTCTAGCATTGTCCATTCATGTCCTTTAGCCTGCCATGCATACTTGATAGGATCCATTTCTCTCCCACATCCTTTGCTTAACATTCTGGAATGTTAAGCAACTACCCCAGCCAATTACCCCACCCCTCTCTCTCAGTATACAGAGATGACTAGAGCTAGCATGTTTACTCTGTCAGAGAGATCTAGAAGCCTGAGTCAATTTGCCACTTCATTGGGCAGCAATGGATTTTGTCTTTTGGGCAAAACACAATGGATTCATTGTGGCACCATGCTGGATATCATAGGAGTGATGACCAATTTGGAGACAAGAGTTGGCAGTCTGGAAGTAGCATGCATGATTCATTACCTTCTGACTTGATCTTTCTACCAGTTTAGCCATAAGACACTCTCCATTTTCTTCCATTGTTCTATTTTGTTTTTGTACAGTACTGGAGCTTGAACTCAGGGCATTGCTCTGTGTTCACCTTTTTTTGCTCATGGCTAGCTGTCTACCACTTGAATCACATACCCAGTATAGCACCTTACTGATAATTAGAGGCAGTCTTAATGACTTTTCTGATCAGACTGAAATTTGATTCTCAGACCTCAGTCTCCTGAGTATCTAGGATTTGAGGTGTGAGATAATGGAACCTATCTTGTGACATCCCATGACCTTGGTTGCTACATAGGCTGGCCACCTGGAAAGTTTTACTGAAATGCTTTCTCTCAGAGACCTTGTGATCTTACCCTCCATTTTAGGTTCCATTTCATTTCCCATCACTCATGGCTAACTGCTACCTATCAATACAACTTGCTCTAATTCTGCTTTTTTTCCCCTCCTTCTGTGATGCTGGGCATCCAATCTAGGACTTTGCAAATGCTAAATAATTGCTCTACCACTAAGCCAATACTCTGAGCTAACTGTAGTTCCTCTTTCAATCTAAAAGCCTCAGTCAAAACTGACAGTTAATATACTGTTGCACATGTTTAGCACCATTGACCCTCACAATTTTCACTCCCATTTTATAGATGAAGACTGAAGTGTGGAGAGATTAGTAACTTGTTGATAGAGCTGGAACTGGAACAAACAAGCAGTGCATCTGCACAGACTTTGCTATTAAGGAACTTTTGTTCTTTGATTGACAAATGCACAAATGACAAATAACAGAGAAAAGTTGAGGTGACAGAACCCCACACTAAATGCTTGTGGAATGTGGTTAGAGAGATTCAGAAAAGGAATCCTGAGAAGTAATTATTTAATTATATCTTGTAAGTTTTTGTTTTTTGGACAGGAGGAGTTCTGAGGGAGAAATGAAGGATGACAATGACATTCCACCCATCTTTCAGAATTTCTGTAACTTGAATCTCTGATTGATCACATACTTTAACCTAATAGGATCTAGATGGGATTAGCTAGTATTGACTACTTGGATTGTTTTTAATTTTATTTTTTTATCATTTAGAGTTATGGGGAGATTGCATTTTTAATTACATTTAGTCCCTTGCGTTCTGGTCTGTGAATGGCTTCTACTTGGATTTCAAATAGGCTCCTGGTGGGAGGAGGTGGGGTTGGGAGAAACTTCTTATAGAAAAGCAGAACCCAAATCTTTCCAGGCTCCATAATTTTGCTTTTGCTTCAGAAAAAGAAGTTATTTCTCCTGGGATGTTCTGTGCTTTATATCCTGAAATTTGCCACTGGCTGTTTCTTGGCGTGAGGTGAGAAGTGCAGTATGCAGTGCTGCAGAGGATAGAGGACAGCAGGAATAATAGCTGTTGATTTGGCATTAAAGACATGATATTGTCAAAGCCACAATGGCTGAGAGTGGCACCAATGCACTGCAGCCAGAAAATGGGTTGGCCAACACATGTGGGAAGAACAGATGATGCGTGAGCAGCCCAGCCAACACCTCTGCAGGCAGTCTTCACAGGTCTTCACAAGAAGACCGCTGTGCCTGGTGAGCTACTTTGGACAAAGTCTCCCATACAGCCTTCAAGCATATTTCTGTGTCCATTCTCTTGCTAGTCTGTTGTACTTCTCTCGGTCGGCCTTGTAGGTATGGACTATTTCTGGTATCAGAAAATCATCAGGGTTGGGGTCACAGAGCAGAGAGCAGATGGACAAGAGAACTTTGGACACTGTCAGTGCTGGAGACCACTGCCACCACAGAATGTCCAGGCACATGCTGCCGTTGCTGTTGATATTGAGGTGATATATTTTGGTCGTGAGAGCAACGATCATCCACCCACAGGTCCTGCAGAACACTGGGCAGAAGGATCCCTCTGCAAGTCGGTCAGTTCCTTCTGGATCCGCTTCAGTGCCATGGTCCCCAGAGGCCTGGCGGGGCTGCCCAAGGCGGCCCTGCTGCCGGCTCGGCTGCGGCATTACACGTCTTGGATTGTTTTTTAAAAAGCATTATATTTCCTTAGCTTATTTTATGAGAGACAATTTTTTGACAATTGGTTAGATTTGTTGTATACTTGTTAAAGTTATTGGGACACTGCCACCTTAGAAATGTTCTAATTGGCATCAAGTTTTACAAAGGATATTTTCCTATCTCTTCCGAATGCTTTGTAGATAGATAGAATGTTAATAGAATACTTAGGAATTAACCTAACCAAAGATGTAAAAAATCGTTATAATGAAAGCTATAAAAATCTGAAGAAATCAAAGAGGACATGAGGAAATGGAAAGATCTTCCATGTTAATGGATAGGTAGAATCATATTGAGAAAATGGCCATACTGTCAAAAATGATATACAATTTCAATGCAGTCCTCATCAAAATCCCAAGGATGTTTTTTTTTTTATTGTGAAAATACTGTACAGAGGGGTTACAATTACATGGGCAAGATAGTGAGTACATTTCTTATCAAGCATTGTAGCCTCCTCCTTTGTTTACCCTTCCTATCCCTTCCCAGCCTCCCCCCCCCCCAACCAAAGTTGTAAAGTTGGTTTTCGACATGACAACTTGTACTCATTGTTGCAATGGGTCCACCTGTATCCTTATTTAAATGACTTGTTTTTCCCCTTCCCCTCCACAAATTATACCGACATCAAATACAGTGTAAGCATGGGTTATACTGTGGGGGAATGAAATACAAAGCAACAAAGAAATAATCTTATAATCTTATAAATGCTGTAGAAACAAATGCATGAAAGAAAAAAACCACTTAAATACATATCTTAGGGTTCATTTTCCTAACATCACCTTATCTGACCTTTTCTGCTTGACTCATATATATACTAGATATTGCAAATAAGGGAAACCATGGGACCTATGTTTCTTTGGGCCTTGCTTACTTCACTTAATATAATTTTTTCCAAGTCTTTCCATTTCCTAACAAATGGGGCAATGTCATTCTTTCTGATGGAGGCATAGAATTCCATTGTGTAGATATACCACATTTTCTTGATCCATTCATCTACTGAGGGGCATCTGGATTGGTTCCATATCTTAGCTATGGTAATTAATGCTGCAATAAACATAGTTGTGCTGGTAGCTTTAGTAGCATTGTTTGTCCAAGGATGTTCTTTACTGAGATAGAGAAAACAATCCAAAAATTCATATGAGACAACAAAAGACCTAGAATAACCAAAGCAATTGGAGGGGAAAAAAGGGCAATGCAGGTGGTATCACAATACCAGATTTCAAATTCTACTTCAGAGCCATAATAACAAAAACAGCTTGATGTTGGCACAAAAATAGACCTGAAGATCAGTGGAACAGATTAGAAGACCCAGAAATAAAACCACAATCTTACAGGCATCTGATATTCGACAAAGGAGCCAAAAACATACAGTGAAAGAAAACATAGCCTCTTCAACAACCGGTGTTGGGAGAATGGTCAACCATATGCAGAAAACTAATAGTGGGTCCTTGCTTGTTACCATGTACTAATATCAATTCAAAGTGGATCAAAGACCTCAACGTCAGACCTGAAACTCAAACTACTGCAAGAGAGAGTAGGAGAAACATTAGAATTTATAGGTATAGGCTGGAACATCTTAAATAGAGTCACAGGGGCACAACAGATAGCAGAGAGACTGGACAACTGGGACTACATTAAAATAAAAAGTTTCTGCACTGTTCTAAGGACATAGATACTAAGCTAGAAAGACAGCCAACTAATTGGGAAAAGATCTTTACCAGTAATACATCATATAAAGGCCCAATATCCAATATATATATACAGGGAGCGCAAGAAACTAACCCCTCCCAAACTTAATATGCCACTTATTAAATGGGCAAAGGAGCTAAGGAGAGAGTTCTCAGAAGAGATTAAGAAAGGCAAAGAACTACCTGAGGAAATGTTCACCATCTCTGGCCATTAAAGCAAATGAAAACAAAAGCACCTCTGAGATTCCATCTCACCCCAGTTTGATTTGACCAACATTTTGAATTCAAATAACAACAAATGTTGATGGTGATGTGGGGAAAAGGAACCCTACTGCACTGCTGTAGGAATGTAAACTAATACAACCACTCTGGAAAGAAGTCTGGAGTTTCCTCAAAAAACGAAACATAGAGCTTCCCTGTGACCAGCCACTTCTTGGCATCTACCTTGAGCATCACCAGCCAGCATATAAGGACACCTGCACATCTATGTTCAATGCCACACTATTTACAATAGACTAGATATGGAAACAATCTAGTTGCCCCACAATAGATGAGTGGATCCAAAAAACATAGTACCTATATACAATGGAATTTTACCCAACCATTAGAAAGAATAACACAATGCCATGTTCAGGGAAATGGGTGGAAGTAGAACAAATCATGGTAAGTGAAGTAAGCCAAGATGAGAAAGACAAACAGCATGTTCTCTCTGATATGCAGAACTTAGATCTAAAATGCTCTGGATATGACAAATAACACAAGATGCTAGAGAGTCACATACAGTGAGACCAAAAGAGGGTAGTCTTAGGAGAGAATCACAAAGGTGCAATGCCTAACCACCTCTTCATATTTATCTAAAATAATATACATGCTCCAAAGGTAGGGAAACAAAGGACTTTTTAGAATCTATGTTTTCTTTTTCTGATGATTCTGCATTCTTTACCTTATATATGGCATATTCATGCGCATATCTGTATAGGGGGTGCACAGAATCTGAGGAAAAAGGGTGAAAAGGTACAGCAGTGGAGTGCATTGGATGCTGATGAAAGTAAACTATACAATTCATGGGTGGAGATGGGAGGGAGGGAATGGAAGAGAAGGAGGGAACAGATGACACCGTATGGAAGGAAAGGTACTCATTACCTGACACATGTATTTGTAACCCTCTGTATATCACTTATATAATAAAGTATAGTCGATTCTATATTTGCTTGTGCTGATCTTGTGACTTAAACTCAGGGGCCTCCTCATTGTCCTTGAGCTTTGTTGCTGAAAACGAGCACTCTGCCACTTGAACTACAGCTCCACATTTGTTTGTTGTTGTTTTGAGGTATTTTTTTTTTTTTTTGGTGCTTAATTGAGATGAGTCTCACTAATGTTCTTGCCCAGTCTAGCTTTGAACAGTGATCCTCAGGTCCCAGCCTCCTGAGTATAAAGGATTATAGGTATGAGCCACTGGTACCAGGCAAAATGTTATGTCTTGATTAATTGTTTTTCTTCATAACTAAGCTGCTGCAGTACATATCAATTAGTTCACATGGTTGATTATTGTTCATTGCTATGTCTTAATAACAGTAAGTCTTTGAAGCACAAATGATACACTTAGGTTCCTAAGGGTCAGCCAGATAGAAACTGGCAAACAGAGAGGAACTAGGCCCTCTCTTCCTGAAGAGGCGAGTTTTAGCTGTCAGATGTTACCATATAAAATGAAGGTCCGTTTTAGCTAGAGTTTATGGTGGTTTGAAGAGAAATAAAAAACATAGATGATTGATTATCTGAATTTTCTTGTTCACTTATTTTTGTGTGTTTTTTTTTAATATTTAGTGCTGGAGATTGAACCCATGGCTTTGTCCAAGTTAAGCATGTGCTTTACCGGTGCCCAGGCCCTAAGTTCAAGCCCCTAGGTCTGGCAAAAAAAAAATTTGCTATTTGGCCTGTCTAAAGTGTCCCTGAAGATATTTTTGCAAGGCTGACTTTGCTTGGATGGAATAAGAAGCTCACAAGAAGTATAGAAAGAACTTTATTTTATTTATTTATTTTTTGTCGGTCGTGGGGCTTGAACTCTGGGCCTGGGCGCTGTCCCTCAGCTCTTCAGCTCAAGGCGAGCGCTCTACCACTTGAGCTACCACTTCCGGTTTTCTGGTGGTTTATTGGAGATAGGAGTCTCACGGTTTCTCCTGCCCGGGCTGGCTTTGAACCGAGATCCTCAGATCTCAGCCTCCTGAGTAGCTAGGATTACAGGCATGAGCCACCAGCGCCCGGCTAGAAAGAACTTTAAATATGGACACATACTGAAAATAATTGAAAGCAATTGATTGACTTTGTGATTTCTAATGCAGTGAATAACAGTTGTGATAAATAATAGGCTAACTCAAATGTTTGAAAGGAAAGGCTAAGTAGTGAGCTGTTCATAGGCCTATTGCTTGAGGCTTACATGTTTTGGGGATCTAGAAGGCTATTAGCATGAGTAGGACTGAGGCAATACTCAAGAAAGATCAGAGAGGGGTCTGGGAAGGTGGCTCAGTGGTAGAGTGCTTGCCTTGCATGCCTGAGGCCCTGGGTTTGATTCCTCAGCACTACATAAGCAGAAAAAAAAAAAAGCCGGAAGTGGCGCTGTGGCTCAAGTGGCTGAAGAGCTGAGGGACAGTGCCCAGGCCCAGAGTTCAGGCCCCACAACCGGACCCCCCCAAAAAAGAAAGAAAGATCTGAGAGGGTCCTAAGCTCTCACCTATGGCTGATTTTCAGACTTCATACAAGCAGAGGTCAGAAAGCTTGTGGTTTGAGGTCTCCCTGGCAAAATAAGTTAGCTAGACCCAATATCAACAAACAAGCTGGATATAGTAGTCCACATCTGTAACCCCAGCTATCTGGGAAGCCACAAATAAAAGGATCATGATCTAACTTGGGCCCCAGGAAGAAAGACAAGCCCCTAGCTAAGGTATGACTAAACATCAACAAAAAGGTTTGTGCACATGGATCAAGGGGTAGAGCATCTGCCCAGTAATAAGCTCAAGGCTTGAAAATCCCAGTACCACAAAAAAATAATAAAATAATTAATGAAATATGTCATTAAGGTTAAAAGGACAAAAATCACAGATCATTCTAACAATTGTGGAAAATGCATTTGGTAATATCCAATATCATTTCATGATTAAAAAACACACAGTCAACAAGTAAGGAATAGATGTATCCAGAATATGTAAAGAATTAAAAATATAAAGACAAGCTGGAGCCAGTGGTTCCTGCCTGTAATCCTAGCTACTCAGGAGGCTGAGATCTGAGGATTGTGGTTCAAAGCCAGCCGGGGCAGGAAAGTCTGTGAAATTCTTATCTCCTATAAACCACTCACACAAAGATATGATTACATTAGATGTTCAGAATAGGTAAATTTGTAGTATCAAAAATAACTAGTAAGTACCAAAGGCTTGGAAGAGGATGGAATAGAGTGACTGCAAATAAGAGCAAATCTTGGGGCTGGGAAGGTGGTTTAGTGGTAGAGTGCTTCCCTAGCATGTATGAAGCGCTGGGTCCAAGTCCTCAGTATCACATAATCAGAAAAAGCTGGAAGGGGCACTGTGGCTCAAGTGGTAGAATGCTAGCCTTAAGCAAAAGCAGCCCAGGGACAGTGCCCAGGCCCTGAGTTCAAGCCCCCAAGACCAGCAAAAAACAAAAAACAAAACAAGTAAATTGTGATCATTGTACAATCTTGTGAATATAATAAAAATCATTGCATTGCACACTTTAAGGAGTGAGTTTTACACTATGTGAATTAAAGATGTGTGCATAAATATACCATTACAAAAGAATACAAGCTTTTTTTGCACAGGGAAGTTTCTTTTTGATTTGCATCTTTTCAGACCAGAAATTGAGTTTACCTATTTGTGTGACTTTAAAAGGAATCAGGTATATTTAATCTAGAAACAATTTTTTTTTTTTTTTTTTTTTTTTTTTTTTTTTTTTTTTTGCTGGTTGTAGGGCCTTAACTCAGGGCCTGGGCGCTGTCCCTCAGCTCTTCATCTCAAGGATAGTGCTCTATCACTTGAGCCACAGCGCCACTTATGGCTTTTTCTGCTTATGTGGTGCTGAGGAATCGAACCCAGGGCCTCATGCATGCAAGGCAAGCGCTCTACCACTGAGCCACCTTCCCAGCCCCGACCATTTTTTTAAAAAGAAGTTTACTGACATACTCCTTTCTCTGTTAGCTTTTCAATTTAGATTGCAATGCAGAAGTTTTCAGTATTGTTTATCACTAATGGTCACTGAAGGGTATTTATATAAACATGATGTGTTGGGTATAGATCAGGATAATATATGGAATTGATTTTATTTTTGTGATGAAAAAGTAAAATAAAGAGCACAATAGGATGTAAAAATAGTAATGCATAAACTAGAGAAATTTGGAAAATAAAAAGATGTATGTTAGCCATATATATTAGCTGGGTGCCAGTGATTCACGCATGTAATCCTAGCTACAGACTTACAGATTTAGTGACCTGTCATCCAAGTCCCTAACAGTGCCTCCAGGGATTCAGGCATGCTCATCACCTGGGAGGCCGGGACTTTACCTTCCCCTGCTTGAAGACAAGATGCCAGACCCTACCATCTACCATGTGCTTAAGCTGGTACTGGCCAGGTCTGATTTCCTGACTTCATTTCTACTGAGGAGGCTGAGATCTGAGGATTGTGGTTCAAAGCCAGGCTAGGCAGGTAAGTCTGTAGATTCTTACCTCCAATTAACAACCAGAAAACTGGAAGTGGTTCCTTGGTTCAAAGTGATAGAGTGGCTAGCCTTGGGTAAAAAAGTTCAGAGACTGGTCTAGGTCCTGAGTTCAAGCCCTGTGACCAACAGGAAGAAAAAAAAAAGGTGTATATTATTATAACATGATAATACATGAAAATAGCCATTTTTCAAATTGAAACAAAAATACAATCAAAAGCCAAGTGCCGGTTGTTCTCGCCTGTATTCCTAGCTACTGAGGAGGCTGAGATCTCAGGATCAAGGTTCAAAGCCAGCCTGGGCAGGAAAGTCCGTGAGACTCTTATCTCCAATAAACCACTCAGAAAAACCCAAAGTGGTGCTGTGGCTCAGGTGGTAGAGTGCTAGCTTTGAGCTGAAGATCTGAGAGACAGTGCCCAGCCCAGAGTTCAAGCCCCACAACTGACACACACAAAAAAATACACTCAACATAAAATTTACCATCATACCTATTTTCAAATATATGGTTCAGTAATATTAAGTATCCCTTACACTGATGATTATAATGTAATCATTACCATCCCTAGAACTTGCAAACTTAAACTCTATATCTATTAACTATTAACACCCCAGCTCCTTTCACCCCAGTTCCTGGCAAACCAGTCTATTTTCTGTCTGTGATACTTACCATTCTTATAAGCATCTTTTTTTACTCTCCAAAATTTTTTTTCCAGTTGTGGGCACTGTCCCTGAGCACTTCAGCTCAAGGCTAGTGCTCTACCACTTAAGGCACATCACTACTTCTGATTTTCTGGTGATTAATTGGAGATAAGTCTCACAGACTTCCCCGCCCAGGCTGGATTTGAACTGAGATCCTCAGATCTCAGCCTCCTGAGTAACTAGAATTACAGGTGTGAGCCACTGGTGCCCTGCCTAAAATTATTTTCTTTATTGGCTTTGGATAGTTTGCTTCTAATGGTATGGGTCCTTTGAGTTTGTCCTGTTTGGAATTTACAGAGCTGGGATGTGTATATTCACATCTTTCATCAAATTTGGGAACTTGATCCCCCAAAAAACTTTTGTTGCTTAATTAGCCTCTGTTTCTTTTCTTCCTTGATGACTCTAGCTTTTGAGAACAATTTTATTGTAGATTTTTATTTTCTTTGGACTTAAAACTAAGTCTAAGTTTTCTTTAGGATTTAAGTTGTACCATGTGATCTCATTTACTTAGCTTCATTAAAAATTTTTGTTCATATTTCATCTTCAGGCTTTGCAGAATAAAGATTCATGGGCCAATGCATTCAGGTGATTCATATTGTGGCAGAACATCAGGAGACCTAAAGTGTCTTATAGTCCTTTGAAAGTTGATTGATTCCACAACATCCACTTACTCTTTGGCAGATTCATTATTCAGATTCCGATGGAATGAAATTCAAATTAGGATATTTATTGTGCATATTTTGTACATGAGGCACTAGACTCTGGCTCAAAACTCTGATTTTCCTCAGCCTAATTATATTTATAAACATACTCCAAAAGAAAATTTGGAATCTTTTAAGTTGTATTACTATACTAACCATAGTTTCAATACAACTAAAATTGTTATAATTGAATTGTGTCCATAATATACCCTTTGTCTTTAAATTAATATGTTATAGTTCTAACCCCCAATGCCTTAGAAAGTGATCATATTTAGAGATAGAGTTTTTAGGGAGTTAATCAACTTAAAAGTTAGTGTAGGCCTAACCCAATGTGATTGTTGTCCTGATGAAAAGAGACATGCTAGAGGGAAGACAATTCAAAGAGACATTGAAAAGAAAAAAGCTATCCTTGGGCCAAGTGGAGAGCCTGGAACAGATTTTTTTCCCCCTATAGAAAACTACTCTGCCAGCACCTTGACTTCCAGTCTGTAGAGCTGTTTGACAATTAATTTCTGTTTTTTGTTGAGCCACCCAGTTTGTGATATAGTAAGAAGGCCTAGCAGACCAACATAGTACTTGTATGATTATGTATATGTGTGTGGTGTGTGTGTGTGTGTGTGTGTGTGTGTGTGTGGTGTGTGTGTATGTATGTGTGTGTATGAGTCCTGGGGCTTGAACTAAGGTCCTAACCACTGTTCCTGAGCTTTTTTGCTCAAGGATAGCACTCGACTATAGTTCCACTTCTGGATTTTTTTTTCTGGTAGCAAATTGGAAATAACAGTCTCAAGGACTTTCCCATTCAGGCTGGCTAGGATTACAAACATGAGCCACTGCTGCTTGGTTATGATCTTTTCTTTTTTGTTTTGTATCATTGCTGGGGCTTAACTCAAGGCCTGGGTGCTGTCCCCAAGCTTTATTGCTTAAGTCTAACACTTTACCCCTTGAGCCACAGCTTTACTTGGGGCATTTTTGATAATTAATTGGAGATGAGTCTCCTAGACTTTCTTGTCTCAGTTGGCTTTGAACTACAATCCTTAGAATTTAGCCACCTGAGTAGCTAGGATTATAGTTGGGAGCCACCAGCACCCAGCCCTAATTTTTTTTTTGCCAGTCCCTGGGCTCGAACTCAGGGCCTGGGCATTGTCTCTGAGTTTCTTTTGCTAAAGGCTAACACTCTACCACTTGAGCCACAGCACCACTTCCAGCCTTTTCTATTTATGTGGTACCAAGGACTCGAACCCAGGGCTTCATGAATGCTTGGTAAGCCCACTACCACTAAGCCACATTCCCAACCCCTCAGCCCTAATTTTTTTTAAAGCTAATTAAATCTTTAATAAAGCTACAGAAATGTGAATATTTTGGAGCATATCTATTTTTGCCATTTTTAAAGTTCATGGGAAAATATGGGCTATTTATTTGTCACACATCTTTTCTTAATGGAATTCTAATTCTATGGAATAAGGAAATAAGTATTGCACAGGCCTCATTTCTTCCTATTATTTGAAATTAGTTGTGTGATGTGATGCTCTTAGCTCAGGTTTTACTTTCATGTGTCTCTTGCTGAACAGGAAACTCACTTTTGATGTTAGTCTACTTAGAACTTATCAAAGGTTCCAGGGCATGATGTTCAGCAAAACCACCTGAACCGCAGCTGAGATCTGAAAGCCAGTGCTTGCAATTTGATGTGGACATGGTTGAATGAAACTAGATTGAAAAGTGCCCTATTTGAAAGGAAACGGATGTCATCAATCCTTCTAGAATATCAAAAGCGACAGGACACACAGCTCACAAAACACGATTGCTGAAAAGCCACCTGTAGAGTGTGCCCTGTAGAATTTAATCATCTATTTGAGAAATTTGCTGTGGATTCACTTGATTTTGAAAGCCTCTTTTATATTTCATAGCCCATGTGGTAATTTGCATAAGCAAAGAAAGAGAAGCCTCCCAGCTTCAAGATTTTGGAATATATCATTTGTTTTTAAATTTTAAATTGTGGCCCATCTTTTGCTATAGTCTTCAGAGTAGCATAGATAGACAGAAGGTCTGGAAGAAACCAATCATTTCCCTGTTTGCTGAAGAGGGAACTTTACTTGCAGAAGACTTAAAAGTTTCTGTATAGTGGTAAGATAACTAAATTTCATGCTGGATGTGGCCTTCTTGAGATGCCACTGCAGCAGAGGGATGTGGGATAGGAATTCTGTTTCACGAAGACAATGGACTGGAGGGACACAGACACAGGTTAACTTTTTGGGGAGGACAAAGGCCACTATAGGAGGTAGATGGGGAAGAGGACATTGCTTCACATTTTATTATGCATGTGTTGTTAAAGGGAATTCTGTCACAAGATACAGAGAAACCACATTTTGAGAGGTCGAATTGAGAGTCTTATTAGAAAGCTGGCAACTAAGTAGACACATGTCCCCAGAATGCACTTGATACTATTAGTAAACTGAGCCATGAGGGTAGTAAAAGAAAGAGCAGAAAAGCAATCTCAACAAGCCAGATCAACTCTAATGGAGAGTTGAACAGGGACACCATAGTGACCTGAGGAGAGTAAGGAGACACGAGGCATGGAATAATAGTGGCTGAGCTGGTCTGGGCCTAAATAGGGTCATGATCGAGGGCAGGGTCACAAGGAGCTCGTTCAAAGAGTTCAAAGGGTCTCCTGAGTTCATGGTGCAGGTCTGGCAGGTCCAATAACTTGCCCAAATCCCAGAGAGTCTCTTTCATCCACCAAGATGTCAAGATGGCACCAGTTAGACCCAGTATCCATATTTCAGTGTCGTTTTGGTTTTGGTTTGGGCTGTTTGTTTTGTGGGAACTGAGGATCTAATTCAGGGCCTTGCATGCTAGGTAAGAACTCTACCATTGGTGATGCTGTATCCCTGTCTCTGTTTTGATTGTTTTTAAGGACAATGTTTACACTATGTAAGGTAAAATTAGGGGCTGGGAAGGTGGCTCAGTGGTGAAGTGCTTGCCTTGCATACATGAGGCCCTGGGTTTGATTCCTCAGCACCATATAAGCAGAAAAAGCTGGAAGTAGTGCTGTGGCTCAAATAGTATAGTGTTAGCTGAGGGACAGCGCCCAGGCCCAGAGTTCAAGCCCCACGACTGACAAAAAAAAAAAAGTAAGGTAAAATTAATTATTACTAATTATTAACTAAAATATAGAGTTTATGTAACAACCAATCACCAAACATTTTAGATTTTTATTTTTGAAAATGCGAACTCATAGTGTCTTGATGAACTGAAACAGCAGTTCCTTTTGTTATCTGTGAATTCAATCATGAGAAACAGAGAATCCACATCTTGAGAGGTTGAATTGGGAGTCTTTATTGGAGAGCCAGCGACTGCAGGTAGATTCCTGTCTCAAAGACCTACATCCCATAAGGTAGCTTGCACAAAGCTTTTAAAGGCAAAAAACACAAGCTTGGGGTGGGACCCAAGCCTTAACTAAAGTGTCAACCAAAGCAAACCGTGTAGGGGCATACTCAGGGGCAAGCAACGCAGACCATTTAGGGGAAATTAAGAGCAAGCATTCTCTGCAGCTCAGCTTTGCTGGGGCTAAACAGCATGAAACCTGCAATTCAAAGAATGGCTTGTTTCACCTCTAGGCTTTTTGGAGCTGGGTGAAAAGCCCCCACCACTCAGCAAGGCACCAAAATGGCTGTGAGAACAAGGCACGTTACTTAGGCCCAGTATCCTTATTTCACTTTTCAAATCCTTATCTTTATTTATTTTAATAATATTGGAGTTTAAATTCAGGGCATTGCTATGCAAGTACTCTGTCACTTGAACCCAGCCTATAGCCCTGAAACAGGAGTTTCTTGACTTCTTCCTCACTCTCATGAGTTTTTTTTTTTATTGTGAAAATATCGTACAGAGGGGTTACAATTACATGGGCAAGATAATGAGTACATTTCTTATCAAGCATTGTAGCCTCCTCCTGTTTCCCCTTCCCATCCCTTCCCATCCCACCACGCCCCAGTTTGTTTTTCGACATAATGACTTGTACATCTCATTGTTGCAATGGGTCCACCTGTATCCCTATTTAAATGATTTGTTTTTATCCTTCCCCTCCACACATTATACCAACATCAAATACAGTGTAATCAGGGGTTATACCATGGGGGTCTCATGAGATTTTTAAAAAGATTTTTGCCCCGACCTGGGAAGTTGTCAAGACCCTATCTCAAAAACCAAAAATACAAATGAAAGATCCGAGTTTATGGTTCAGTGATAGAATATTTGTCTGTTGTGCTTGGGTTCAAACACACACAATAATAATAATAATGATAATAATAATGATAATAATAGCCTGCACTTACTACTACTTACTTAATGTAAATAGTGTGAAGTTGTTATGGCAGTGCAGACCAGCGGAGATCAAGACCACTTTAAAAATTTTTTTTTCTTTTTTCAGGTAAGGGATAGGTTTATTCATCGTTCCAGCTGGCACCAGGCCATCTTGGCCCTCCACGCAGTGGGGAAAGACCTGGGAAAGAGAGCTGGAAGAGCTGGGAAAGAGAGAGAGCTGGGAAAGAGAAGACAGCTAGAAAAAAGAGAGCGTGTGGGCCTGGTCTAGGCCTTATCTAGGGTATGGGCGGAGAAAGGTGTGGCCACATCAAATTCAGATGTGACCTTAGCGGATGCAGATGTGACCTCTTCCAGGTGTGCCACCAGGTGTGCCAGTTGTCTAGGTAATACAGGTACTGGGCAGAGACTTTGCTGCGAGGGGGGGTGGAGTCTGCTCGCCATCCAGGAGTGGACCTTACATTCCAGCCTTTTAATAATCATGACATAGGGCTAGGATTCTCTCTGGCTACTTCCTGCTGACAAGGGGTGTTGACATTAGGAGTAAAAGGCTGGAATTTGGTCCCCTCCCAGAGAAGGCAGCGAGCAGCAGCTGTCCCTTGGTGGCGTGAGTCCTTAGATGAAGTCTGGAGAAGTCTCATAAGGCATTGAGGGGCTGGAAAAAAAATACCAGAGAGCAAATAAATGGCAAGAGGAAGGACTTGGGACTGAAAATGTTGGTAGAAATGTCCCTAGCTACTTCTTCTGAAGTCTGGCAACTAAGTAGAGAAGTCAAGTGACAAAGGCAAGAATATAAATTCCTGTTCAGTTAATAGGTAGACAGGTAGAGACATTGGATGGGCAGGCTTCTTACTTCTACTGACCTCCTGGCTCTGGTTAATTTTGAAAGGGCAGGCACAAAGTAGCTGATATGACATCATCTCCTCTTACTCCTCTCCATGTTCCTTTGTTTCCCAGACTGGCTAAGTCTAGGTGCTCATTGCTGGGATGGCTTGTCCCAGTTGGTATTCAAGGAGGATTGAACTCAAGGCCTGGGCACTATCCCTGAGCACTTCTGTTCAAGGCTAGTGCTCTACCACATTGAGTTATAGTACCACTTCCAGTGTTTGGCTGGTTAGAGATAAGAATCTTGAGCCATGCTTCCAGCCTGGCTCTTTGCAGGTTAGTTGGGAGATGGAGTCTTAGGGATTTTTTGACCCGGGCTGACTTTGAACTGCAATTTTTGTCACAAAAGCCCTTTATTATTTCCAATTAAAGTAAAAAGGAGATCAATAGAATAAGTAGAGCTTAACCTGGTTCTTATCAAGAATTGACCGACAAATATTCTGGAATGACAAAACTTCTTAGATGTGAGAATCTTAACACAGATATGCCCAATATTTTAGAGTCACGTAGTCAGTACCAGAATACATAGCACAAAAGAAAAAAGGCAAAACTCAAAACCTAAAATTTTGACAACAATGTTTAGATGTCTTTGCTAACAAAGCACATCAGTTACCAGGGCCTGTGAAAAGAGCAACTTGTTAGCAAGGCACCTTGGAATAGATGGATGGAGTAGTAAGCTTGGTGGAAAGTTAAAGGTCAGATGGGGCCAGTCCCTTAACCCACCATGTGGCCAAGATGGCAAACTCAAGATGGCGAATTTCTGAAATAATGCAAAGAAACCCTGAACAAATAGATCAAATCTACATTGGCTAGCCTTTGAGAGGGAACCTAGAGAGGGTCCCTGGGACCCAGCCTGCGTCGCACTCTTCAGGGCACAAGCCAAAATGTAGAAAAGAGAAAGGGAGAGATAGGGAAAGTTGGACATGACTGGCAGAGAGAGAGAGCAAAGAGAACCTGAAAGTAAACAGACTTCTGACCATTTACCATTGCAGCGGCAAAAACTGTCTACATCTGAGAATGGCATAAAATTGAGGCACCCTGGCTTTCCAGGGAGCACAGGAGGCATTTCAAAGAGGTTTCACCACTCGGGTGTGACTCGTAGCACCCCATTAAATGTGTAGGAGAGTCAGTCTTGTGAGTGAAGGAGAGCTGACCAGGCAGAAGCGGCGTCCTGACTTCCCCAAGCGGCGTCCTGACTTCCCCCAGAGCCCTCTAGAAAGAAATGGCCAAGCCTCCAAAACCAAGAGTCTTTGACTTCAGAGGTGACCGGCCTTTCAGCTAAAGGCCGTAGGAGCTCTCTGGCATGGCACCACATCTGGACAGAGACTGAGCAACAAAGAGTAGTTTCACTCACCAGAGTAGAGAAGTGGTATGGACGTGGATGTGAAGGCCAGCAATGGTATCGATGCACTGTGTCCGCAGCAGACAGACTGGTTCACAAAAGGCTGTCAGAACTGTGGGTATTCCTCAGAGCAAAAAAGGAAGAACAAACAAAAAAAGAAAAAAGAGGGAAACAACCAGAGAGGAATTCCACCTATCCTGACTTTAAGCCCTTTATCCGAGTCATGGCACCATTTATGTTAGGTTTTTAAAAAGAGGTAGCCGAGTAAGAACAACACCATGCATGTGGTATTCAGTAAGGGGTAGGTTTATTCATCATTCCGGCTGGCACCAGGCCATCTTGGCCCTCCACGCGGCGGCGGGGAAAGGCCTGGGAAAGAGAGATGGGAGAGCTGGGAAAGAGAGAGAGCTGGAAAGAGAGAGAGCTGGGAAAGAGAAGACAGCTAGAAAAAAGAGTCAAGACCACTTTTTAGAGGATAAAGGAGTTTATTGATGGCCACCCAAACCAGGCCAGGGCCAGAAAGAAGTTTGGGTCCCAAGGGAGGGGAGACTGTTTTTTTCTTTTTTTTCTTTTCTTGGTCGGTTATGGGGCTTGAACTCTGGGCTTGGGTGCTGTCCCTGTGCTCTTCAGAATAAGGCACATGCTCTACCACTTGAGCCACAGTGCCACTTATGGTTTTCTAATGGTTTATTGGAGATAAAAGTCTCATGGACTTTCCTGCCTGGGCTGGCTTTGAACCAGATCTTTGAACTCAGATCTCAACCTCCTGAGTAGCTAGGATTACAGGCGTGAGCCACCGGTGCCTGGTGACTCTGGGTTTTATACAAGCTGGTTACACAAAGTAGGCATTAATGCAAAAAGTCAAGTGTGTATACATCAACTTCAGGCCAGGTGGCCAATTCCTTTCTAGATGGGCAGAAATAATGATTTTTTTTGTGTTATTATTTTATTTCATTTTATTTATTTTTTTTGTCAGTTGTGGGGCCTGAACTCTGAGCCTGGGCACTGTCCCTCAGCTCTTCAAGCTCTCAAGGCTGGCATTATACCACTTGAGCCATAGCGCCACTTCAGGCTTTTTCTGCTTATGTAGGGCTGAGGAATAGAACCCAGGGCCTCCTGCATGTGAGGCAAGCACTCTACCACTGAGCCACCTTTCCAGCCATCTGTATTATTATTTGAAATAATACCTTATGGCTTCCTACTATCCATTCAGATAGCCTCACCTAGTCTGTCTTCAACCCATATTCCAGCAACAGTCCTACCAGGACACTTTCTAGCAACTGGCTGGGGACTACGTTCCAGCAACCGGGGGAGGGGAACGGACACATTCTCACAACTGGATGTTGGAAAGTCTCTTCTCCAGGAAGGGTAACGTTGTCCACTTCAAAGTATGTTTCAGCAGTGTCTTCACCTTTAGAATTCTAAAGAAGAAAAATGGTGAATGTTAGAGAATTAGCCACATATATATCATTGGCAGATACTACCTCAAATGCATTATTCTTAATAGTGCATTTTAAATGCTAAACTTTCAAATCCTCAGAGATACTGTTTTTTATTTACTATTAAGATGATCAACTGTTTGAACAGAAATAAACACAATTTTCTTCTTCCCTAGTCATTCTGATGTTAGGAAAGAGATTTCTGATAGTCATTGTATGCTGTCCTCAATATACCTGTATAGATAACTGACGTTTTGGAATTTTGACTTAAAGAACATATCCTAGGCTAGAAGACTGAAAATGCACAGATGTATTAAGGAGGGAATTCAGTAATATAGGATATTTTGGAGTAGACTGAGCTCATATGGTAAATTGTTCATATAACTGACTGACACTTAAGCATCAGAACTGTCAAAAATTTTGTATTGCTATTGGAAATCTTTTTGGGTTGATGGCCAGTATATTATTTCTAATTCAATCTTGTTAACAGGTGTTTTGGGAGAGCAGGCAGTACTGGGCTTGAACCCATGCTCAAGCTAGCTAGGCAAGTGCTGTACCCCATTAGTCCTTTTGTTTTTATTTTGTTTTTGTGATAGGGTCATACTGGTACCTTTGCTCAAGCTGGCCTTGATCTTATGATCCTCCTGTCTCTGCCTCCGAAGTACCTGGGATTGCAGGTGATATGCTACTATGCCAGGCTAGAGGATTATTCTTACAAATATCTATTATTGTTCTATGTGAGAATAAGAGATAATGTAATTAATTTAGAAGGCTCTTTTAATGTATACCTCCTATTGGATCTGGTCTGTGGTTTTATACTGTTCTAACAATGCAGTGACTGTATCTAACATATTTGGAACTTCCTTAGGAAAGCCTACTATTATGAGTAGCATGATGAAATCTCCATGCTGCATTGACCCATCCTACTGTGAAACATCCTTTTATCTTCACTGCATGTGCAACCTGCCCATTAGTCACTAAATAGCCATTTCAGTTTTAGATTGACTGCCACAGTATCATAGTGCTTGTGCCTTACTACCAAGGCAAAAGAGCAGCTGTCCAATTGGGATAAGGCAAAGAGAAGTGGGAAAGCCCTTCTTTACATGATAAGTTAAAAGTTCTCAAGTTAATAGGGGGAAAAACATGTGCTACAGTATCTCTTATTCTTATATAGAATAATAATAGATGTGTGTAAGAATAAGCCTATACCCTGGCATGGTGGCATACCACCTGTAATCCCAGCTACTTGGGAAGCAGAAATAGGAGGATCATGGAATCAAGGCAGCCTGAGAAAAGGTACCAGTGAGATCCTATCACAAAAACAAAATAAAAAAACAAAAGGGCTGGGAGTGGTACTTGCCTAGCAAGTTGAGGGCCTGGGCTCAATCTCAGTACTGCCTGTCCCCCAGCCAAAAAAAAAAACCCATGTAAGTTAGGTGAAATGAACCCCAAGATAAGTATTCAAATGTTTTTTCTTTCTTGTGATTGTTTCTAACATATTTATAAGATGATTTATTTGTTGCTTTGTATATCCCTCCCCCACAGTATAACCCCTGCTTTCATTGTATTTGATGTTGGTATAATTTGTGGAGGGGAAGGGTAAAAACAAACCATTTAAATAGGGATACAGGTGGACCCATTGCAACAATGAGATGTGCAAGCCGTTATGTTGAAAAATGAACTTTACAACTTTGGCAAGGTGGGGGGGGGTGGGAGATGGGAAGGGATGGGAAGGAGAAACAAAGGAAGGGGCAACAATGCTTGGTAAGAAATGTACTCATTACCTTGCCCATGTAATTGTAACCCCTCTGTATGGTATTTTCACAATAAAAAATTAAAAAAAAAGCCATGTAACTAGGTTGCTAAAACCTATGATAAGAACAAAACTTTTGGCTGGGAATGTGGCTTAGTGGTAGAGTGCTTGCCTAGCATGCATGAAGCCCTGAGTTCAATTCCTCAGTATCACATAAACAGAAAAAGCCGGAAGTGGCGCTGTGGCTCAAGTGGTAGAGTGCTAGCCTTGAGCTGAAGAGCTGAGGGACAGCGCCCAGGCCCAGAGTTCAGGGCCCACGACCGGACCCAAAAATAAAAAAAAATAATAAAAAAACAAAAAACAAAAAACAAAACAAAACAAAACAAAAATCTATCCATGAAACCATGAGAAGGAAAATGAATTATTCCAGGTTTGCTGCCTCCCTCCCTTCAAACTACAAAAATTATAGCCAAAGCATGTGATCAGTCTGTGGCGTTAGGAAAATAGTGGAGAAAGAACAGGGTGGCTTCAGTCTCAACAAGTGAGGACTGTTTATTGAGGAACAGTAAGGTGCAGCAACCTTCCTTGGGATTGGAGGTTGTACAAGGATGTGGGGTTGGGGGTCTGGCTTATATTAGTCTTAAGGAAACAGAAAATTAAAAAAAACAAACAAACAGGGTAAGGTCTCCCCTCTGGGCCCAATCTCTTTATGTATCTAATGACAAAATATGGAAGACTGACCCCTGCCTTATTTCCCCAGGTCAAGCAAAACACCAGTTGCACAATTATTTGCTTGACCACAGGCAGGTCATTCCAACCTAAGCCTGGCTGAAAGTTTCCTCACCCCAGGCTGAACAGTCCATCTGGCCTGCCCAAGGGTGCCCACCCTTGGTCTCCAAGAGACTATTGCCTGTTTTGTTTTCTGATTCTTGATTAAGACCAATATTAGCCTGACCCCAACTCTACCTCCTTGCACAAACTCCCTCAATCCCGTCGGAAGGTTTCTGCTTCTCACTGTTCCTCAATAAACAGTCCTCACCCATTGAGATGGAGTGTGTCCTGTTCCTTCTCCTCCATTTTTCTAACAGGGTCCAAGGGCAGGCATCCTTGGCCAGGTCCAGAATGGAATGCTCCGTCTGGGGTGAGGAACTTTCAGCCAGGCTTAGGTTGGAATGACCTGTCTGCAGTTAAGCACATGATTATGTGCCTAGAGTTTTGCTTGACCTGGGGAAATAAGGTGGGGAACAATCCTTCATATTCTGTCTTTAAATACATAAAGAGATTGGGCCAATGAGTGGGGAAAGGTAAGTTCTTCATATTGGGTCTTTGGATACATAAAAAAATTGAGTTGGGAGAGGAGATCAGGGAAAGGGTTGGCAATTGTCTTTCTGGCTACTTCCTGCTGATGAGGGGCAAAGTTTAGATGTTGGTTTTGGTAGGGTCTTGTGTTTGGCTCCTCTAACAAACCTTATAATAATCTTTCTCCTGTGCTTGCATGCCTCTGTGTGGTCCCCTGGAACGGATGTGTGGGATCCTTCATACACATCCTTGAGGAAATCAGAAAGACATTTTGACAAGACAGAAGCCTATAGATATTACCAGTACAATCATAATTGGGCCCACAAATGGCAGAAGGAAGGGTGGAAAAGAAAAATTGGTGACTTAGCTAGGTTCTGTCTCCTGAGTTCTAGGTGGTCCTGGAGTTGGTTGATCATGTCCCTGACCACTGCTGACTGATTAACATGTGGTGACTGGATAGGGGAGAGCATGGTCAGAAGCTGGGGCTGGATTGGAGTGGTTAAAGGACCTGTGGGAGGCCTTAATTATTGCAGGTAACTGGATTGTAGATATATGGACTATAAAGAATAGATAGGAGACCCAGGAAGGTGCTAAGGCAAACTGTCCTGAGTCTAAGACTCACTAACAAAGGCAAGAAGGTAGACAAGTATGAGCATTAGATAGGCATGTTTATTAAGTATTTTCTTTCGACCTCCCTGCTCTGGTGAGTTTTGAAAGGGCAAACAGAAAGTGACACCATTCCCTCTTATCTGCAGTTTTTCCAACTGCCTCTAGATGGCCTCTTATTGCCAGGACAAGCTTTATTCTAGGGGTAGCTTCTCCTTCCTCAGTCACTGGGCTCTACCTCAGGGCCTGCCACTGTCCCTGAGCTGTTTTGCTCAAGCACTCTACCACTTTGGGCCACAGCACCACTTTCAGCATTCTTCTGGTTAATTCGAAATAAGAGTCTTACAGGGACTTTTCTGCCTGTGGGCTTTGAACTGCGATCCTCAGATCAAATACGTCTTTTTGCCATGAGACCCTTTTTATTTTCAATTGAAGCAACAAGGAGATCAATAGAAATAGTTTTTAAGCAGGGCTTACCTGGAACTCAAGAATAGAAGATAGATTTGACCAATAAATAATTATAAGAATTATTTATCCCTCTGTGGGTCTGAGTAAATGCTAAAGAGGTTAAAATCTGTAATGACAAAACTGTCTACTATTGAGTTTTGAAACTGCAACTGATTATAGCACTTTAGGACACTAATTGAAACCATTGTTACTAAGTCAAACCTTAGGAAGGATGTGGGAAAATGGTTCTGTAATCCAAGATAGCTCACATCCTTGGAAACAGACAATAGACAGCAAAAATAGCATTCAAGTTAAAGGGTTCATTTGAAAGACCTTGACATAAACACATACTTAAGTGAATAGTCTTAATTTTCCCCTTTCTCCACGTTGAAACAAACACTTACGGCATTTCTTATCTCCCAAATTCTTTTTATCCAAAGGCAGCCATTTTTTTTCCTCTCAATGTTTTATCCAGAATTTCTTTTCTTTTCTTTTTTTATTGTGAAAATACTGTACAGAGGGGTTACAATTACATGGGCAAGATAATGAGTACATTTCCTATCAAGCATTGTTGCCTCCTCCTTTGTTTCCCCTTTCCATCCCTTTCCATCCTCTCCCCGCCCCCCCACCCATTCTTCCTCCCCCCCAAAGTTGTAAAGTTCATTTCGACATAATGACTTGTACATCTCATTGTTGCAATTGGTCCACCTGTATCCCTATTTAAACAATTTGTTTTTTTCCCCTTCCCCTCCACAAATTATACCAATATCAAATACAGTGAAAGCAGGGTTATACTGTGGGGGAGGGACATACAAAGCAACAAAGAAATAATCTTATAAATGTGTTAAGAACAATCGTATGAAAGAAAAAAACATTTGAATACATATATTAGGGTTCATTTCCCTAACATCAACTTATCTGACTTTTTCTGCTTGACTCAGACATATACTATTTTTATTGCAAATAAGGGAAATCATGGGACCTATGTTTCTTTGGGCCTGACTTACTTCACTTAATATAATTTTTTCCAAGTCTTTCCATTTCCTAACAAATGGGGCAATGTCATTCTTTCTGATGGAGGCATAGAATTCCATTGTGTATATATACCACATTTTCTTGATCCATTCATCTACTGAGGGGCATCTGGGTTGGTTCCATATCTTAGCTATAGTAAATAATGCTGCAATAAACATAGTTGTGCTGTTAGTTGTGGTCTTGTTTGTAAACATTTGGGTAAATGCCCAAAAGTGGGATTGCTGGATCATAGGGGAACTCTATGTGGAGTCTTTTTTTTTAAAAATTTTATTTGTGAACATAGTGTACAGAGGGGTTACAATTGCATGGGCAGGATAATGCGTACATTTCTTACCAAGCACTGCAGCCTCCTCCTTTGTTTACCCTTCACATCCCTTCCCAGCCTCCCCCCTCCCCCCCCAATCCCCATCCTTCTCCTTCCCCCCCCCCCCCCACACCGACGTTGTAAAGCTCATTTTGGACATGACAACTTGTACTTCTCATTGTTGCAACAGGTACACCTGTACCCTTAAACAACTGGTTTTTCCCCATCTCCTCTACAAGTTATACAGACATCAAATATAGTGAAAGCAGGGGTTATACTATGGGGGAGGGACATACAAAGCAACAAAGAGATAATCTTATAGATGCATTAGAAACACATGCATGAAAGAAAAAAAAACATTAAAATACATATCTAAGGGTTCATTTTCCTGACATCACATTATCTGACCTTTTCTGCTTGACTCATACATATACTAGATATTGCAAATAAGGGAAACCATGGGACCTATGTTTCTTTGGGCCTGGCTTACTTCACTTAATATAATTTTTTCCAAGTCTTTCCATTTCCTAACAAATGGGGCAATGTCATTCTTTCTGATGGAGGCATAGAATTCCATTGTGTATATATACCACATTTTCTTGATCCATTCATCTACTGAGGGGCATCTGGGTTGGTTCCATATCTTAGCTATGGTAAATAATGCTGCAATAAACATAGTTGTGCTGGTAGCTTTAGTGTGGTCTTGTTTGTAAACATTTGGGTAAATGCCCAAAAGTGGGATTGCTGGGTCATAGGGGAGTTCTATGTGAAGTCTTTTGAGGAACCTCCATACTGCTTTCCAAAGTGGTTGAACAAGTTTACATTCCCACCAACAATGAAGTAAGGTTCCTTTCTGTCCACATCCCCTCCAGCATCTGTTGTTGTTAGAGTTCTTGATTTTTGCCGTTCTAACTGGAGTGAGGTGATATCTCAATGTTGTTTTGATTTGCATTTCTTTTATGGCTAGGGATGTTGAACATTTCTTCATGTGTCTATTGGCCATCCTTCTTTCTTCTTCAGAGAAGTTTCTCTTTAAGTCTTTCGCCCACTTATTTATTGGGCAGTTGTTTCTTTGTGGATTTGTTGTTGGGGGTTTAATTTTTTGAGTTCCAAGTATATTTTAGATATGAGACCCTTGTCCGTTGTATGGCTAGTAAAGATCTTCTCCCAATCAGTAGGCTTTCTATTGATCTTGCTAGCTATGTCATTTGCCCTGCAGAAGCTCTGAAACTTTATGCAATCCCATTTGTCCAACCTTTCTTTGATTTGTTGTGTTTCCGGGTCTCTATTCAGAAAATTTTGGCCTGAGCCAAGGAGACCTAGAGTTTCTCCTATTCCATCCTGCAATGTTTTCAGAGTGTCTGCTTTGAGTTCAAGGTCTTTGATCCATTTGGAGTTGATTCTGGTGCAGGGTGATATATAAGGATCTAGCTTTAGTTTTCTACATGTAGTTAACCAATTTTGCCAGCACCATTTACTGAAGAGGCTGTCTTTTTTCCATTCTATTGTTTTAGCTCCCTTATCGAAGACTAGATGGCTATAGGTCTGTAGGTTCATTTCTGGGATTTCAATTCTATTCCATTGGTCCTGAGGTCTGTTCTTATGCCAATACCAAGCTGTTTTGATTACTATGGCTTTATAGTAGAGTTTGAAATTTGGTATTGATATTCCTCCAGCAGTGTTCTTTCTGTTGAGGAGCGTTTTTGCTATTCGGGGTCTTTTATTGTTCCATATGAATTTTTGCATTGCCTCTTCTATTTCCTTGAAGAATGAGGTTGGAATTTTGATAGGTATTGCATTGAATTTGTAGATTGCTTTGGGAAGTATTGCCATTTTCACGATGTTAATCTTTCCAATCCAGGATCATGGGAGGTTTTGCCATTTTTTAAGTTCTGTGTTGATTTCCTTTTTCAAGATTTTAAAGTTTTCATCATAGAGGTCCTTCACTTCTTTGGTTAAGTTAATTCCTAGGTATTTTATTTTTTGTGGGGCTATTACAAATGGAGTTGCTTTCCTAATTTCAGCCACACTTTTCTCATTGTTGGCATACAGAAAAGCCATTGATTTTTGGGGATTAATTTTATAACCTGCTACTTTACCAACGTTTTGAATCAGCTTGAGTAATTTGGGAGTGGAGTCTATGGGATTCTTTAAATACAAGATCATGTCATCTGCAAAGAGGGAGAATTTTATTTCTTTCCCTATTTGGATCCCCTTTATTTCTGCATCTTGTCTTATTGCTGTAGCTAGGCATTCTAATACTAGATTGAAGAGAAGTGGAGAGAGTGGGCATCCTTGTCTTGTTCCTGAGTTAAGAGGAAATGGCTTTATTTTTTCACCATTGAGTATAATGCTGGCTGTAGGTTTGTCATATACAGCCTTTATTGTATTGAGGAATGTTCCATGGATTCCTAATTTTTCCAAAACCTTCATCATGAAGGGGTGTTGGATCTTGTTGAATGCTTTTTCTGCATCTATTGAGATAACCATGTGGTTCTTATTCTTGCTCCTGTTGATGTGATGAATAATATTAATTGATTTACGTATATTGAACCAGCTTTGCATCCCTGAAATGAATCCTGTTTGATCATGGTGTATGAGTTTTTGGATGAATTGTTGAAGTCGATTGGCCAAAATTTTGTTGAGAAGTTTTGCATCAATATTCATCAAAGAAATGGGTCTATAGTTCTCTTTCTTTGATGAGTCCCTGCCTGGTTTTGGGATGAGGGTTATGATGGCTTCATAGAATGTGTTCGGTAGTGAGCTTTCTCTTTCAATTTCATTGAAGAGTTGGAGGAGTATTGGTGTGAGCTCTGCTTTGAAGGCCTTGTAAAATTCCGCTGTAAAGCCATCTGGTCCTGGACTTTTCTTAGCTGGGAGGTCTCTTATTGCTGTTTCTATTTCAGTGCTTGGGCCTGTTAAGATAGGTTAACTCATCATGGTTTAGTTTTGGCATGTCAATATTTGCTAGGAAAAGGTCCATTTCTGTCAAGTTCTCAAACTTATTAGCATAAAGTTTTGAGAAGTATTCCCTTATAATGTTCTGAATCTTGGTTTTTTCCGTGGTGATGTTTCCATTCTCATCTCTGAGTTTATTAATTTGGGTGTGTTCTCTTCTTTTTCTGATAAGATTTGCTAAGGGTCTGTCAATTTTGTTAAGTTTTTCGAAGAACCAACTCTTTGTTTTGTTGATTCTTTCTATAGTTTTTTTGGATTCTAATTCATTTAATTCTGATTTAATTTTAATTATTTCTTTCCGCCTACTGGATTTGGGTTTATCTTGCTGCTCTTTTTCAAGGAGGTTTAGATGTATCATTAAATTGTTAGTTTCAGATCTCTCCAATTTGTTGATGTAGGAGCTCAGAGCTATAAACTTGCCTCTGAGTACTGCCTTTGCTGTGTCCCAGAGGAGCTGGTAATTTGTGTGTTCATTTTTGTTGAATAGCATGAACATTTTAATTTCCTTTCTAATCTCTTCCATGACCCACTCATGATTCAGCAGTTTGTTGTTCAACCTCCATGTGATGCCGGACTTTCTTTCCCACCAACAATGAAGTAAGGTTCCTTTCTGTCCACATCCCCTCCAGCATCTATGTTATTAGGGTTCTTGATTATAGCCATTCTAACTGGGGTGAGATGGTATCTCAATGTTGTTTTGATTTGCATTTCTTTATGGCTTAGGAGGTTGAGCATTTCTTCATGTGTCTATTGGCCATCCTTCTTTCAAAGGCAGCCATTTTTAATTTCCTTTCCAAAGCCTCTCTACTAACTCTCCCTCTTTTTTTTTTTTTTTGTCAGTTGTGGGACTTGAACTCTGGGCCTGGGCGCTGTCCCTCAGCTCTTCACCTCAAGGTGAGTGCTCTACACTTGAGCTACAGCGCCACTTCCGGTTTTTTGGTGGTTTATTGGAGATAGGAGTCTCACGGTCTCTCCTGCCCGGGCTGGCTTTGAACCGCAATCCTCAGATCTCAGCCTCCTGAGTAGCTAGGATTACAGGCGTGAGCCACCAGCACCCGGCTAACTCTCCCTTTTTGATTTACACTCTCTGCTCTAATTTGCATTTACAATAACCCTTAGCAAACCTCTTTAAGTTCCTCTGTAATGCAACATAATAATGCTTTGAAACATTTGGTAACACCCAGATCTGATAACCTTCTTTTGTAGTTTGAGTTTAACACTGCCCATTTTTTAACCTTGGCTTACTAGTTACAAGCAGCACAGGTACTAGTTACAATTGAAGTCAAAAAGCAAATTTCAGTGAACATCAATACCAAAAATATCAATATTTAAGACAGAAACATTTTAGTTTCATAGAAAAGACTTTTTCTCACACCACTATGACAGCTTCTATATGCATTAAAATGAGGTTGTTTTGAACATGTTCACGCACACACTCATACTTTGTGCACAAAAGTTTTAAGGTGGGTTTAGGTTTTTTTAAAAAAGATGAAAGCTGGCTGTAAGTTTTCTGGAATTCCAGTGGCAAAAGACATTTTTTTTCCCACGTGGCAACAGGCACGTGGCAACAACAAACAAAACACAAGGCAAAACTCAAGACACAAAACTTTTGGCAACAAACAAACTGAATTTCTTACAGATAACCAAGACCTAGTCAAAAACAGAATGTTTAGACATTCTAGCAAAGATGGGTGGGCCTCAGTTTCAAGGGCCTGTGAAGAGAGGTGGTAACATTTTTAGTAAGTCTCAATGCTTTTAAATGGGTGGAGGAGTCATAAGCTTGGTAGAAAGGTGGGGGTTATGTAAAGCTAAACCCTTACCTCTCCATATGGCCAAGTTGGCAAATTTCTAGACATGGCATGATGGTTAGAAAACTTGGCAGAGCTTTATTAAGTAAGTAAGCAAGCAAACAAGCAGACAAAAAGCAGACAAATAGACAAGCAGAAAGGGAAAGGAAGGGGCACACTCTAACAGAGTGTGGGTACTCTTGAGGAGATACAGTTTTAGTTAAGAAAATTCGAGCTCAGGATGGCTAGCCTTCAAGAAGGAGCCTAGTGGGGAGAGGTCCCCAGGACCCAGCCTGCATAATATGCTCAAGGACACAAGTCAAAGAGCTGTGGCTGGAATAGAGGTGATCCAATGGCAAATGATCTTCAGTCTGGAGGGAGAAGGGGTGGGGAGAGAGAATGGGACAGGGGAGCGATCGAGCTGCTACAGACAGGAAAGGTGACTTTCTAGAGGAGATGGCTGGGAGGCTGATGGCAGAGAAGGGCTCGGTAGGCAGAACAGGATGAGCAGAGTAGGGGTCTGCTCTGTGGCTGGTTATCTTGTCCTGAAGGCTTCAGGGTGGTAGATGGAGTCATTCAAATGGTGAAAGGCCTCCTGCCTGGGGATCAAGAGTCCAGGACAGAAGAGAGGGAATAGTAAGCATGGCGTGCTCTGCTCCTGATGGAGAGAGGCTTTGGAACGTGAGCAGGAGGGTAAGCAAAGGTTCTATCAGAGGTGTCCAGGAGGAGGGGGGCCCCTGGGCAGAGAGGACTCACTCACTCCTGGCACTTTCCTCTCCTGGGTCTCAGCACCATATGTTAGGGAAATGGAGGAGAAGGAACAGGCTGAGTTGAGTGCCGGGGGCTCATGTCTGTATTACTAGCTATTCAGGAGGCTGAGATCTGGGGATGCCGTTCAAAGCAAGCCTGGGTAGAAAAGTCTCCACGAAACTCTTTTCTCCAATAAACTACTAAAAAAAAAATAAGCTGGACGTGGTGCTGTGGCTCAAGTGGTAGAGTGCTAGCCTTGAACACAAAGAAGCTCAGGGACAGCACCCAGGCCCTGAGTTCAAGCCCCAGGACTGGTTTTTAAAAAAAAAGAAAAGAAGAAAACAGTCTGGACTCAGTCTCAACAAGCAAAGACTGTTTATTGAAAAACAGCGAGGGGTAGCAACCTTCCTGCCAGATTGGAGATTGTGCCAGGAGGTGGAGTTGGGGTCAGGCTTATATTGGTTTTAATGAGGAAACAGAAAATAAGAAAAAGTCTATGGTCTTTTGGGGTCCCAGAGTGGAATGCTCTGCCTAGAGTGAAGGAACTTCCATCCAGGCCTAGGTTGGAATGACCTGCCTGGGGTCAAGCACGTGAGCTTACACCTGGTGTTTTGTCTGACCTGGGCAAATAAAGCAGGGGTCAATCCTTCATGTTGTTATTCACTTCACTTTATCTATCATATAGGTATCCATTACCTCACATCACTGCAAGAAGGAGGTGAGCAGAGCATGCTAAGATGCTTGGAGAGAGAGGGAACACATTCACATCATATTATTATAATATATTATAATTTGATTTTATTATTAGTTACATTGTTACTATGTCTAATTTAGAAATTAACCTTTATAGTAGGTATGTATGTGGAGAAAAATATAGTATATGTAGGATTAGTACTACCAAAGCTTCAGGATCTACTAGGGATCTTAGAACATATAGTACCCCATGAATAATGAAAAACCAGGAGACCTGTGCGTCTACATTCATATCACACACACACACACACACACACACACACACACACACACACACACACACACACACACACACACACACACACACCAGGATTTCCAAGAAGCAAAAAAGATTGTCTTCTTCTAGTTTTCAAAAAGGTTGTATAACCCTAATCTCCCTCCCTCCTTCCCTCACCCCCTCCTTGCCTCTCTCTCACCCCTCCCTGCCTCTCCCTCCCTGCCTCTCCCTCCCTGCCTCTCCCTCCCTGCCTCTCCCTCCCTGCCTCTCCCTCCCTGCCTCTCCCTCCCTCCCTCTCTCCCTCCCTCCCTTCCTCCCTCCCTCCCTCCCTCCCTCCCTCCCTTCCTTCCTTCCTCCCTTCCTTCCTTCCTTCCTTCCTTCCTTCTTTCCTTCCTTCCTTCTTTCCTTCCTTCCTTCCTTCCTTCCTTCTTTCCTTCCTTCCTTCCTTCCTTCCTTCCTTCCTTCCTTCCTTCCTTCCTTCCTTCCTTCCTTCCATCATGTTGGAGGGTGAATTTAGGACTCCATCTGTGTTCACACTCTACCACTGAGCTGCACCCTCAACATGAGGATGTCTATTTGATTCTTTTCTGAGGCTTTTGTTTCTTTTCATAGATTCTTGACCTTTTCTTTATTTAAAGCATAGTTTTTTGCCCCCTCCACAAACAGGGTTATAATAGCGGCTTTAGGAATTGGGTATAATGACAAGCACTTGTAATCCCAGCTGAATTTAGAGGCTGAAACAGAAGGATTACTAAAGTTCAGTGGTTCAGGGCTAGACTTGACAATGAAATGAGGAGCACTCCTCTCCTAAAGTTGCTGTAATGTCTTGGTCTGAGAACTCCAATAAATATAAAGGTTGGCCCTTTCAAGCTCTGGGTCCAGCAGGACTTGGCTCCTTACTATGTGTTAATGCCATTTGTTTCCTGTGTGTTCATTCTGAGGCTCAAGTTTCAAGGGCAATTACTTTGCAGGGAAATCTCTTCTCCTGGCCTTGACAGAGACAAAAGAATAAGCCTGGAATTACATTTCAAGCCCCTGCTTGCTTAAAGTATGCCAATAATCATCAACTAAAGCAAGCTACTGGGCTAAGCCCAGAAAATATACACATCTCATGCCTGTGTATGTTTTCATCAATGATATACTATAAGCAGTATGCCTTTGGCTGACAGAGTGAAGTGGACAGAGACCAATTGTTGGTCCTCTCCTAGGTATCCAAGTTTTATGGAGGCTGTTAACTATCTTTGGAGTATAATGACAAGTGACTTACTGGACAGAATATCTGATATCAGAAATGAACTTTCTTTTCTTAAAAGACCCTTCTCCTTCACTTTGATAAAACAGACAGCAATCCCTTCACAATGTTTATTTGCCTAAGGAAGTGTCAGAGAAATAAACGATAGTCTATGTTTGTACAACATGAGATCACTGCCTTGTTCTGTCATGGCCTGAGCTAGATTTGCACCTCCATCACAGACTATCTTGTATAATATGCAGATAAGGAAAGCATAGGATCCTAGATTATATGGCCCTAAAATATCTCGGCTCCGCTTTGGTTTTCTAGTACTTAATTGGAGATAAGTGTCTTGTGGACTTTCCTGCCTGGCTGGCTTTGAACTGGGATCCTCAGATCTCAGCCTCCCAAGTATCTAGGATTACAGGTGTGAGCCATCAGTGCCCAGCTGATAAATATTATTTTATATGATCAGAGGCACATAGGCATTAAAAGGCATAATTTTAAAGTAAATAACACCAATATATGGATTTTCGGGCTTGGATGCTACCCTTGTTCTTACCACTAGGTGTCACTACACTACACAGTAATGAAGGAAGGATTTACACTCCGTGTAAAAGCTTTCTGGGGTTTAGAGAAATGGTTATTTTTAGGTTAACTGTTACTCGGTGTTAGTAGTTTATTTAATAAACGGTATCTGTAAGATTAAAATCTTATATAATCAATCCAGAAATTAAATCACCTTATTCATTCTCAAAATCGTATTAGTCCTGGAAACCTGAGGATGAGCTAAAGTCATTTTACTCTATCTGTAAAGCAAAACAAATCGAAACAAAAAGACCTTGTCTGGATTAGATCAGTTGAGGACTATACTGGGCTGGTGGATCTCACTCTTCAGGATATTAAATCTCTTTGTTGAGATGATGGATTACTGTTAGATCCCTTTATCACAGAAGCTGAGCTCTTGGGGCTGCTGGGGATTAGACATGAGCCTTCACCACCCAGAGAACATGAAGATCCTTTGCCTCCTCCCCTCCCTGAAACCCTTTTGTGGTCATTCTTCTGTGGAGGCATAGATAAGATGGGTGAGATAGGAGATGGAGTGAATATGGAGAGAGGGTGAATGTGGCCAGCTCTGCAGCTGCTTGTTCCCAGTGTCTAGTGGCCAAGCCATCTGCTGGTAATATAAAAGACCCTCTCTGTTACATGAGCATGCAACCTCTGCAGGCCAGGCCCAAGAGTTAAACTCCATCTCAAATTCAGCTTAGGATATAAGGGTGTTGGTGGACTTTTATTAAAATAAAAGTTGCATATTTCAATTTTGAACCTTAATTAAGTAGCCAATCACTGGGAAAAACCCTCTTGATGGGAATAAAAATTGGAAATCATGAGTTATAATTGAAAATTGCCTTTAAAAAAAAATCATTCTTAGCATCTCAGATCGGGCACTTAGACAGCTAGAATGTTAGGAACACTTTAATCAAATAGATCCAGGCACTTAAAAGTAAAAGTGAGAGGGATCACACATTTCAAAAATTGAATAATCTAAGCCGGGCACTAGTGGCTCACTCCTGTAATCCTAACTACTCAGGAGGCTAAGATTTGAGGATTGTGATTTGAAGCCAGTCTAGGCTGGAAAATCATCTCCAAAAAAGCTGGAAGTGAAGGTGTGGCTCAAGTGGAAGAGTGCTAGCCTTAAGAACAAAAGCTCAGGGACAGCATCCAGGCCCTGAGTTCAAACCCCAAGACTAATGAAGTGAGGTCCCTGAGTCTAAATAATTTTTTACAGCCACCCTGGTGCCTCTTGTTGGGTGGAGGGAATTCTCCACCCAGTGCTGCAAAGCCTAGAAGTGAGAGAGGCTATTCATTGAATGCAGATGCTTAGCTCAAGGTGAGCTAGAAGGGCTGTGCTTCAGAGAAATGCAGATGTCATAGCTTTAGGAAGGCTTTGCGTATAGAGAATGCTCGGATTCTGCGTTAACTCCCTAAATGGCTTGAATCACCAGCTTCTAACTATACTCTATGTGAAAAGTTAAGGCCTATCTTCCCTAGATGGAAAAATTCTGCTGGTACCTGAGTATATACATTAAGGTCAGGCATCTTGTCTTCATGATGGGGGAAGGTGACACCCATCCTCCTCTCAGGTGATGGGCATACATAGATTCTTGGAGACCAGGGCACTTGGTTGATAGGTTACTGAACCTGTCAGTCCAGTGCCTGGAACTAGGAGTGTCCTGTGACTCGGCCCCCTGGCCTAATCCTATTTATTTTCGGGACAGCATAGGCGCCATTATGACACGCCATGAGTTTTTGTATTCACGTCCTGAGTCCTGTCTCCTTTCTCCGGTCACCATGGTGTCCCAATTCAGCTCCCCATCACAGCTGAATTGGTTTGTTGGTATTGTTTTTGTTCTTTCTTTCCTCTCTGGCCTGTTTCCTAGCCATGTTAAGTGTATTTGTGGACTGCAGGCCTTTGTAACAATTGGCTGTCTGCAGATTGTTAACTATGTAATAAAGACTCCAAGATTCAATTCTTCAAAATGTGGCTTCTCTGATAATTTACCTTACAACACTAACACACACAAAGAAAGAGAGAATAATCTCTGTGAAGGGAAGACGGTAATAGTTATCAAATATATATATAATGTTTTTTTTTAAATTTAATTTTAGTGTCAAGGTGATGTACAGAGGGGTTAGGGGTTACAGTTACATATGTAAGGTAGTGAATACATTTCTTGTTGAACATTGTTGTCCTCTCCCTCATTTTCTCTCCCACTTTTCCTCCCCCTCCAGTACCCTTCCCAGGTTGTAAAGTTCATTTCCAACATACGGTCTTGTGAGTATAGCTGTTGTATTGTTTGCCCTTTGTCCTTTGTTTCACCATTTTGTTGTTCCTCTTCCCTTCCCTAATTCAGATAAATGGATATACAATACACAGGTTACTAAAATCAAATACAGTGAAGACAAGGGATAAACCATAGGGAAAAAAATAAAAGAAAAAAGAAATAACCACATAGTACATTAGAAACAATAACAATGAAAAACCTCTTGTTTCTGTATTTTGGAATTCATTTTGCTTAGCATCATCTTATATGGTTATATGTACATAGTCATTGAGCTATTGTGATCCTCTTCTAGGATTATCCTAGACATATACTAATTATTACAAATGAGGAAAACCAGGAGTCTATGTTTCTTTGGGTATGGCTTACTTCACTTAATGTGACTTTTTCCCACATCTTTCCATTTCCTTATGAGTGGGGTCGGGGGCTTGAGCTTCTTTTGCTCAAGGCTAGCACTCAGTCACTTGAGCCACAGTACCACTTCTAGCTTTTTCTGTTTATATGGTATTGAAGAATCAAAGTCAGGGCTTCATGCATACTAGGCAACCACTCTACCACTAAGCCACATTCCCAGCCCTCAAATGTATATAATGTTTTAACCCAGCAATTCCACTTCTAGGATGTTATGATCTGTTCTCTCTCTTTTTTTTTTGTCGGTCGTGGGGCTTGAACTCTGGGTTTGGGTGCTGTCCCTGTGCTCTTCAGCTCAAGGCAAGTGCTCTACCGCTTGAGCTACAACACCACTTCTGGTTTTCTAGTGGTTTATTGGCGATAAGAGTCTCACATGGACTTTCCTGCCTGGGTTGGCTTTGAACCGTGATCCTCAGATCTCAGCCTCCTGAGTAGCTAGAATTACAGGTGTGAGCCACAGGTGCCCCGCCTCGGATCTGTTCTTAAACATAACAAATGATCTGAAGACTGAGTTATTTCATGCTGCATTGTTTGTAACAGCAAAAGTCTGGATACAACCTACAGGTTACACAATGGTGTACTTGACAACTTTTGTGAGAAATGGTGATGTTCTCTATTTACTTGTATGGAATGGTTTCCAGATACTCAGTCCCAGGAACAGAGCAAAATGTATAGAGGTGTGAATGTAGTAATGTGTTACAGAGAGAGAGAGAGAGAGAGAGAGAGAGAGAGAGAGAGAGAGAGAGAGAGAGAGAGAGAGAGAGAGAGAGAGAGAGAGAGAGAGAGAGAGAGAGAGAGAGAGAGAGAAAGGGGGGGTCTAATTTTTTCTGTTTTTATATACAATAAGACATCTCTGTAAAGTAGTCATGGTAGCTTACCTCTGTAATTCCAACTATTTGAGAGGCAGAGATAGGAAGATTGCAGTTTGAGGCCAGCTCAAGAAAAAGAACAGTGAAATCCTATCTCAAAATATAAGCCATAGTCAGATGCAGTGTTTCAAACTTGTAATCCTAGTTACTTGTAAGGTAGAGATCATGGTTCAAGGTAAACTTGGTCATAAAAGTTCTTGAAGTGGGGAGCCAGTGGCTCATGCCTATAATCATAGCTACTCAGGAGGCTGAGATTTGAGGATTGTGATTCACAGTCAACCCAGGCAGGACAGTCCATAAGACTCTTATATCCAATGAATCACCAAAAGTTGAAAGTGGTTTAAGTGGTAGAGCCCTAGCCTTGAGCAAAAAACTTCAGAGGCAATGCCCAGGCCATGAGTTCAAGCCCAGGCCCCAGCACATATACATTGTGTGCATGTGCACATGCATGCGCATGTGTGCGCATACACACACACACACACACACACACACACACACACACACACACACACACAGAAAGTTCTTGAGGTGCCATCTCAACCAATGACTGGGTACAGTAGCACACACTAGTTATTCTTAGCTACATAGGAAAGCACAGGTAGTAGGATCACAGGCCAGCCCAACCTGGGCTTTAAGCAAGACAAAGAAAGGCTGGGGAGGTGGCTCAAGTGGTAGAGCTTGTGAGGCCCTGAATTCAATCCCCGTTACTACAATCAACCAGTCAAGCCAGGCATGGTGGCACATGTTTGCAATCCCAGGTACATGGGCAGCAACAGAGGCCTGAAGCTGGCCTAGGCAAAAATGAGACCCAATCTGGAAAACAAGTAAGTTAAAAAAAAGACTAGGGATGTGGTAGAGCACTTGCCTAGCAAGTGCAAGGCCCTGAGCAAAATCCTAGTACTAATAAAACATTCTAAGAAACTAAAATGCCTGCTTGTCACTAAGGCAAGATAGTGACTAGACTGAAGGAAGAGAGGACGCTTACTGGAGAACTTCTGCCCTTTTTGTATTTTGAACTATATAAATGGATTTCCTATTCAAAAAAATAACAGCAATAACTATAACTATAATAATTACTAAACCCCAATCCCCCAGGTAAGAAAATCTCCAAATCCACGACCTTTAACATACATCTAAAATAACGTTGTAATCTCATAGTGCTGCCGACCCATACCTATCTCACTTCAGCATTTTGTAGCTTTACAAATAGGGAGATCCAATTCATTATTTACAAGATTGTAAGGTTAGAATAAACCCTGCTACTATATTGTGCAGTTTTGTCACTAGTACTTAACTTCTATGTACCTTAGTCCTACTTTTATTAACTGACAATCCTACTTCAGAGGGTTATTGAGGGGACTTGATCAGTTTGTACGTGTTAAGGATTTGATGAAATGTTTAAAAAGAACACAATAGAACAAAAATCCCATTGTACGTGGTATTAATTGTAACACACATACATGACAGTGTGAATGCGAAGGAAAGAGTAAGTAGAGCTTTTGACACATAGCAGACACTAAATATTAACTCCTACCTCCACTTAGTTTGGCTTCCAGGAGCTTCTCAGAGTCTTTCTTTCTGACACTACAAAGCAATTTTCTACCGGACACACTGTGATCTCTCCATTTTAGTCTGCAGGTGGACCCTCTGAGCTGTCTTAGACGGGTTCAGGCTTTAACAATTAGGAAAATATTTGGCTCTGTTATTTTCATGTCAGTGTCTTAGGCTTATCTAAATAAACTCTTCCATATTCTTTTGTCCATATTTTATATGGATTAAATTATGACAGCAGAAGTGGACCATGCTATAAAATGTAAAATGTATGTCTTTGACTTCAGGCATAAACTGAGGAAGAGGTGTGCGGTATTTTTTTATTATATATATATATATATATATATATATATATATATATATATATATTTGTAAAGATATTGTACAGAGGGGTTACAGTTACATGAGTAAGATAATGACTACATTTCCTATCCAGCATTGTTACCCCCTCCTTTGTTTTCCCCCTATCATCCCTTCCCTCCCCACTTCCCCAACTCCTCCCCCCTCCAAGTTGTACAGTTTGTTTTCAACATAATGTCTTGTACATCTCATGGTTACAATGGGCCAACCTATATCCTTGTTTCAGAATTTTGTTATTTCCCTTTCCCTCCCTAAATTAGAAAAGAGTATGTACAAGATGCAGGGCAAAAAGGAAACTGCATTGTTGGTAGGAGTGGAGGTTCTTCAAAAGACTAACATAGAACTCCCCTATGACCCAGCAATCCCACTTTTGGGCATTTACCCAAATGATCACAAACAAGACTATACTAAAGCTACCAGCACAACTATGTTTATCACAGCATTATTCTCCATAGCTAAGATATGGAACCAACCCAGGTGCCTCTCAGGAGATAAATGGATCAAGAAAATGTGATATATATATATGAATTCTATGCCTCCATCAGGAAGAATGGCATTGCCCCTTTGTTAGGAAATGGAAAAACTTGGAAAAAATTATATTAAGTGAAGTAAGCCAGGCCCAAAGAAACATAGGTCCCGTGGTTTCCCTTATTTGCAATAACCAGTGTAAGTCTAGGATAATCTTCCCAAACAAATAGAAAAGGTCAAAAGCTATGCACATATGACATATAAGACGGTGCTAGGTGAAATGAATCCCCATGATAGAGACATAAGAGGTTTATCTTTGTTGCTTTTGTTTTTAATGTACTTATAATGTACTATGGGATTTCTTTTGTTTCTTTTGTATGTTCTTCACCCATGATATAACCCCTGTTTCCACTGTATTTGATTCTGGTACCCTGCATCTTGTAAATACATTTTTGTAATTTGGGGAGGGGAAGGAAAATAGCAAAATGCTGAAACAAGGATACAGCTGACCCATTGTAACAATGAGCTGTACAGGACCCTATGTTAAAAATGATCTTTAACTCGTTATCTTGCCCATGTAATTGTAACTCCTCTGTATGGCATTCTCACAATAAAAAAATGATCTTTACAACTTGGGGGGGAGGGGAGGTAGGGAGGTGGTGTAGGAAGGTATAGCTGTGGAAAACAAAGGAGTGAGTAACAATGCTTGATAGGAAATGTACTCATTACCTTACTCATGTAACTGTAACACCTCTGTACAGTATCTTTACAAAAAATAAAAAGATGCAGGGCACCAGAATCAAATACAGTGAAAACATGGGTTAAACCATGGGGGAAGAACATACAAAAGAAAAATAATAATAGTAGGCATGAAGTATTATAGGAATAATTTCTTAGAAAATAGAACCTCTCTCTCCCAATTAAAGAGCCAACAAAGAGTGTTAGAGGGCCATGACAAGCTTTGCCTTTTTGAAAGTTAGCATACATGAGTTGTATACTAGGGTTTCACTGTGACATTTTCACACATGTATACAAAGTATTCCATCAATATCATCTATTCCTGCTTCCTCCCCTCCCCCCCATCAGATGTGGAGCTTGAACTCAAGGCCTAGGCACTGTCCTTGAGCTTTTTCACTCAAAGCTCTACCACTTTGAGGCACAATATCACTTCTAGTTTTCTGGTGATTAATTGGAGATAAGAATCTCATGGACTTTTTCCTGCCCCTGCTGGCTTCAAACTGCAATTCTAGGATCTCAGCTTCCTGAATAGCTAGGATTACAGGAGTGAGCCACTGGTGCCTGGCTCCCATTCCCCTTTCTTAAACAATTTCCACAGATTTCGGTGTTCTATTTTCAAATATGTAAATAAACTACTTTTTCTGTATTCATTCTCATTCATTCCTTGTTATTCCCCTTCCCTTCCTCAAATCAGATGAACACACACACACACACACACACACACACACACACACACACACACACACACACACACACACACACACACACATAATACCGAGGGTACCAAAATTAAAAACACTGATAAACCAAACAGGGGATAAACCAAAGCTAAAAAATGAAAGAAAGAAGAAAATAACTTCACATAGTACATTAAAATAAACAAAAACCCAAATCCTTTTTTCCATTTCTTGAAGTTCATTTTGATTAGCATCATTTTATATGATCATGTGTACATAGCTATTGAGCTATTGTGATCCTCTGCTAGGACTATCCTAGACATATACTAATAATTACAAATGAGGGAAACCATGGGGCCTATGTTTCTTTAGGTCTGCTTACTTCACTTAATATGATTTTTTCCCCTAAGACTTTCCATTTCCTTATGAATGGAGCAATGTCATTCCTTCTGATGGAAGCATAGAATTCCATTGTGTACATACACCACATTTTCTTGGTCCATTCATTGACTGAAGGACATCTGGGATGGTTCCATATCTTAGCTGTGGTAAATAATGCTGCAATGAACATAGTTGTGCTGGTAGCTTTAGTATTGTCTTGTTTGTGATCATTTGGGTAAATGCCCAGCAGTGGGATTGCTGGATCATAGGGGAGCTCTAAGTATAGTCTTTTGAGGAACCTCCATACTGCTTTCTAGAGTTGTTGAACTAGCTTACATTCCCATCAATAGTGTAGTAGCATTCCACATTACCACCAACCTCTGTTATTATTTGTTTTCTTGATAATGGCCATTCCAACTTGGATGAGGTGGAATCTCAATGTAGTTTTGATTTGCATTTCTTTCATGGCCAGAGATGTTGAGTATCTGTGTATGTATCTATTTTTATTTTTATTTTTTGTCAGTAATGGGGCTTGAACTCTGGGCCTGGGCGTTAACTTTCAGCTCTTCAGCTCAAGGTTAGTGCTCTACCACTTGAGCCACAGCACTACTTCTGGTTTTCTGGGTGGTTTATTGGAGATAAGAGTCTCTCAGACTTTCCTGTCTGGGCTGGCTTTGAAGCGCGATCCTCAGATCTCAGCCTCCTGAGTAGTTAGGATTATAAGCATGAGCCACAGGTGCCTGGCTTTCATGTGTCTATTGACTATTCTTCTTTCCTCTCCAGAGAAGTCTCTTTTTTAATTCTTTAGCCCACTTATTAAGGGGGTGGTTGTTTCTTTGAGGATGTTATTGGGGGGTTTAATTTTTTGAGCTCTAGGTGTATTTTTTGATATGAGGCCCTTGTCTGTTGTATTGCTATTGAAGATCTCCCAATCTTTGGGATTTCTATTTATCTTGCTATCTACCTATTTTATTTTATTTTTTTACAGTCCTGGGGCTTGAACTCAGGGCCTGGGCACTGTCCCTGAGCTTATTTTGCCCAAGGCTAGCACTCTAGCACTTGAGCCACAGTGTCACTTCTGGCCTTTTCTGTTTATGTGGTCCTTAGGAATAGAACCCAAGGCTTCATGCTTACTACGTAAGCACTCTACCACTAAGCCACGTTCCCAGCCCTAGCTATGTCCTTTGCCATGCAGAAACTGCAGTTTAATGCAATCCTATTGATTCAGTATTTGATTTGTTGTGAGAAACTGCTAATTGTATAGAACATATTTTTCTCAGTCTTTAACGCATAATCATTTTTGTATTGTGAAAATACTGTACAGAGGGGTTACAATTACATGGGCAAGATAGAGTACATTTCTTATCAAGCATTGTAGCCTCCTCCTTTGTTTCCCCTCCCATCCCTTCCAACCCTCCCCCTCCACCACCGCATCCAATCCTCCCTCACCAAAGTTGTAAAGTTCGTTTTCGACATAACAACTTGTATATCTCATTGTTGCAATGGGTCCATCTATATCCCTATTTAAACGATTTGTTTTTTCCCTTCCCCTCCACAAATTATAGCGACATCACATACAGTGAAAACAGGGGTTATACCGTGGGGGAGGGACATACAAAACAACATGTGGGAGTATAATACTCAGTTTATGCCCTAAAATAACGTGTAAAAACCCCTGAAGTATTGTATGGGTATGGGTGTGTGAGTGCATTTGTATATGTCTGGCAATGAAACCTTGTCTTCTGAAAATTAGTGAATCCTTTTTTTTTTTATTTGTTACAAGATTTGTAAATAAGAGCTGTACTTAAGTCTGTTTACCATGAACATGTTGCAGCAAACCTTATACACCTAATTCCTATGAGACTTAAGGAAAGACTAAGACTTACCAGGTTAAGCAGCAGCCAAGTTCTCTGTAATTGTTTGTCTTGATTCATTCATTATGCCAGCTCTAAAACTCCCAGTCTTCTTTTAGTCCTTAATCTTTTCTGTTCTTTTTTTTCCTTTTTTTATTTTAGAATTTTTTTTTATTGTGAGAATACCGTACAGAGGAGTTACAATTACATGGGCAAGATAACGAGTACATTTCTTATCAAGCATTGTTGAATCCTCTTTATTTCCCCTTCCCATCTAATCGTTTTTGTTCTAAGCAGGAAGGGTAAAAGAGGAACCTGTTTAACTGTATGAATTCATTAGTCCGTGGCTGAAACCAGGCCTCCTTTTTTTCATTCATCCTGCCACGTCACTAGATACATGATCAGACATGGGAGGTTGGGCATTCTTGCAGTACCTTAACAGTGCTGAAATCTACAGCATGGTACTAAGGAAGTTAAAGTTTGAATGTAACCACTTTATTTAAAAGTTTTTTCCCTTTACTTTAAATGAAATGGGGTTGAAGTGAACATGATTTTGTTAACAATAGGTACAACATGAATTGGTAGAATTTGTGTCATGATCTTTTGTGATACTTAATTTTTACATATCCCAGTCACTGTATGTATTTGCATAAACAAAACAAATTCCTGCTTTGTTTTTATTGAAAGGTTTCCAGGACTATGTGTCTGCTCCTGAGCTTTATTTTAAGTATGTGTATCCTTTGCTTGTATTTAGTATTAAAAAGAAAAAGAACCCCCCCCCAAATATGCACTTAAATAAACTCTTTCATTAGTCCTGTGTGCTAGAATTGTCTTTATATTTAAGGAAAACACATCTTAGAGAAGCTAGGTAACTTACCCAAGGTCATATAGCAAATTGGAGAAAGAAAGCATTTAAACCAAGATCTATGGCCTGTAGTTCTTCCAAAACTTACCTTTGTTATTGTCTTACTTTTACCAATCACCTGTTAGGTTTGTATGTTCAAAGGAATTCTAAGTCCTTGAAACTGATCTCTTGGGCTCTTTTTTCTTGATTTAATATCTATGTGGCTAAAAGGTTAAAGAGAGGGATTTTCTTACTGAGATGTGAAAACTGTCTTGTTTAGATTCTGTGTACCTTCTGACTAGCTGAAAAAAAAATACTTCTCATTGGAGAATCCACTTGTGCCACGATTCCTGTAATACTGTAATTGTTTCTGCTGTTGTTTATAGTCTGAGTTCTAGTCACAGTGTGGCCCTCTGCCAGCTCTGGGATTCCATATCTGAGGAAGAAGGGAATCAAGCAGCAGGCATGAATCCTAGGAGCTAGACTGTGGCCTTTGTGAAGGGTCAAACTGTTTTGTGCCTATGATTGCAGAGTACCTACCAGATTCTAAGCACAGTCCAGGGATCATTTGACATAATCCTACCACAGCCCTTTGAGGGAGGCACTGCTATTACTTTTACTTCATGGATGAGAAATTTGAGACTCTGAAAAGGTCAGTCACTTCATCTGATATCCTACAGCCAGTTAATGGCCAAGCAGGGATTCAAACCCAGCCACCTTAGCTTAGGAATTTATACCTTAACCACTTAATATATCAGCTCTGATGCTAATCAAATTACTCATCCTCACACTGTGCAGAGAGGCTGCTCTCTATGCAAATGTACAGACAAGTACATAGAAAGCAAAAATGAGATTCCACTTCTGGTACTATTGGTAATATTTCTCTTTTGATGATATAGTCTTCAACTCTCCTCATTTTTCAGGTACCTCTCGCTTGAAGCATTTTGCCCTAGAGAGTGAGGCAGACTGATGACCCAGGGCTGCTTGGACTCACCGTTAGTGACGCTGCAGAACCTTTAAATGATCCCCAAGCAGCCAGATCTTGTTCAGCAAAGGGAGAAAAACAAAGAATTTTCTTGGCTGTGTTTTGTAGTTTCCATTAGCTTAACTGTCATCAAGAACAATGCTGAGTCAGGACCTGAATTATCTTTTCCTCTGCTTGGGTTCTTGCCTTTGGCTTGCCGCCATTCTCTGTGTGCCACAAAGCATGAAGACAGGCCTCCACCACGTCTATCTCTTAGAAAGGTGATAGCATATATTTTGTAATGGGGGGTGGTGGGCAATAGAGCATATGAACTAGGAATGTCCTTGAGTATATTATTTTATCCAGAGCCTTGCTTTCTTCCTCTGTTCAGTACAGATGTTAATGCTGCCTCACTTTGTGGTCAGGGCTGTGGTCAGGATGAAATGAGACAAACCCGAGCACCCACACTAGGCTGTAGGGAACTCTACTTTTCTGCTCCTCCGGTCATCCCAGGGTTGCTGGTGAGGCTTCCCGACCTCTTTCTCTGCCTTACCTTACCAGGGCCCGGGGAACTCTGGGTCATGTAATCTATTGGGTTTCCTGTATAGGGGGCTAGCTCTTTCTCAAATGCCCAAAATTAGCTGTGAAATTGGTCTGTCCTCCTTTTCATCAAGAACTTAGCAAAAAGTCAAAGTACAGGACCCCTTTGAAGAATGTATTTGTGGGGCCGGGAAGGTGGTTCAGTGGTAGAGTGCTTGCCTCGCATGGATGGGGCCCTGGGTTCGATTCTTCAGCAGCACATAAACAGAAAAGGCCGGAAATGGCACAATGGCTCAAGTGGTAGAGCACTATCCTTGAGCTGAAGAGCTCAGGGACAGCACCCAGGCCTAGAGTTCAAGTCCTGTGACCCCCCCCACCCCCCCCCACACAAAAGAAGAATGTATTTGCATTTATACTTTTTTCTTCGTTACTTCTTTCCCACCAAGTCCAGGCAGGTTTTGTTTTTTTTTTAAATTTATTTATTTATTTTTGTTTTTGTGAACATACTGTACAGAGGGGTTACAATTACATGGGCAAGATAATGAATACATTTCTTATCAAGCATTGCAGCCTCCTCCTTTGTTTATCCTTCACATTCCTTCCCAGCCTCCCCCCTCCCCCCCCTCCCCCCGCCCCCACCCAATCCTCCTTCCCCCCCCCCCCCCAAGCCCAGGCAGTTTTTAACCCTGCAGGAAAGGCACATTTTGGAATGACAAAGTCATCACCTACCATGCATGCATTCTTGCAAATCTTTTTGTTAATGTAAGGAGAGGCTTTGGAAACTTACAACCCAAATACTGACCCCCTACTTTGGTGTGTTCTGCTATTTCTAGTGTCTGGCCGTAGAAGCTTGCCTTTATTTCATGGAAAATGTTAAACAACTTAATACTCTTGGTTGTGTGGCTAATATCTGTACAGCTTGGTTGTTTTAGACTGCAAGGAGCCTAAGTGTATCAGTTTTGGCACGTGTCTGTCTGCTATACAGTAGGCACTCTATTCACGCTTTCCAATGGATACTGTGTCTTACCCAAGCAAGTATGTTCTGACTTCTTAAATATCTATATGGTAGTTTTATAATGGTAGTTTTCTGTACAAACGAAATTATTTAGACTTTAAATTATTGCTTGATTTTTTTTTTTTTTTGGTCTGGTCTTGGGGCTTGAACTCTGGGCCTGGGCGCTGTCCCTCAGCTCTTCAGCTCAAGGCTAGCACTTTACCACTTGAGCCACAGCGCCACTTCCAGCTTTTTTCTTTTTGCTTATGTGCCGCTGAGGAATTGAACCCAAAGCCTCCTGCATGCAAGGCAAGCGCTCTACCACCTAGCCACCTTCCCAGCCCCTATTGCTTGATTTTTTAAAATTAGGACTTAAAAAACTTTTAAAGCTCTTAAGGTTAGATTGCAAATCTTAGTATTTTGTTTATAAGCTCAACAAGTTATAACAACTACTTTTAAGAGGAATTTGGCAAGTATTTGGGCCAATTTACAATGTTCAAACTCCTTTTAAACTGCTTTTATAAATTTAATATATTCAATTTCCTTTTAAATACTATTATTGTCTGACTTATAAAAGCTTTCTGAATCCTTAAGTAACTTTCTAAATCCAATATATGAAATTATATAGTCAATCCTTAGTTCTTAAAAATATTCAGTTCTGCGAAGAACCTATTAAGATTTAAACTTAACAGCCACAGGTATAAATCGATAATCTATTTTTAAATTAAAATGACAAAGCTGACCTGACCTCTTATTCGATCAGGCTAAATCTCTTAAATACTGTAAGTACATAAAATGTTAAAACTTCACAGTTAGGTATAGTGGCACACACTGTGGCTCAGCACTTGGGAGGCTGAAGTAGAGAGATCTCATTTGAGGCCAGTCTGAGGAACATAGTGAAACTGTCTCAAAAATAAAAAAAAAAGAAAATCACAGAATCCTTAACCTGAAAAATATTATGCATTTTAGTCCTTTACTATTCCTACATTTTTTTTTTTGTCAGTCATGGGACTTGAACTCTGGGCCTGGGCGCTGTCCCTGAGCTCTTCAGCTCAAGGCTAACCCTCTACCATCTGAACCACAGCATCACTTCACGTTTTCTGGTGGTTTTTATTGGAGATAAGTCTCTTGGACTTTCCTGCCCAGGCTGGCTTTGAACTACAATCCTCAGATCTCAGCCTCCTGTGTAACTAGGATTACAGGCATGAGCCACTGGTGCCCAGCTTCTGCATTTATTTTTAAATTATCCTGAAGCTGAAAGATTCTAATGCACCAAGAAAACCATTCCATAGCAGCTTGTCCTGAACCCTATTCCATCTCTTCCTTTTTTCCCCCCTGTATGTTTGTTCTCCAGTAAACCTGATTACATTTCAGTGAAGGTCTTGTCATCTGCTGCTTCTATGAACTCTATGGGACTTTGGTTTTCTTTACTTATAAAAGAATAGGATGAGTTTAGATGATCACTAAAGTCATAGAGATTTGTATGTACTGGAATCATGTTGAACTTCTTACTTCTCTATTTCCCTAATATTCTTTTTTTTTTTTGCCAGTCATGGGCTGTTCCTCAGCTCTTCAGCTCAAGGCTAGCACTCTACCACTTGAGCCACAGCGCCACTTCTGGCTTTTTTTCTGCTTATGTGGTGCTGAGGAATCGAACCCAAGGCCTCATGCATGCAAGGCAAGCGCTCTACCACTGAGCCACCTTCCCAGCCCTTCCCTAATATTCTTACACAGTGCTGGTATTTAAACTTTTTGTGTTAAATTATCCATTATGCTGCAATGAATATTGGTTTCCAATAATTCTCTCAAAGACTGTTATTGTGCATTGTTGATAGTAAAAGCAAGTCTTTATGGAAAGCACAGAGCATAAAGTAAAATGTGAAAAAAATTTAATTTAGAAAAAAATCTTAATTCATATTTTTAAGTTATTTGCAAACATAGCTTTCCATTTAGAACAATATGATTGAACAAAAGCACTGCAAAACAGACCATCTGCTCATATAAAGTTATCATCAGAGAATGCCCATTGTTGTATATGTGCATTCTCAGGCTGCTTTTCTTAAAATGTCACTCATTTATTTGATGGACTTTAGTGATGTTTATACATTTTGACCTCTGAGCCACAAGCAGTCAAGAGGCCAAATTTGAAATACCTATGAATAGTTTAAAACCAGGAAGAACTATTTGAAAAGTACATGTTCTCATTTGCTTAAAACATGGTCACTGATTGATGGGTTATATCATTGCTGCTCTTTCTCAGATTGGGATGAATTGATGTAGTAGTCAGGTTTTTGTTAGTATAACAAAATACCTAACACAGGTTTGGAGGTTTACCATTCAAATGGCTTGGTGAAGACTGGTGAGTGTGGTAAATTGGAGGGAAGATGGTAGAATATATGAGAGGAAAGATTATACGGCAAGAGATCTAGATGGGGTAGACTTACCTCTTTTGAGTATAATTGAATATTATTCAGCAAGAAAACTGAATGATCACCAATGCATAACATATCACAGATGAATCTCAAATATTATGCTATGTGAAAGAAGCTAGTCAAAAGACACTACATATAAATTATTTTAATGAAATGTCTAGAAAGGGGAAATTTATAGAGACAGAAAGTAGATCAGGGTATGAGATTCAATTAACTGTAAGAGAGAAGCATCTTATTGGAAGGATGAAAATATCCAGAGCTGACTGCCAAACTTCAACCAAGATGCAGTGAATGTTTTGTGGAAAACATTTAAGTATATAAGACACTGTGCAGTTCTAAAGCTATATAATAAGGTCCATCGAGAAGTCTAGCATTTATTCCCATTCCTCATCATCTCCTCCCATTCTTCTTTTGATAAGCAGCTGTTTTGAATTATCCTTCACTCTTTTCTTTTCCCCTTTTTTAAAAAAGTAAACATCCCCACCCTCTATATTGGGACTTGAGCTGTCATTTGGCATTTTGCTCAGGACTAGTACTGTACCACTTAAGCCATACCTCCACTTTTGGCTACTTGCTGGTTATTGAAATAAATGTCTCTCGGCAGTGTCTTCCCAGGCTGGCACCAAATCTAGATTCTCAGATCTCAGCCTCCTGAATAATTAGGTTTATAGGCATAAGTGACCAGCTCCCAGCTAACCATTTTTTAAAATCAAGTATTAATAACATGTAAACTATCAGGTCAACTTTCATATTATTTGGAGTTTGACAGCCCTTGATATATTTCTTTCTCTCCTCCAAGATACCATACTATAAAGTATGTTCCTCTCTTCCTTGTTTACATTACTTGCTAATATATCCTGGTGAGTACCATAGTGGTGTTTTTTTTTTCTTTTCCTTTTTGTGTGTGGTGGCATAGTACTCCACTGTGTGGATTCACTATGGTTTATTTAGCCAGATTCTTTTCTTATTTTTTTTTCTTAAATTATTGTAAAGGTGATGAACAGTTACATTAGCCAGATTCTTGATGACAATCATTTGGTGTTTTGCTATTATAATGCTGTAGTGTATAACCTTGAAGTTGAAGTAAACTGAAGGTGCAAACTATGAGCACCCTTTGCATCTGAATAGATTTGTCCTTTGATAAACAAAGCTAGCTATGGCTTATAAAACCAATCTAGTATTGTTTGTCAAGAAATTCTATTTGGAGCACCTATTAGCTTGAATCCATTTCAAAACCAGCCATTCTTTCCCAAGCTGCTAAAATGTTTTAGAAACTAGTCTTTGATAGTAAATACCTGCTTTTTACTGACCATCCCATGTGAATAGTTTAGCACCTACAAATAGTCTATCCATCTGTAATTGGTATTACTAACACTTTCTGTTTTATTGTGCTATTAACTCTGAACAAATTTTTTTACAGGTTAAAGGATGAAAAACTTGGAATCAAAAAATTTATCAAGTCAAATGTCAGGTATCTGGAGTTTGACCAAGCCCTCTCAATGTATTTTTGCAAAGACTTGAAAATATCTGCACTTTTTACTGATTATTTTTTATGCAAGTTATCTGTGTCCACTAGAGAAGAATTAGGGAGTTCAGGCAAGCAGAATAAAAAACATAGTTATAATATTAATCCTCAGAGATAACTAGTATTAGCATTTGGATACACACTGTTCTAGACTTTTTCAATGACCAGAAACAAGCTCTCTTTCCCGAATACAAATGCCATTATTGTTTCCTTATTTCTGACACCTATGTATAGTTCAGGGAATGTTCATCTTATTTATTTATTTATTTATTTATTTATTTATTTATTTATTTATTTATATAGTTATTTATTTTGTCATTATGGGGCTTGAACTCTAGGCCTGGGAGCTGTCCTTCAGCTTTTCAGCTCAAGGCAAGCATTCTACCACTTGAGCCACAGCGCCACTTCTGGTTTTCTGATGGTTAATTGGAGATAAGGGTCCCTTGGAATTTCCTGCCCAAGCTAGCTTTGAAGTGCGATCCTCAGAACTCAGCTTCCTGAGTAGCTAGGATTATAGGCATGAGCCACTGATGCCTGGCTTCTTTTTAATGTTTTTAATCCTTTTATTTTGTTGGTTATGAAGCACATGACATTTTTTTCCCTGTCTCTTCATCTAAGTTAGTTCTTTATATTCCTTGTAGTGGTTACCTTAGAAATAGAAAATCATGTGACTTGTTCTGGATAAATAAATTAAAGCCTTCTAAAATTGTTTCTTTGGTTTTCCAAGTCCTTGAGCTGCCCTTGTGTGTTTGACCAAGAGCAGTTTGCTGATTCACAAAGGATAATCACTGTAGAGACCTGCTATTGGAGATTGGTGTGTCTCCATGATCATTGTCCTCATATCCAAAAGGTTGGTGGGGAAAAATAATGGAAAGGTTTAAATATCTGGATGATTCAGTACCATGGACACACACACACACACACACACACACACACACAGACTGACTGAACTTAAAATTTTCTTTTTGTTATTGTTATTGTTGTTGTTGGTGGTGATGTTTCTGTTTTTGCTTTTTTTTCCCTCCCAGTCCTGGTGCTTGAACTCAAGGCCTGGGCACTCTCCCTGGGTTTCTTTTTGCTTAAGGCTAGCCTTCTACCATTTGAGCCACAGTGCCAATTCTGGCTTTTTCTGTTTAGGTGGTACTGAGGAACCGAACCCAGGGTTTCATGCATGCTAGGCACTAAACCACAGTCCCAGTCCTGAACTTAAAATTGTCTATGTGGGTTGATTTTGACATTTTGTAACTCAGTGTTGATTATCTATGTTGGAGGAGGGTAGTTTCCCCCTAACATGGGTCATTAGAATCAAGGGCCACATGAAAGTACTTTAATTGACCATATTTTATTTATTTTCTTTTTAGAAACTTATGAAAACCAAAACTACTGACAAGTAGTCAGTTCTATAAGGAGTATAAGGAAGAGAAAAGAGACCAGATAGAAAGGAAGAAGGGAAAGTAAAAAAGACAGAAGGTCAAGGGGTGGGAGAAGGGGCTGAAGACAGAAGAGGAATATATGCAGAAGAAGAGAAGTTTATTGGAACACTTGTTCTTAAGGCTTGAACTCAAGATCTTGTGATTTCTCTTGGCTGTTTTGCTCATAACTGATTTCTACCATGTGAGCCATACTTCCATTCTATCATTTGCTGATTAATTGTAGGTGGAGTTTTGAGGACCTTTCTGTCTAAGCTGGTTTCTTTCTCTTTCTTTCTTTCATTTATTTATTTATTTTTTGTTGGTCATGGGGCCTGAACTCCAGGCCTGGGAGCTGTCCCTCAGCTCTTTAGCTCAAGGCTAGCACGCTACCACTTGAGCCATAGCGCCACTTCCAGGTTTTTCTGTTAATGTGGTGCTGAGGAATTGAACCCAGGGCCTCATGCATGCTAGGCAAGCACTCTACCACTGAGCCACCTTCCCAGCCCCCAAATAAGCTAGTTTCAAATATCATTCTCCTAGGTTTCAGCCTACTGAGTGTGGGTCACTGATATCTGGCTTAGAAAAATCTGTTAAGAGAACAATTTTGTAGAATCAAAAGTTTGGGTTTTCTAAGAGTCTAGCTCAGTAGTAACACTCCTTAGTACATAGACTAAATGAATACTCATGTTGGGGTGACTGGACATTTGTTGCAGCATATTTATAATAGCAAAACACTGTTTTTTGGTTTTTTTTTTCGGTAGTACTGGTGGTTGAACTCCATGTCTTACACTTAGCAAGTACTCTACAACTTGAGCCCCACTTCTAGCTATAGAAAAAAAATTAGCTTTTTCTTAGAGAGGGTCCTGCAATTTTTTCCTGGGATGGCCTTAGATCATGATTAGCCTATCTATGCCACCTACGTAGCTGAGGTTATTGGTATGAAACATCACACCCTACAGGGTGTTTGCTTTGCATGCATGAAGGACTGGGTTGGATTGCTGGCACTGCAAAAACAAAAACAAACAATATAATAAAAAGATCTAAACAACTTAAATATATAACAGTAGAAAAATGGTTAAGTAAAAACAAAGAAAGTTTGGACAAATGGGATTGCATGAAGTTGCAGAGCTTCTGCATGGCAAAGGACGTAGCTAGCAAGATCAACAGAAAACTCATGGATTGGGAGAAAATCTTCACTAACCATACTACGGACAAGGGTCTCATATCTAAAATATATTTGGAACTCAAAAAATTAAATCTCGCAACAACAAATCCTCAAAGAAACAACTGCCCAATAAATAAGTGGACTACAGACTTACAAAGAAACTTCTCTGAAGAGAAAAGAAGGATGGCCAATAGACACATAAAGAAATGCTCAACCTCTCTAGCCATAAAAAATGCAAATCAAAACAACATTGAGATACCCCTTACCCCAGTTAGAATGGCTATAATCAAGAACTCTAATAACAGCAGATGCTAGAGGGGATGTGGACAGAAAGGAACCCTACTGCATTGTTGGTGGGAGTGTAAACTTGTTCAACCACTTTGGAAAGTAGTATGGAGGTTCCTCAAAAGACTTCACATAGAGCTCCCCTATGACCCAGCAATCCCACTTTTGGGCATTTACCCAAATGTTTACAAACAAGCCCACACTAAAGCTACCAGCACAACTATGTTTACTGCAGCATTATTTACCATAGCTAAGATATGTGACCAACCCAGATGCCCTCAGTAGATGAATGGATCAAGAAAATGTGGTATATATACACAATGGAATTCTATGCCTCCATTAGAAAGAATGACATTACCCCATTTGTTAGGAAATGGAAAGACTTGGAAAAAATTGTATTAAGTGAAGTAAGCCAGGCCCAAAGAAACATAGGTCCCATGGCTTCCCTTATTTATAATAACTAGTATATGTCTGAGACAAGCAGAAATGGTCAGATAAGATGATGCTAGGCGAAATGAACCTCAAGATAAGCACACAAGTGTTTTTTTCTTTCTTTCTATTGTTTCTAACATATTTATAAAATGATTGTTTTGTTGCTTTGTATGTCCCTCCCCCATGGTATAACCCCTGTTTTCACTGTATTTGATGTTGGTATAATTTGTGGAGGGGAAGGGAAAAGAAAAAATGTTCAAATAGGGATATAGGTGGACTCATTGCAACAATGAGATGTACGAGATGGTATATTGAAAAATGAACTTTACAACTTTGGCAGTGGTGGGGGTGCTGGGGGGTAGTGTAGTCGTGGAGATGGGAGGTCAGGGATGGTAGAGGGAAAACAAAGGAGTAGGCAACAATGCTTGATAAGAAATGTACTTATTACCTTGCTCATGTAATTGTAACCCCTCTGTATGGTATTTTCACAATAAAAAAGAAAAATTGTTAAGTAAAAGTATTTTCATTCAGTAGACTCTTGATGGATATTAAAAGAATATGATAGAATTTTATATATAAAGAAGTGGGTAAAATATACACAATTGTTATTGATTTGAAAAATACGTTGTAGACTATTATGTGTAGTGTGATTTCATTTTATAAAACAAAAAAATGTGTACACATAAAAAAAACAATAAATAGGGCTGGGAAGGTGGCTCAGTGGTAGAGCACTTGCCTTGCATACATGAGGCCGTGGGTTCGATTCCGCAGCACCACATAAGCAAAAAGAAAAAAGCCGGAAGTGGCGCTGTGGGTCAAAGTGGTAGAGCGCTAGCCTTGAGCTGAAGAGCTGAGAGACAGCGCCCAGGCCCAGAGTTCAGGTCCCGTGACCGGACTCAAAACAAAACAAAACAATAAATATGAAGACATAGTAAACCGCTAATAGTTTTAGATGGGAAAGTTCGAATTGTTCTCATGACATGTGTTATAAAGTGAGAGAATAACTAAATAATTACGAAAGTGAGAGAATGTATTGCGAAGACATTTCACTCTGGAATTGGACTATTCAGAGTTCTAACAGGCATCCAGCAAAGTTCAGTTTTGGACTAGGCAAGCCTTGAGTTTGGGTATCTAATTTCTAGATAACAGAGCTGACCCATGTAATTTTATTCTTTATATCAATAAACAATTTCCATTAGAAACTGTGGGATTCTGGGGTAAGTCTTGGAAAGAGAAATCTCATTTATATTTTGGAGATAATGATAATCCTCTCCTTAAATGACTGTTTTGAGTATAGATATGTATATGTATGTATGTGTGTGTGTGTATATATATATATATATATATATATATATATATATTCATATATCTCCTAGTTCAACGTTGACCTTACAATTCATAAACAGTAGCCTGTACTGTTGTTAATATTTTGGAGGAGTTCATGATCAATTTCACATTTTCCTAGGCTTTCATTTTCTTTATTTATGCCTCCTATCCTTGCAGCCAGGAAAGTAATTTGATCTGTAGAACTGGGAGCAGACAAATTTACCCAAGATTTTACGTTAGGCCATCACAGCTTATATTTTAAGTCTATAGAAAAAAGAATGTTTTCTGTATTCTGATTGCCCTCAGCACAGCTCAGTTACTTATCTTACAATTTGTATTAGTCATTAAGACATCCCCTGAAAATATCTATTCATTTCCTGAATATAGACTTTTAATTTAAAAAAAAGTCCTACATATTTTTGACATTTATTTTATTTTATTATTTTTAAATGAAGTAACTTTCAGTACATTAAATTTATTCTGAGAGATGACATTAGGCCATGTTCTTGTGTCTGTTCTCTTGAATAGATTTAATGTACTTTCACATTCTTAAAATGTTTTATAATAGCTTCATAATTATAACTGATGCTTTTAAAATGTGTTGCCTTCTCAAAAAAAGTGAATCTGACTTGCAATTTTTAAAAATGATTTTTCTAGTTCCTTAATGCTTCAGTTTCCCCAGCTTATAGGAAGGAAAGGTCAAGTCACACCAACAGCCAGTTTAGCTGTAAGAATTCTGAGAGCCAGGCAGCATTTGTACATGGCTAATATTGCTTGGCAGAAAAGAGGCTGCTGGGTTTCTTGTATTTATTTAATAATTTAATTTAATAATTGAGAAAACCATGTACTTAAAAATATTGCACTTCAGTGGAGAAATGTAAATAGTACATTTGCATTTCTGAAATAATGTTTCTGTTTCACAGAGGACCAAGGACCATTAAGTGTAATAATAATTCAGTGTTCTCTCTACAGTATTATGAACCTCAGATGCATAATCATCGGTTTCATGCTCAAAACAAAGAAGCAAGACACCATATATGGCACAAATGCTGTTTCTTACACTCTTAGCCCCTTCCCCTACCCATCCTCATCTCCTATCCATGATGGACATCACTAATCATTTAGCAAATATTTTTATCACTGAGCTGAGGCATGACCTCAGAATTTATTTAAAAATACACTGTTTCAGGCATTTACTTATTGTCAACTGCTTTAAAGGAGGAAACATATCAAACTTCTAGGATTTATAAAGATATTGTCAATATTACTCCTAAATCAGTTGGCTCGACTTTTAAGATTCAGCCCAATTATTATGGACATAATATAAATAAAAATAGTATCCTTGCTGGGTGCCGATGGCTCCAGCCTGTAATCTTAGCTACTCAGGAGGCTGAGATCTGAGGATCACAGTTCAAAGACAACCTGGGTAGGAAAGTCCCTGAATCTCTTATCTCCAATAAACCACCAAAAAAACAGGAGTGGCACTGTGGCTCAAGTGGTAGAACACTAGCCTTGAGCTGAAGAGCTGAGGATAGCCCCCAAGCCCAGAGTCCAAGCCCCATGACTGCAAAAAAAATAGTATACTTTTGACCAAGACTTTTACTTTTCAAACTATTATCTTAGCATGTTTAAACAATTCTATTAGGAAAATACAATATACAAGTCGTGATATAAGCTGAATTTGTGAAGTAGCTGACATTCATGCAGAACCATATCAATAAGTGTGAATGTGTCCAAAACTTCTCCTGCTTTGAAACGATTTCTTACTGATCTTGGTTCTTTTCCATCATCTCAGCATACAGTATAGTTGTTTTCTGCCCCATCAAATTTCATTACCATATTCCAGTGTTAGGGCAGATGGAGAGATCTGTGCCCAGGCATAATTTTGGAGATCTTCCCTGCCTATGTACTACTGCTGAGAGGTTTAATAAGTTGGGGTTATTTAGCGAGGAAGAATAACTAAATCTGATTCTCATGCTACATATCAAGCACAGGTATAAGCACCTCAGATATATCTCTGGCAATGTAGGCAGGTAAATGGCACTTGGGAGTTATGAAAGTGTTTTCTCTTTTTCTCCCAACCTCTGCTGACATTGTTTCAGCATTTTCAACCACTGGCAATGTTCCAGACTAGACACTAAGGATACAGGAACTATTCTCTTTCTCTTTGCTATATCCTTTTCAGGCTCCTTTGATAAGTACAAAAATGAAGTTGAGAAGAGCAGGGAGTAATGTACAAGTCCCTCCAGCATATTCCTTAGGATTTGCACTGGTGACAGTTTTCACTGTAACAATGTTGACTTGATGTTATTTATACTATGAGGAAAAGAAAAAAAAACAGTTTAGGAATAAGAAGAATAACAGAAGAGATTATAACAGCACAATGAGACCCATTTGTACAATTTATATATGGTATGAAAAAGAAGCAATACAAAATCAACATATGAAATGCAAACAGAAAATGGTCAGAATACAGTCCAATTTTTATGTTTTAAATAATTCTTCTTCTCCTTCTTCTTCTTTCTTCTTCTTCTTCTTCTTCTTCTTCTTCTTCTTCTTCTTCTTCTTCTTCTTCTTCTTCTTCTTCTTCTTCTTCTTCTTCTTCTTCTTCCTCTTCTTCTTCTTCCTCTTCCTCTTCTTCCTCTTCCTCTTCCTCTTCTTCCTCTTCCTCTTCTTCCTCTTCCTCCTCTTCCTCCTCCTCCTCCTCCTCCTCCTCCTCCTCCTCCTCCTCCTCCTCCTCCTCCTCCTCCTCCTCCTCCTCCTCCATAGGGTCTTTCTTTTTTCCCTAGACTGACCTTAACTTATAATCCTCCTGCCTCAATTTCTGAGTGCTAGGATTACAGGCTCACCATACTTTACATTACATACTTTACATTACCACCTCACCATACTTAAGGTTTTTATTTTTAGATACTTGCTTTTGTACCAATTACTGGGACCCTGTAGAGCCCGGTTAAGCTCTACTTCTTGTCTCAAATGTTTCAGTTTAGTTTCAGGCTAAGTCTCTGTTTGGCTTCTATGCAAATGTATGCCCTACCTAGTCACAACTTTGTGACATGATCCAGGTAAAGGTGGCCCGACATATGTGTCCATTGTCTGTGTCCTTCTGTAAGAGTGGCCAGCTCCTTCTTGTTTGTTATGCTCAAGTGTACTCTGGTAGTCTAAGGCTAGAAATAGGCATCTCAATTTGGAGTTTCTAGGGCAGCTCAATTCTTTTTTAGTTTTTTAAAATACATTTTTATTATAAAAATACTGTACAGAGGGGTTACAATTACATGAGCAAAGTAATGAGTACATTTCCTATCAAGCATTGTTACCTCCTCCTTTGTTTTTCCCCTACCATCCCTTCCCTCCCATCTCCACAACTAAACTCTCCCCTTCCCCCCTTCCCCTCTCCACACTTAAATTGTAAAGTTCATTTTTCAACATAGTGTCTTGTACATCTTATTGTTACAATGGGTCAACCTGTATCCCTATTTAAGAATTTTGTTTTCTTCCCTTTCCCTCCCCAAGTTACAGAAGTGTATATACAAGATGCAGGGCACTGACATCAAATATAGTGAAAACAAGGGTTATACTGTGGGGAAGGAACCTACAAAGAAACAAAAAAATCACATGGTACATTATAAATACATTAGGAACAAAAGCAAGCAAGAAAAAAAACCCACTTCATCTTATATGGTGATATGTACATAGCTTTTGAACTTTTCTGCTTGTTCTAGACATATACTAGTTATTACAAATAAGGGAAACCATGGGACCTATGTTTCTTTGGGCCTGGATTACTTCATTTAATATAATTTTTTCCAAGCCTTTCCATTTCCTAACCTGAGGGGCATCTGGGTTGGTTCCAAATCTTAGCTATGGTAAATAATGCTGCAATAAACATAGTTGTGCTGGTAGCTTTAGTATGGTCTTGTTTGTGGGTAAATGCCCCAAAATGGGATTGCTGGGTCATAGGGGAGCTGTATGTGAAGTCTTTTGAGGAACCTCCACACTGATTTCCAAAGTGGTTGAACAAGTTTACACTCCCACCAACAATGCAGTAAGGTTCCCTTCTGGCCATATCCCTCCAGCATCTGTTGTTATTAGAGTTCTTGAATCTCAATACTGTTTTGATGTGCATTTCTTTTATGGCTAGAAAGGTTGAGCATTTCTTCATATGTCTATCAGCCATGCTTTTTTTTTTGAGATTTTTTTTATTGTGAAAATACTGTACAGAGGTGTTACAATTACATGAGCAAGGTAATGAGTACATTTCTTATCAAGCATTGTTGTCTCCTCCTTTGTTTCCCCTTCCCATCCCTTCCCACCTGCGATTCCACCCCCCTGGGCCCCACGTGCCACCCCACCCCCCAGCACCAAAGTTGTAAAGTTCATTTTTTTGACATAACGTCTTGAACATCTCATTGTTGCAGTGGGTCCACCTGTATCCCTATTTAAACAATTTATTTTTCCCTTCCCCTCCCCAAATTATACCAACATCAAATACAGTGAAAACAGGAGTTATACCGTGGGAGAAGGACATACAAAGCAACAAAAAATCATTTTATAAATGTCTTAGAAACAATAGCAAGAAAGAAAAACCATTTGAGTCCTTATCTTGGGGTTCATTTCGCCTAACATCATCTTATCTGATCGTTTCTGCTTGTCTCAGACATATACTAGTTATTGAAAATAAGGAAAACCATGGGATCTAGGTTTCTTTGGGCCTGGCTTACTTCACTTAATATAATTTTTTCCAAGTCCTTCCATTTCCTAACAAATGGGGCAATGTCATTCTTTCTGATGGAAGCATAGAATTCCATTGTGTATATTTACCACATTTTCTTGATCCATTCATCTACTGAGGGGCATCTGGGTTGATTACATATCTTAGCTATGGTAAATAATGCTGCAGTAAACATAGTGGTGCTGGTAGTTTTAGTATGGTCTTGTTTGTGATAATTTGGGTAAATGCCCAAAAGTGTAATTGCTGGGTCTTCGGGGAGCTCTATGTGGAGTCTTTTGAGGAACCTCCATACTACTTTCCAAAGTGGTTGAACAAGTTTACACTCCCACCAACAATACAGTAAGGTTCCCTTCTGTCCACATCCCCTCCAGCATCTGTTGTTATTAGAGTTCTTGATTCTAGCCATTCTAACTGGGGTGAGGTGGTATCTCATTGTTGTTTTGATTTGCATTTTTTTATGGCTAGAGAGGTCGAGCATTTCTTCATGTGTCTATTGGCCATTTTTATTTTCTTCTCAGAGAAGTTTTTCTTTAAGTCTTTAGCCCACTTGTTTATTGGGCAGTTGTTTCTTTGAGGATTTGTTGTTGGGGGATTTAATTTTTTGAGTTCCAAGTATATTTTAGATATGAGACCTTCGTCCATTTTATGGCTAGTGAAGACCTTCTCCCAATCTGTGGGCTTTCTATTGATCTTGCTAACTATGTCCTTTGCCATGAAGAAGCTCTGCAGCTTCATGCAATCCCATTTGTCCAAACTTTCTTTGATTTGTTGTGATTCTGGGTCTCTATTGAGAAAATTTTGGCCTGTGCCTAGAATACCTAGAGTTTCTCTTGTTCCTGGTTTTTTTTTGGGGGGGGTCTGGTCGTGGGGCCTGAACTCTGGGCCTGGGCGCTGTCCCTCAGCTCTTCAGCTCAAGGCTAGCGCTCTACCACTTGAGCCACAACACCTATTCCGGCTTTTTTTCTTTTTGCTTATGTGGTGCAGAGGAATCGAACCCAGGGCCTCAGGCATGCAAGGCAAGTGCTCTACCACTATGCCACCTTCCTAGCCCCTCCTATTCCTTCTTGTAATGTTTTCAGGGTGTCTGCTTTGACTCCAAGGTCTTTGATCCATTTGGAGTTGATTTTGGTGCAGGGTGATATATAAGGATGTAGCTTTACTTTTCTACAGGTGAATAACCAATTTTGCCGGCACCACTTACTGAAGAGGCTGTCTTTCTTCTATTCTATTTTTTTAGTTCCCTTATCGAAGATTAGGTGGCTATAGGTCTGTGGGTTCATTTTTGGGTTTTAAGTTCTTTTCCATTGGTCCTCAGGTCTGTTCTTGTGTCAGTACCAAGCTGTTTTGATTACTGTGGCTTTGAAATTTGGTATTGATATTCCTCTAGCACTGTTCTTTCTGTTCAGGATTGTTTTTGCTATTCTGGATCTTTAATTATTCCCTATGAATTTTTGGATTTTTCTTCTATTTCATTGAAGAATGAGGTTGAAAAGTATCACATTGAGTTTGTAGATAGCCTTGGGAAGTATTGCCATTTTCAAGATGTTGATCCTTCTGATCTGGATCATGGGAGGTTTTTCCACTTCCTAAGTTCTGCTTTGATTTTCTTTTTCAGGTTTTTAAAAATTTCATCATAGAGGTCCTTCACTTCTTTAGTTAAGTTAATCCTAGGTATTTTATTTTTTGTGGGGATATTACAAAGGGAGTTGCTTTCCTGATTTCAGTCACACTCTTCTCATTGTTGGCATACAGAAAAGCCATTTGGTGAAGCCTGCTACTTTGCCAAAGTTTTGAATCAGCTTGAGTAATTTGGGAGTGGAGTCTGTGGGATTCTTTAAATACAAGATAATGTCATCTACAAAGAGGGAGAGTTTTACTTCAGTTTTCCCTATTTGGATCTCCTTTATGTTTGCATCTTGTCTTATTGCTGAAGCTAGACATTCTAATACTAAATTAAAGAGAAGTAGAGAGAGTGGACACCCTTGTCTTGTTCCTGAGTTTAGAGGAAATGGCTTTAGTTTTTCACCATTAAATATAATACGGGCTGTAGGTTTGTCATATACAGCTTTTATTGTATTGAGGAATGTTCCATGGATTCCTAGTTTTTCCAGAACCTTCATCATAAAGGGGTGTTGGATCTTGTCAAATGCTTTTTCTGCATCTATTGAGATAATCATGTGGTTCTAATCCTTGCTCTTGTTGACGTGATTAATTATATTAATTGCATATATTGAACCAGTTTGCTTCCCTGAAATGAATCCTGTTTGATCATGGTGTACGATTTTGTGGATGAATTGTTGAAGTCGATTGGCCAAAATTTTGTTGAGAAGTTTTGCATCAATGTTCATCTTTCTTTGATGAGTCCCTGCCTGGTTTTGGGATGAGGGTTATTATGGCTTCATAGAATGAATTCGGTAGTGAACTTTCTCTTTTAATTTCATTGAAAAGTTGGAGTCTTGGTGTGGGCTCTGCGTTGACGGCCTTGTAGAATTCTGCTGTAAATCCAGCTGGTCCTGGGCTTTTCTTAGTTGCTGTTTCTATTTCGATGTTTGATATGGGTCTGTTAAGTTGGTTTAACTCATCCTGGTTTAGTTTTGGCATGTTGATATTTGCTAGGAAATCAACCATTTCTTCCAGATTCTCAAACTTAATAGCATAAAGTTTTGAGAAGTATTCCTTTATAATGTTCTGAATCTTGGTTGTTTCTGTAGTGATGTTTCCATTCTCATCTCTGAGTCTGTTTATTTGGGTGTGTTCTCTTCTTTTTCTGATAAGATTTGCTAAGGGTCTGTCAATTTTGTTAATTTTTTCGAAGAACCAACTCTTTGTTTTGTTAATTCTTTCTATGTTTTTTTTGGTTTCTAATTCATTTAATTCTGATTTAATTTTAATTATTTCTTTACGTCTACTGGATTGGGGTTTAACTTGCTGCTCTTTTTCTAGGAGATTCAGATGTGTCATTAAATTGTTGGTTTCAGATCTCTCCAATTTGTTGATGTAGGAACTCAGAGCTATGAACTTGCCTCTGGGTACTGCCTGTGTTGTGTCCCAGTGGAGCTGGAAATTTGTGGGTTCATTTTTGTTAAATATCATGAACATTTGAATTTCCTTTCTAATCTCTTTCATGACCCACTGGTGATTCAACAGTGTGTTGTTCAGCCTTCATGTGTTATTGGACTTTCTTTGATGGCTTTTGGTGTTGAGTTCTGATTTTATTCCCTTGTGGTCTGAGAGAATGTATGACATAAATTCAATATTTCTAATCTGGATGAATTTGCTTTGTGACGTAAAATGTGTTCTATTTTGGAAAATATTCCATGTGCTGCTGAGAAGAATGTGTATTCTGATGCTGCTGGGTGAAATATTCAGTAGATGTCTGTTAAATCTAGTTGATCTATGCAGTTGTTTAGATCTGTGGTATCTCTGTTGAGTTTTTGCCAGATTGACCTATCCAGCGGGGATACTGGTGTGTTAAAGTCCCCAACAATTAATGGCTTTGGATCTGAGATTTTAGGAAAAGTAGTGTTTCTTGGATAAATTTGGGTGCTCCATTGTTTGGTGAATAGATATTTAGAATTGTAATATCTTCCTGAAGGAGAGATCCCTTAATTTGTATGTAGGGACCTTTTTTTAAATCTCTTCTCACTAATTTTAATTTGAAGTCTATTTTATCTATTAGGATTGTAACGCTCACCTGTTTATGGGGGCCATTTGCTTGGTCAATTTTATTCCAGCCTTTCACTTTCAGAATATGTTTGTTTTTATGGGCAAGGTGTGGCTCTTGAAGGCAGCTTTTTAATCCAACTAGTCAGTCTATATCACTTAATTGGAGATTTAAATCCATTACTATTGAGAGTTAGGACTGAGAAGTTTTTGGTAGTTCCTACCATGTTATTCACCTTCTTGGGGGCTGTGACAACTGGTTTCTTCCTATGGTTTTTGGATTCTCAGTTTTGGTGCGGTTTCTTGGCCTTTATTGTGCTCTTGTCGTTTTTGTTTTTTGTTTTGGGTCGGTCGTGGGGCTTGAAGTCTGGGCTTGGGCACTGTCCTTGTGCTCTTCAACACAGGTGAGCACTCTACTGCTTGACCCACAGCACCACTTCTGGTTTTCTAGTGATTTATTCTCCAATAAGAGTCTCAATAACGTTCCTCCCTGGGCTGACTTTGAACCATGGTTCTCAGATCTCAGCATCCTGCATAGCTAGGATTACAGGTGTGAGCCATCTGCACCCAGATTCTTGTTGCTTTTCTATGTGTAGGACATCTTTTGTAGGGATGGTTTGGTGGAGATATATTGTTTCAGTTTGTCTTTGCTATGAAAGGTTTTTATTTGGCCTTTGTTTATGAAGGAGATTTAGCAGTTTTCTTGGTTGATAGTTGTTTGAGTTTAGGGTGTGGCATGCATAATTCCAGGCTCTTCTTGCTTTAATTGTCTCTGCTGAGAAATCTGAGGTTATTTTAATTGCTTTCCCTTTATAGATGATTTATCTTTTCTCCTTGACAGCTTTAAGGTTCCTTTCCTTGGTCTGAATTGATCCTGTGTGGATTATAATGTGACGGTGGGTTGTTCTGTTCTGGTCTGGTCTATTTGGGCTTCTAAAAGCTTCTTGTCTCTGAATAGGCCTATCTTTTTGCATGTTTGGGAAGTTCTCTGCTAGGATCCTGTTAAATAAATTTCCTAGACCATTAACTTCTGTCTCTAGGTGCTCCTCTACACCCATTATCCTCAGATTAGGCCTTCTGGTGGTGTCTTCTAAATGTTGAATAGATCTATCATATTTCTTGGATTTGTCCTGGATAGTTGTATGTTCTTTCTCTATAATATCTAGGCTGTCTTCAATCCCCAAGATTCGAACTTCTACATGGTCTAATCTACTGTAAAGGTTGGCTTCGATGACCTCAAATTCTTTCCTGGAGCTTTGTTTAAGATCTTGTATGGACTTCTTTACTTCCTTAATTTGTTCAGTGTTTGTTCTTTAATTCATTAGTTGATTGGTTATGGTTTCACTGGACTTCCTTTCCTTCTCACGGGCTCCATTCAGCATTCCCTTTGTAGTCTCTCTGGGGTTCCTTCAACTGTCTGTTTATGGATTCTATGAATGCCTCTATTGATCTTTGTGTCCCGCTCACACAATGCCTGTATTACTCTTTGATTAGCTTCATCACATTCACACAATTTCGGTATTTCTCTTTGACTGTTCTCAGCCTGTTCACGCAATTCCTATATTAATCTTTGATTAGCTTTCTCATGCTCACGAGATTCCTGTATTAATTTTTGGTTATCCACAACATGCTAGCAAAGTTCCTGTATTAATCTTTGGTTAGCCTCTTCTCACTCCCTATCATGCTCACACTGAGTCTTTTGCAGGCTTTCAATCTTTTCATTCACTATGTTTACCAGTAGTGTTTATAGAGCTTTTTGGGAACTCTCCTCTGTATTATTCATTAACCATTCTTTCACCTGGTTATCATGAGTGGGAGTTGAGATACCTGGACTTGACATTTTTCTTGTGTTTTCTCCAGCTTGTTCTGCCCATTTTGTGCTAAAACACTATTTTAAGGCAAGCATCAACCAAAGTCCTGTAGTTGCACAGTCAAATGGCTGCAGATACAATCTAGGTCAACAGATACAATCTTTTCAACATCAAACAATTCTGGATTAATTGGCTAAGAACATCAAAGAGTTATTCAAGTCCTAATCTGCCAGAGGAAATGGATAGAACAGAATGAAAGGAGACAGATAAAGAAACAAGAAAAAATGAAAAAAAATTGAATTTAAAAAATGAAACACTTAAAAATTATGTGAGTATAAACAAATAATACTGATAGAAGAAAAGGATAGGATGAGAAGAGGAGAGAGATAAAAAAGAAAAATAAAAAAGTGAAAATAAAAAAATTTTAAGATGGAATACTTAAAAATTATATACGTATAAAGAAATAATACTACTACTAAAGAAGTTAAGCCTAAGAGGTTGTGTACTGAATAATCAGTTTCTGAATTAAGCATGTACACAATGAAGGATAAGGTCTAATAATGGACCATGAGTATATATCTGGGGATGACAGAACAGCAATTAAGTCATGCCAAAAAAAAAAAAAAGCAAAGCAAAACAAAACAAACAAGCACACACAAATACACACACACCTAAAATAAAAATTATGAAAGAAAAAATAGAAAACAATTAAAAATATAAAATAAAAAAGTAGGTAGAAAAATGAGTTATTTAATTTTTTGTGGGGGGGGGGAGTGGGGGAGATCTTGTATCTCCCCTGTGTCTGTAACCAATCTCTTGGTGAAGTCTCTGGTCTGCCTTACCCAGGACTTTGTGATCCTTCTCCCAGGCTAGTTCAGTGGGAGGGAAATGGCTGTTTCTTCTAACTTGGAGTTTCTGTGATGAGACTAGGTTCTGGGTCGGGTTGAGGCCTATCAGCAATCTGTAGCTTTTCCCTGAAGGGCTAGCTCCTGAGACACTCACAGAGCCCAGTCTGGAGTATATGTTTACTGAGTTTCAATTATTTGTCTTTTACCCCTCCTACTGCTGAGACTGTGGGCCTAGACTGCAGTGGGGAGGGGCAGCCTCTGGCTCTGTTTACCCAGTAAAGAAAGTCACTCCTCTGGGGGCAGAGGTTCCTTTGCTTGGGTGGGGTGACTTTCCCCTGGGTGGAGCTCAGCCTGGCAGGTCAGGTCAGGTCAGCTTTCTGTGGTCTGGTGAATGGCTTCTATTGTCTTCTTCCAAGGCCTGAGTTGGAGCTAGCTGCTGGCTGGGCCTTTGTCAGTATCAAAGATGGAGTTCTTCTCTGGTGGTGGGGGAGGGGCTACCTTCCCACCAGTGCTCTGTACTCATGCAAGTGTCTTGGTTTCTGGGCCATCCCTGGTCTGCCATCAGCAGGATGAAGATTTCTGCTCCTTGTCAGTTCTTGCTGGTGGTGAGTAGAATCTGCTCACATACCATGGAGCCTTTGTCCTGGGCTCTCTCTGTTGATAAGGTGGCTGTGGCATCAGCCACGGCTGAGGTTGCCACTGTGGATGCCGGCAAGTGCTCAGAGTTCTCTCCTTGACCAAGCTGCCTGGATTTTTCCTCTCTGACCAAACTCTCTGTACTGTGATGGCACATTCAGTGTAATTTCCTAGCCTAGGAATGTTCACTGGAACACTAAAACTGCTTTCTATGTGAGATCTTGTTTAGCCTCCAGTTTCTCTTCCACCATCTGGACTCTGCAGCTCAATTCTTTAGGCAATGAAGGTCATATAATGAAGAACACTCATTCTCTTTTATTCTGAAAATTAAAGAGCTTCCTATTAAACTAAATTCTTTACAACAGGACTTTGGATCTAAACTCTCTCTTAATCTTGTGTTTGATAAATAATGAATGGCTCACTGCTTGCCAAAATGAGCAGTAGTCAATGATTAGTAATGTCTCATTTGCATATGAAATTAATATTCCATATGTTGGGTCCAGCCATATATTGGTCAATCCAACAGGAGGAGACATGTTGAAGTTTGTGTTGCAAAATAATATAGTATTGAATCAGAGAAAAATATTTTTGTATCTAGTATATGTATGAGTCAAGCGGAAAAGGTCAGATAATGTGATGTCAGGAAAATGAACCCTTAGATGTGTATTTTAATGTTTTTTCTTTCATGCATGTGTTTCTAACGCATTTATAAGATTATCTCTTTGTTGCTTTGTATGTCCCTCCCCCACAGTATAACCCCTGCTTTCACTATATTTGATGTCAGTATAACTTGTGGAGGAGATGGGGAAAAACCAGTTGTTTAAGGATACAGGTGGACCTGTTGCAACAATGAGAAGTACAAGTTGTCATGTCCAAAAGGAGCTTTACAACGTCGGTGTGGGGGGGGGAGGGGGAAGGGGGGGAAGGAAAAGGATTGGTATTGGGGGGGAGAGGGGAGGCTGGGAAGGGATGTGAAGGGTAAAGAAAGGAGGAGGCTGCAATGCTTGGTAAGAAATGTACGCATTATCCTGCCCATGTAATTGTAACTCCTCTGTACAGTATGTTCACAAATAAAATAAAATTAAATTAAAAAAAAAAGAAAAATATTTTTGTTTTGTTGTGGTTCTGGGGATCAAACTCAGGGCTTTGTACATTCTAGGCAAGACCTTTATTAGTTAGCTATATCCTCAGCCCTACTATTGAGCCAGTATCAGTACTTTGATTTTCTCATGGCTAGTCCTGGAGGCATGAGACACAGACCAAACTTCCATTTTTATTGGTGACTTTGCAATCAAAGACGTTCTGTATCAGGATTCATGAAGGCCATTTCATCATCAGTGAATATTTATTAGGATTCTACTGTGTACATACCACTGTGCGCAGAGCACCTGTGCTAGGAGCTTTCAATGGTTGTTAGGAATATAGGAACAAAATCCACAAAAATTTATGTCTGTTTTAATATAGACTTGTTTTATGGTTGCCAAGTACAGACCAGTGCTTTGAATCCCTCTTACTGCATGACATTTGTCAGCATGTGCCATGTAACCAAAAGGTCCTTCCTCTGAATTTTGGTACTTCATCAATTATGATTAAGTCATTCACCAATAAACTGTTTATAAGCAAAGACTACTTCTGTTTTAGACTTAAACTTAAATTTTTTTTTATCTTTTGTGCCAGTCCTGGGGCTTGAACTCAGGGTGTGGGTATTGTTCTTGACCTTTTTTTGCACAAAGGTAGCACTCTAACACTGAGCCACAGCTCCACTTCTGGCTTTTTTTGTGGCTAATTGGAGATAAGAATCTCACAAACTTTCTTGTTCCAGCTGGTTTTGAACCAAAATTTTCAGATCTCAGCCTCCCAGGTGGCTAGGATTACAGGTATGATCCCACTAGAGCCTGGCTAAAAGCACTCATGCACACACACACACACACACACACACACACACACACACACACACACACACACACACACACACACACACACACCTGAATTCAGAGCTTGGGTGCTATCCCTGAGCTTTTCTTGCTCAAGGATAGTGCTTTACCACTTGAGACACAGCTCTACTTCCAGCTTTTTGGTAGTTTGTGATAAGAGGCTCATAGACTTTCCTGCCTGGGCTAGCTTCAATCCACAATCCTTAGATCTCAGTTTCTTGTATAGGTAGTCTTATAGGCATGGACCATTGGTGCCCAGCTTTCAAAACCAATATTTTTATCAATAAAATGGTTAATACTTGCTTTTACATTTTTTAGCAGATCTTAATAAATAACTTAAAAGCTGAGTCTCATGGCTTAGACAGTGTTAGGCAAACTCCAGCTTGAGTGTTGGTCAGTAATGTCCTTTAATGTTATAGTTATTATATCCTTTATTCTGGTGGTAACATTGAGGATGATAGTTCTAGTTCACAGATGGACCACAGACCATTCAAAGTAGTCAATGTTATTTTGCTATAACAAATAGCCCCAAATATCAGAGGTTTGGCATAACAAAATTTTATTTCTTACTCATATGAAGTCTGCTGTAAGTTTGAGCAATCCTCCAAAGCAGCTGCCCTCTTATGCCTAGTTGTCACTGCAGGATTTTCCAATCTTAGGTGTGTCATGATAATCTGCTCTTCTGTAACCATTGTAAACCGAAGGAAGGAATAAAGGGTGGGAACTGGAGCACTGACAATTGGATGTTTCCATTAATGAAATGTAGTAGAGATGAGTGCACTGCCAAGCTCACAGAAAGATTATGAGTCACATGGCAATGTTCAAACTTAAGAAGTAAGGCGCTATCCTACCATGAGCCTAGAAGTGTTGGATATCTAGATTCTAATGAAAAGAATGCTTGTTTGTTGTCCTATACAAGACCATTAGAAAATCCAGAAGAAGTTTTGTCTCTTTTGATATAAGTATTGAAAAATATGAATGCATGTTCCTGAATGATGGGATAGTGATGAAGCAAGTGTAGGAAATGTATGCATAATATTGAAATGACCATGCTACAAAAATTAAATGTAATTTTTTTTCTGGTCCTGGGCCTTGAACTCTGGATCTGGGCACTGTTCCTTTCATTCATTGCTAGCACTCTTACCACTTAAGCTACTATACCATTCCCACTTTTTCTGTGCTTAATTGTAGATAAGAGTCTCATAGACTTTCCTATCCAGGCTGGCTTCAAACTACAATCCTCAGATCTCAGCTTCCTGAGTAGCTAGGATTACAGGTGTGAATCACTGGTGCCCAGCTTTAAATGTAAATCTTGATAATTTATATATGTGGTAGTTTTAGAAATGTGCTTTTAAAAAAGTTACACCCTGTTTTTCTTGGATTTTGGATGTAGCAAAGATGAATGGTAGAATCCCAGTTTCCAGTGAAGGCTGTGGGTACTCATTTTTGCATTAATTCATGACTATATTGATAGGTAGGTAGATAAATAGATAGGGCATGGAAGTTTTATTTAGAATAGCCAGAATTTATAATTTATATAGACATCCTGAGAGCAAGAATTTGGTTCAGAATAAAGAACTATTGGAGGCTCTGCTCAATGAGAGCCTCAAAAATCATCCTTGGTAGATACCCAGCAATCATTTATATTCTACCAAATCCTGATAGATGAGAATTAGTTTCTATTCTACTTACTAAAATTTTGCATTGAACAGAATTAGTAAATAACTGTAAAAATCCTTTATGTCTATGCTAACCTATGTTACTTGTCATTTGTTCTCCTCCCATTTTCTATCTTAATTACCAGGAGCAATGTTCTGCTTAATAGTATCATCTGTGGTTTGGGAATGTGTTTTCATGGTAGAGTACTTGCCTTGCATGCTTGAAGCCCTGAATTCAATTCCTCAGTACCACATAAACAGAAAAAGCTAAAAGTAACACTGTGGCTCAAGTAGTACTGGGCTTGAGCAAAAGAAGTTCTGAGTCAGTGTCCAGGCCCTGAGTTCAAGCCTCAAGATTGGCAAAAAAGAGAGTATCATCTATGATCAACAGATCATTAGTGGCTGCTTTAAAATAATGATGGCAAAGGTAGTTAATTATATCTATCTGTCTATCTATCTATCTATCTATCTATCTATCTATCTATCTATCTATCTATCTATCTATCTACTGTCTGTCAGTCAATCTATCTATTTTCACTCCCACTATGATTCCCAAAATATTTATGGTGTGTTGCAAGAAAACTATGTGATGCAACAATGTAAGACAAAGACTAGCAAGGAAGGAAATTGAGGCAAAAGGAAAATAAAAATGGGAAAAAGAAGAAATTAGAGTAAAAAATGTACTCTACCAATTTCTGAGTCCTTGCCACATGGGTGGATCACAAATTTAGTCCTAGCTTTCTAGCAACTAGTAGAGATGGAATAGTCCCATGAGTCATGAGTAAAATGGTCAGAAGCAGCCTAGCAATTCCTAGAATTTAGGCCAGAGATAAATTTCTCCCATTGGTTTCTGTGAAGGAGACCTCTGTGTAATTCAGTGAGTTGTGTGCTCAATAGCATCCTCCATGAAATTATGAAAAATTCCTCACTGTTATGTTTTCTCAAAAATTTCAGTTTAGACTGCTCACATCACCATAGCCAAAGTATTCTACAAGGGGGCAAAAATGTGTTTTGATTTCTCCAGGTGTTGCCGGGTTAACCCAAGGGGTAGGCTAAAAAAAAATGAATGGACAAGGGAGTCACAGAAAACATGTTCCTCTTCAGCTGACTTCTTGCTGAAGTTTAGCAGAAATTGTTTCCATTTGCTAGGAAGGTGCTAGAAAGATCAGCGACATGTTGCAGCATCTGAGAAAAGCCTTTTTAGCAAAATTAAGATTAATAGACTTTGCCAGAGAACCACGCAGACATCCAGGTACAGAGAACAAAGAAAGGTTTATTGCTGGGAAAGAGGGCCTGGCAAGACTCCTCACAAGGGAGGAATGTGAAGAGGCACCGGCTATTGTCTGGGGTGACCTATATAACCTAGGAGGTTTAGGAGGGGCTAGGAAGGGCTAGGAGGTAGAGACCTGGTGTGGATCTGAGGGCCAGGGGCTCCATCATGGCGGACTAGGATTTATGGCTGCTATCCAAATAGTGGATAAGGGGTCCTGCAACTGCCCAGACCTGAAGGCCACTATAAAGGGTTCTTGTTGCCTTATATGGTGGTAACTGTCCCAAAGGGGGTTGGAAGTTGATTATTTACTGCCTTTACTACATGGGCCTAGTGTTGCTTAGGAAGGGAGCATGCTAAGATGTGGAGAAGGGAAGGAATGGACTAAGCTATGGGAAGAGACTCATTTCTCTAACAAGCCTTCATTGTCCCCTTATGTGTGTTGGAGATCTGGAGAGTGTGCTTAGTAGCCCTAAGAAAGGAAGGTGGGTCCATTATACCCTGGAAGCAGAGTGGTGGCAGTGGCTTGTGTGCTTCTCCAGAGTGGAAAGGGTCCTCTCACAGCTGCACACAGCTGCATCATGGCTCATTTGTGCTGACTGCTCTGAGGATGCCTGGGTTGTGGGAGTCAATGAATGAGGAGCTTTCCCTCTGTGCTGCAGAACTTGATGGAGGCCTCATGGGCTCCAATGGTGGGGCTGCTTGGACACTGGTGACACTTGGCACTCTTCATCTCCGTTGCCTTCCCACAGACAGGCCTCCTCTGAGGCTGTAGGCATTCATCTGGAGTCCGATGAACCGTAAACAAGGATCACGCATGCTACCCTCCAGAAGCTTAGCACCTGTCTCCTCCAACTCTTGAGGCTGCAGTGGGATTTAGGAAGCCCTCCAGGCTCCAGCATCAGGCCACTACATTGTTTCAGTGTCATTGTCCTAGTAGAATTTGGGGGTGGGGGAAATAGCAGGAAAGGGAAATAATCCCAGGAATACTCCAATTCATTTTCTATAGTCACCGTGATCTTTGTAAAAACAAATCTCAACATGTTACTTCCCTAATGAAAACCCCTCCATGCTTCCCGGGTCCCTCAGCACCAAGCTTCAGGTTTGCAGTGTGTTTGACAAAGCCCTCAGTGTTTCCTCTATCACCTCCTCACTCCTGTTTTTGCCCCTGTTCTCCACCCCCCCTCCTCCCCAACTCCTGCTGTTCTACTTCTACACACATCTCTAGCTCTCCAGCTTCCCATTTTCTTTCTTTCTGTAGCCCCAGGCTCAGAAATATTTTCTTGAGAAAATATTGTTACCCTTTCATCTCTTAGCTGGCTTATGCCTACTTGTGCTTCAGATTATAGCCTCAAACCCAATCCCTTTCAGGGCTATAATTGGATCCTTAGACTAGATGAGATGCCTCTGCTAAGTGCTCCACAGCCTTTGCTTTCTCCAATGTAGCCTCATATTAGTTAGGAAAATACCAGCTATAGAAACAATCTCATCCATGCTAGTGGCTTCATGCGATAGAATTATTTTTTTCCTCACTCATCTTAAGTATCTGGTGAAAGTGTTTCTGGCTATTAGAAGGACCTTTCTTCAAGGTTATTCACCATCCTATGCTCTTTACTTATAGTAGCTCTGCCATCTTCTGAGGCTTCAGAGTCTTTGCCTGTAGCTGGGAAAGAAGAAGAGAGAGGCCAGAAGGCACATTCACATATAGCTGATATCGAGGCTTCTTTGTCCCTACCGTGTCCATGCCAGTGGTCTGACTATGGTATCACTAGTGACAACAGTTACTATCCAGTCTTGGCTATTAATACCAAAGGAAGAATATGAATATTAGTGTACATATGACAATTTGTGTACCTCACTATAATTGCCAATGACCCAACTATACTCTAAGCCGAGTGAGTGGACAGCAGGTGACAAGCCCCTTGCCTGGCACCTTGGTATGATGATTGTGCATGGAAAAAAGACTGTCCATTGTTTGGCTGGAAGAGAGAGAGAACAGGCCACATGGAAAATTTATCTCCTCCCATCCAGTATGCCTTCTCTGTACTGTGCAGTGTTGAGGAGAGATGGAGCAAGCAGACTAATTCTCCTTGCTTCTGCTGCCAGCCAGGCCCTTGTAGAAAGTGTCAGTTCCCCTCAGACCCCCTCAGGCCTCAAAGACCAAGGCACACAATGTGAACGGAGAAGCTTTGTAACTACAGGTACCTATCAAGGCATGGGCCTCTAGGAGGCTTTATGATGAAAGACTTGCTGTTGATACTTTATGGGGCAGAGAAAGAACTGTGCTGCTCTAGTACAGTCTTTGCAGCTCCACCACACATCTGGCACCTGCCCTTGTACCCAAGAAAGTGAGTGGGAAATGCATCTTTCTCCCTCTTTATAAGCCAGCTATGTCTTTGAAGTGTCTCTTCAGCATTCATTTTCTTGTGTGTAGGATGGTATGAGCATATAATAGTGGGAAAGCAATCACCTATGAGATTGTCAGGGTAGAAAAGAAGGAATGAATAGATATGATGTGTAATTGACTTGTGGAATTGGAGAAACAAAATTCAGTAGCTTAAGCAATGCAGCTCTATTTCTGAAGAAAATCCTCAGTAGGATTGTAATGCCTCGGCTTGAGTAATTGAGATCCTTTGATTTATAATTTTAGATAGCCCCCCACAAGTGACCCAAGGTAATGACAAAAACGATAAACCTCATGAGTCTCATTCCTTCTCTCCTAATTTAAAAAGAAGTTATGGTATGTTTCTCCCTCAGGTGACTGTTCTATATTTCTTGCGGTACTACTAGGGATTGAACTCAGGGCCTCCCTTGAGCCACATACCCCCTTATACCACTCCCCTGACCACTGCATCTTATTTTATACCCCTAAAGGAGTTTGAACTCAGGGCCTTGTCCTTGCTCAGCTGGTGCTCTTGCTTGACTGTGGCTCTACAGAGCGAATCACATATCCAGTCCAGCTTTTTGCTGGCTGTTTTGGAGATGGAGTCTCACAGACTTTTCTGCCAGGTTGGCTTCAAACTCTCATCCTTGATAGCTACCAGTGCACAGTTTGTGCTCCCTGTTTAATCAGCACAGAACCTGAGCACTGGCTTAGTTCAAAGGAGTGAGTGAGTATTCATTCTTTTCTTGTTTTCTGTGATGTCTGTCTTAGGCATCATTTCGGAAAAGGGATTACAGTAGTACTGGGCAGTACCAGTGTGGGCGACACTGTGGAGGCTCAGGCATAAGTGGCTGTATGTGGTCTGGGGGAAAGGAGAAACCCTCTCTTCTCCCTTCCTTTCAGCACAGGGCCCTAAAGGGCCAGCAGGTAGTGACTGGGTTACAGCTATTTGCAAAAGCAGTCCTGTCCTAGGCCCTGAAGCTTTCATCGCCAGAAGAGCCAGGGCAGAGACTGGTTCTTTGGAGCTTCAGGATTCAGTTGATTGCCCTAGCACTGTTCCTTTCTAGCCCTCAGCTTAAGCGTGGCCACTCCAGGTCTGCACAGACACCTGCTATTTCAAACCTCAGAGACATTCCTATTCTTTTCCTCTAGGAATGCTCAGGCTGTCTCCTGCTCCTAATTCGAGGCAGCTCTTCTCCAAACAATGGCTCCTATGAGCCATACTACTAATAATAGTCACTAGCATGTATGAGTGATGGCTGTGTGCCAGGTATCATTTGCGGTTCTGTATATCGATTAGCTCATTTAATTGTCACACGTTTTCTATCACACTATTTCTGTCACACTATTTCTTATCATCCTCTTTGAAGTAAGCAAAGGTGAAGGCACAGAAGAGGCAACTCCTCCAAACTAAATACCACTGGATTTGAACCTGGCCTGCATCTGTCCTTGTGGCCTTTTTACATAAGGGAAAGTGAGACAGATGATCATTGATAGAACACACAGCTGTCATATGGTTACAGGCTTTACTGCCATTGTAATGAACAATGTAAACAATGAAGACATTTGTGGAAAGGACTAATCCTCATCCATATCTGCACACCTCACTCAACCATTCCTCACCAAGAGTGACCACTGATAGTGTGATTTGGTCCTTTTACCACTCTTTACAAATACATCCAGCTGATCCTACAGAACCATTTCTACAAAATCAAAAGTGGAAAAGCCAGCGGTGTCTAATGCAGAGAAATACACTTTGTTCCATGATTTGTCATAACAGACCACATGTAGCAACAGCAATCCCCTAAGATTAAGTGGTTTAATGATGTAGTAGCAATCATAGTAGCTGTCTTAAGACAGTCTGATGTTTGCATAGTGATGCTACTATCTCTCAGAATGTACTCCCTTTATTAAATATGCATGACTATTTTGCAAGAAAGCTCAGGCTCAGAATGAGGTACCTGGCTGTGCTTAGAAGTCAGAGAGGACTTCCCTGGCTACTTTCCTTCCCCCTCACTCTCTCAAGGCTGTGTTTCTTTTATTCTGTTATAATGGATTGGTGGTGTTCAGTCTTGAAATGGATGTATCAATAAATTAATTCTACTGCACCCTGGGGATGACTAATTAGCATACAAAGTATCCTAGTCTTAATCAACCTTTTAGGCTTGGTTAATAAGCATGTGAAGATTAGAAGTAATTTTTGACTAGTGAGATTAGTGGTGGCTAGAGCTTGTTGTACAAGCTATGCACAGTACTAAATGGAAATATCAGGCCCTTCATAAAGTAAGAGAAGGTATTGCTAAAGATATTAAAATGTAAGACTTTTTCCTTTTCTTCAGACTCTCATTTGACTTGTTGCTATGGTTTAGATGGTTTAGATGTGGTTTTTCCCAAAGGATTATATGCTGGAAGTTTGGTCAGAGCATGACAGAGCTCAGATGGCAGAAGTCAAGAGCTGGAGCCAGTGGAAGGTAGCCAGGTCATGAAGACTTTACACATAGGAATCGATTTATGATGGTTTCACAGGACTGGGTCAGGTGGTGTGTGGCAGGTTGTTATAAAAATGCAACCTGACTGGGTGCTGGTAGCTCATGTCTGTAATCCTAGTTACTCAGGAGGCTGAGATCTGAAGGTTGTAGCTCAAAAAAACCAGCCCAGGCAGGAAAGTCTGTGAGACTTTTATCTCCAATTAACCACTAGCAAACAGGAAGTGGTGCTGAGGCTGAAAGTGGTAGAGTGCTAGCCTTGAACAAGAGTGCAGAAACAGTGCCTAGACCTTGAGTTCAAGCCCCGTGACTGACAAAAAAAGAAAAAAAAAAGAGCAACCTGATCCTCCCCTGCTCTCTTGCTTCCTGTCTCACCATGTGATCCCTTCCTCTCCGATATGCATTTCTGCCCTGCTACCTCCCATGTGATACAGATGGAAAACCTTACCGGATGCCTAACAGATGGGGCCACCTAACCAATCTTGGACTTTCAGCCTCTGAAACTACAAGCTAAATAAACCTCTTTTTTTATCATAAAGGAACTAGCATTAAGTATTTTATTATAGCAACATAAGATGGCCTAGGACATGTAATATTACAGTGTTTTAAAATTTGTTAATTCCACACTCCCTCAACCACAGGAACACATATGAATGAAGGCTGAGAATATCAGGCTCCCAAGTGGGAGTGAAGGTTTATGTTTTGTGACTGAGCTTACTCATAGGGTCCACCAGCATCCATCCACATTCCTCTCCTGATAGTGCTGGCCCAATGAACTGTGCTTATCTGTGGGTGGAAAAGTCAAACTAGCCATCTCCTCTTCCCAGTTCATGGTAGACGGTAACCTGAAAAATACTGCAAACCTCTGCACTGGGATGTATTAAGGTACCTGAGAGAGTTGTGGCAATGATGTTTTGGGGCAGAGTTGATCACTACAATATCTCACTGAGAAATACCACAGGGCATTTGTGTCCATACCAGAAGCCCCTTGGTTCCTGATGGAGGCAAGAATAGAAATGCTCATGGCATGGGACAGGATCAGTGGACTTTGAGATGCCAGTGTGGTCCAATATGCCTGTGAGATAATAGGAGGCCAGACTGGATAGCTCCAGCACATGCTTTGTTGTGCTTTCTTTTACTTTATTTACAAACACAGGTTCGTGGGTAAAAGTATTACATATGTCAATGAGATGGCTGCAGAACATGAAGCTCCAAGTGTGAACCATTGAGGTCAGGAGAGACACAGTCATACCCTGAAGGGAGCAGGGAGCTTTCTTGTTGCAAAGCTGTTGGCCTCTTCCTGAGTGTGCCAGAAGTCTGTCTGTCTTTCATTGTCAATACTGCCTCACAAGTGAGAAGGCCAACTGGGGTCTCTCCCAGCATGTAGACAGGCTGGAAACCTTTCCTGCTTTGTAATGTCTGCTGATAGCTGGCATTTGATTTAAATTTGCTCCTACAAGAACCTTGTAGCAAGATTGTAAGAGGGTAGGTAGGCATAGTCTCTGCTTGCTCTTTACCACTAAGAGCTGCTGGTAGTCCCTACAGGAGCCTGAAAAAGAAATGACGAAGATGGCTTGGGGCATCTTCCTAGCCCTTCTCCTGATCTGTAATTACAGTTGTATCTTGGCATCCATACGGCAGTGGTTCTATGACTCCCATGGACACAGGAGTCTAAGATGTTCAACCTTTATTTCATAAAGGGATGGATAACCCTTGTATAAACTTACCCATATCCTCCTGTGTACTTTAAACCACCTCTAATTTACTTGTAGAACTTAATACAATGCAAATAGTAGTTACGCTATTGTTCATTGAGGAACGATGACCAGAAAAATTCCTATAGTTATATTATCTCTTACATATTTTCAATCCATGCTTGGTTGATTCCACAGGTTTAGAAACCTGTGGTAGATGGATGGCTGACTGCATTTGAAGTATTTTTTTGCTTATGTAAATATTGAAAGTTATCTGATCATGCTGTCCTGAAGGTGATGGCTGTGGATATTCCCACTACCTCTGTAGGGATCAGTACAGTGTTGGGCCCTGACTGGAGCTCAGCATACCAACTTCTTCCTTGTGTAAAAGCAGCTGTTCAGATGATCTGCTGGTCAGGGGTAGAAAGAAGGGGAAGGGGCGCCACAAATGTCTCTAATGATCAAACAACCTGCAGCTATTGGGTTTCATCTATGAGTTTGCACTTAGTATTATCTTTAAGTTGCACTAAACTTTGAATCATTCAGATAGAGACCAACAGGCTCTTTCCTTTAAAATATCAAATAATTCTCTTTGATTTCTTTTCCAAGTTTAAATGTGTTCTATGATAAGTTATAGAGGAAGGAAGGAGCAAGGGATTAGTGCCACATAGACTTGAGTTTGTATTCTGACCTCTTCATTAAAAACAACAGCAAAAAAGAACGTGGAAACCACTATCTGGTGGCTCACACCTGTAATCCTAGCTGCTCAGGAGACTGAGATCTGAGGATCATGGTTCAAAGCCAGCCTGGGTAGGAAAGACTCTTATCTCCAATTAACTACCAGAAAATCGGAAGTGGCCCTGTGGCTCAAAGTGGTAGTGCACTAGCCTTGAGCAAAAAAAGCTCATGAACAGTGCCCCACGACTGACAACACCCCCCCCAAAAAAACCCCACAAACCCACAAAAGTAATGGGAAAGAGAGCAATAGAGGGGATTATTCAGATTTAAGTATAATAATATGCATATGTGAAATGCCACGATACAATCACTATACACTGAAAAAAACAGGGAAATAAAATAGGCTCTGTTGTTGTTGGTGGTAGTGAGTGGTGGGGCTTACCAGTGGGAGCAGAGAGAGTGAATTAGGATGACTATGATGGAAGTCCTTTATATGAATGTATGAAGGAAGAAGGGATGGGAGAATGACAGGAATGAGGTTGATGGGACACATTGTATATATGTATAGAAATATCACAATGATATACTTTTTGTACAACTAATATATGCTAATAAAAATATTTAACCCCCCCAATCTCAATCAAACAAAAAAACCTAACATTGACTTGCTAAATAACTGTTAAGCTATTTGACCTTTGAATTCCCCCTTTAATGATACTCTCTTATAGGGAGCATAGATGAGATTATACACAGTAAGATGCCAGTACAGCTGCTGGCACAATCTGTATGCAATATAGCTAATATCTTTGGCATCAGAAAAAATTTTAAGTGATGTTTGATTTTAAGATTCCCATTAACTGATGTCTTGCTCTTTTTTTCTCTGTCTAGGAGAGACAATAGCCTTCAAAATATCAGTGGCTTATACAATGACATTTTCCTTCCTAGTCCTATATGTCCATGGGGATAGACTGAGCACTCTGTTCCACATGGCCACTCTCCTACCTCTGAAATCCGAGTCTATGGGACTTTGCTAATGACTGTAACAAAGAGCACTCTGGTAGGTCTCATGACAGTGACTAAGTGCTTGGCTTGAAACTGTCATACATCATTTCTGCTCACAGCTCTTTGGCCACAACTGGTGGGTTTCCACCTCATTGCAGGACAGTAGGAAGTGTAATCTTACTGTTTTAGTCTATCCAAGTTGCTATAACAAAGTACCATGAACAAGATTGTGTGTAAACAACAAAAGACTATTTCTCTCAGTTCTAGAGTCCAAGAAGCATAAAATCAAGATGTTGGTGGACTAGATATCTGGTGGAAGTCTACTTCTGGCTCATAGGTAGTGCCTTCTTGGGGTATGGAAGGGTCAAGGGCCTCTTTCTTCACAACATTAATACCATTCATGACCTAATTGCCTCCCCAAGTCTTCTATGTCTGAATACCATCACCTTGGTAGCTAGTATTTCAACATATAAAATGTGAGGGGACAAGAACATTCAGAGCCAGGTGCTGGTGGCTCAAGTACTTAGTAGGACTATTACTTCATTAGGATTAGTCCACGGGACTTCACCTTTAAAATAACCAGCAAGAATCAGTTTAGCCGGGCACTGGTGGTGGTTCATGCCTGTCTGTAATCCTAGCTATTCAAGAAGCGGAGATCTGAGGACTGTGGTTCAAAGCCAAGGTGGGTAGGAAAGTCCATGACAGACTTATCTTTAATTAACAAGCAAAAAGCCAGAAGTGGACCATGACTCAAGTAGTAGAATACTAGCTCTGACCCAAAAAAGCGAAGGAACAGCATCCAGACCCTGAGTCTAAGCCCCAGTACACACAAAAAAGAATCCAGTCTGGTGGCATGGCTCATGTGGTAAGAGTACCAGCCAAGTAAGGAAGCTGAAATAGCACAAAGTACTGAGTTCAAGCCCTAGTACCACCAAGAAAAAGACAAACTAAACAAAAACTGTAGACATAAGAAGGTAAGAGCTTAGAATTTTGATGAACAAAATGAACAACAGGTCATAATAATAGCAATTTTTATTTGTTTGTTTTATGGCAATGAAGATTGAACCCATGGCCTCATATATGCTAGGCAAGCACTTTGTCACTAAGCTTCACCCTGCCAGCCGACAGTCACTGTTTATTTCATGCCACCTATGTGTCAGGATCAGTACTATGCATGTTGCATGCAGAACTACAGTTCTTTGAATAGACTTTATTATACCCAAGCTGAGGAAACTGAGACCTTAACCAAGTTAAGGAATTTGCCTGAGGCCATTTAACTAATAGGTGGTAGAATTGAGTTTCAGATCCAGATCTGACTTGACATCAAAATTGGTGCTTTTAAAACATGATCTCTTTGAGGAATATTAAAGAACTTGTTCAAAGATCAAACTGGACTAATCTTCACAAACACATACACAAGCTCCAGGGTAGACAGAGGGAAATTGTGGCAGATTTCTGTTCTGCTGTTCTGCATATCCCCTTTGCCACTGCATGGATTACCTGTACACCTGGTGCTGTCTCCTTCACACCTATATCTATGCCCTTGCCTCTCTCCCAACTTCTCCATTAGAATTTAGACTTTCAAGGTGAAGTGAAACCTTCAAATCAACTCAGGTTTTAGCTCCTCTGCCATTGCCATAGCCATATCCTTTTCCTTTTCTTCTGGAAGCCTGTATGTAACATTTATGCTCATTTCTTAGCAAATAAATGTCCAGTAATGTCTAATCATTATTTTAAGTTGCTGATGAGCATCAATTTCCTTGGCACTGCAGGGCACATGAATTTTGCCTTTGGAGATTGGACTATGCTATACAGAGCCTGTATCAGTGTCCTTCCCATTAAGGCTTTCATTTTGTACCATATAAGATTCTAAATTGTAGAATGATGAATAATTACTATCGTATGGAAATTGCTAGGCACTAACAACATGGGTGACTCAGAAGAAAGAATATAAAACATTTCTTTCTTAGATTCTTGGTCAGCTTTTGACTTTAAGATCCCATTTCCCATGAAACTCAATTGCACAGAATAGAAGTGCAGATCAGTCTGGATTAGATACTGTCCCTGAGTCTATTCTGGGGAGAAGGTGAGACTTCGTAGCAGGTGACATTGCCTCATATTAAGGTTATTATGGTCCAGATTCTGTGACCTATAGCTCAGACTACTCTAAGGGGGCTCAAGACTGATTCCTACTTGTCAGTGTCATGGACTTGTGAGTAGATGGACTGGAAAGGCTCCAACTATGGGCAGAAAAGAAAGGAGGAGCATAAGGGTATTGACACACATTTTGGTAGTCCCTTCCCAGCAATCTTTTCCATACCTGCATTGGAATCTCCAAATATCCAATGTCTATTGCCCTTTCTCTCTTAGTAACAATTCCAATTTCTTCCTGGGCATTTTGCCCCTGGAACAAATACTGTATGTTCTAACCTCCCTTGCAGTGCAGTGAAGGCATGTGGCAAAGTTTTGGCAGATAAGATATAAGCAGATGCACTGTCAGCTGAAAGGTGAACCCCTTTTCATCCTTTTTCATTTCATCTATTTTTTTTTTTACTGAAGTGCATATATAATGGATGGCTCTTTAACAACTATTTTGGATGAAAACAACATACTAAGATGGTAGAACAGGAAGTTTAAAGGATCTCTTTTTCCATGACAACTGAGCTATAAAGGTGTCATACCAGCCTTGGCCTTCCTACCTTTGAACTTGTCTTGAGCAAGAAATAACTTTTTATTTGTTTACTTTTATTTATTTAGGATTTTCTGATAAAGGCAGCTGCTCCTATCTTACTGTCATAACCTCCTTCCTTCACTCTCAGCTCTGTGAATCTGGGATTCCTGGCTGGAGTCAGGGCATCTGACTGCCACAGTCATAGGTATTGTCAAGAGCAGGCCACAGCCAATCAGAATGATGCCTAACTCAATGTGTGGAGGCCATGGGCTGAAGCTGTTGATAGCTCTTGAAGGGGATAGCTTATCTTGGTGACCTTACTTGAATTCTGGATCCAACTAATATTAGGCCTACTTCTAGAGTTTTTATCAAAGCAACCAATATATTCTCCTTTTGTTGAGCTAATGGAAGGTTTGGTCACTTGTATCCAAACAAGTCTGAACTGACACAGGCGATTAAGTGATCTCTCTGCTTTCATACTTACCCCTGAATTGGTCTTGGTATCCTTTATGTCCAGGATTATTTCTGCCCAAACTGTTTAATTTTTGCTTATTTGTTTGTAATGCTGAGGATTGAAAGTGGGGCCTTATGCATATAGGCAAGTACCCCATGACTGAACTATATCTGTGGCCTTCATTTGTGTTATTATTTTAGTGATATAGGATTAAAGACTATAGCTATCTTTGAAGAAGGTTGGAAAATAAGAGTTTAATTGCGAGCCCCAAAAGATGACGAGAACCTGGATTCTGGGGTACCGTCAGTCTCTGAAAGCCATCATCCGATTCTTCCAACTGGTCCTTGTAACAGTCATTGGATCATGCCCTTTTCCTCTTGGGCAGCTTCCTGTTAGCCCAGGCTCTTTTGCACAGCTCATAACGCCCTGAACCATCTCTTACCATGTCTCAATCCCAGTTGTGCTCTGGCTACTCTCCCACCAGCCATCTTTAGCCTTGTGTTATCAGGGCTTATCTGGATGGCCTAAGACTTGCTTCTGCTGGAACACCTTTAGTTCAGATCTTCCCAAGACGAGCTTCTTTTTAATCCTCCAAGAACCCTCCCAGGCCTAAGATGCTCAGAGAAGCCATCCTGGAACTCCCCACCTAACAAAGGTTTTCCCTGATATTCTTCACCACAGGACTAAAATAGACAACTGTTTATTTGCTTTCTGGTTTTGGCTGCCTTCTGCTCTGGAATCCAGAATGTAAAGCCAGTCTGCTCCATTCTGTCTGCACACTGGCTTGCAGGTTCTGATACCCATCAAACGGAAAGAGCTGATGAATGCATGGAGTGTCTTTCACGCCAGTCTTCAGACATTGGAAAGTTAAAATGTACTTTCTATTTCTGATGCTGCATAGCATTAAAGAAGCTTGCCAGGGCCTGCTGTGAAATGTCCACCTGAAGAGGGGAGAGAAGAATGGATGAGAGGTCATTTAGATTCTCCAGAATCTTACACAATAGAAGAGGGCTGTGCTCTTGCTTTATTTCTTGGGCTTTCCCTGACAATGGAGTAAGGCCACCCATCAATGGAAACAGGAGCATGTGCTATGTAAGGCAATGCAGCCATAAAAGGGGGCAGAGCTGCTCTCCCCAACCTCATCCGCTTGCATGACATTTGTTTAATATGGCTGATGCTTTAGCCCTATGTTTAGATCTAACAGAACCCAGTGGTGTTCCAGTAGCTTTATAAAAACATGCCCTATCTGTGTGGCTTGTCTGAAATAGAAGCTTCCAGTTCTTCATCCCACTAACCCAGAAGCCAACACTTCCCACAGCTAGTGACCATAATACAATCCAATAGTCAACACCAGAATCATATAAATAAGTTTTCCTTTCACAAGAGTTTTCTTTAAACTAGCCATTCTACAACTCACAGGGGAAGCCTGAGGAATGACGTCATGGACCACAATGAAGCATCATGGTTTCCTGTTGCCCTAAACTTCCTGTTCCAACCATCACCCATCTGGGACCTGTGAGTTATACATTTCTTCTATTTTATTCATTTTTTGTTTCGTCATGTCATTGTATGCCATCTCTCTTTCTCTTTTACATATACACATATGCACACATACACATGTGCATGTGACCCTTAGCATCTTTTCCCATCTGGGCTTTCCCAGAGAGTGTTGTCTTAGCTTGAGTACATTCAAGAGAGACCTTATGTCCAAACTAGAAACCATAGCAATAGAAACCATACCAATAGTCCCAATCTGAATCAGGAGCCCAGTTCTGTTACTTCTGTTCAGTTTACACAGCTTACATCTCAAGTTTAGCTTATCTGTAGTTGGTGAGAAGCTCCAGCAAGAAGTCTGGAGACTAAAAGCATTTGTTTCCCAATCTTTAGACCTTAATAACCTAGGAAGGGTATTAAGTGTTTTGTCCTTGCAAAGCAGCATTTGTATTTAAATTCCTCCTAGAAGGTATGATGGGAGACTCCCTTCTGTCTGTATAGCTCAGCCACAGGCACTGAAGACTCCTAAGCAGTCCAGAGAGGCAGCAGAGTTTCAAATTCATTTCTTCCTGTCTTTCCACCCCATCCCTCACCCCAAAACAGCTTCTTCTAACAAGCACAGTCATACATCAGAATATTTTAGTGAACATTGGACAAATATCCAATGTTGATGTGTCACAAGATTATAACAAGCCGAAAATATTGTCTCATCTCATGAAGCTATGTCTGTCAAAACCTCTGTAGCCTAATACATTACTCACATGTTTGTGGTTATGTTGATGTGAACAAGACTATGGTTCCACTGGTCCTGTAAAAATATAACAGAGTTATATATGGCATATAACATGTGATAAGGATAATAAACAACTGTTACTCTCTTAAATATTCACTGTACTTTGTATCATTATTTTGGAGTACACTGCTATTTAGGAAAAAAGGTTACTATAAATAGTATGCTATGGTATATTGGCAGAAGCCTCCTGGGTCTCCTTTTTTCCAAGTTTCTCAGTTGCATCAATAAGCCATATCAGTAGACCTGTCCCATCTAGATCACATTTTATATCCCATCAGAAGATCACACAGCAGTGAAATCAACTAATGACAAGTTTCTCTTGTTCAGGGATATCTACCTAGGTATCCTTTGCAATCAGCACATGACTATATATATGTAGATATCTATGTTTGTGTATACATAGGTGTGTGTGTGTATATATACATATATATATATATATGTTTATTTATTTAATACCTGTAATTTGGCTTGAACTCAGGGTCTCACATTGTTGCTTGGCTTTCTTGCTCACAGCTGGTACCATCCTTTGAGCTATGTCTCTAGTCAATGGCTATATATATATATGTATATATGTATATATACACACACATGTATATTGAAACCTGAAAGCAAAAATTTAATGATGAACTTTAAGCTTTTTTTATTGTGAAAATACTGTACAGAGGGGTTACAATTACGTGGGCAAGATAATGAGTACATTTCTTATCAAGCATTGTAGCCTCCTTGTTTGTTTCCCCTTCCCATTCCATCCTCCCCCCGCCCCCCCAACCCAACCCTCCTCCCCCAAACTTTAAGCTTTTTGAACAATACGAACAAGCTAAACACTAAACCACTACATGGAAACAATAAGATTGAAAGTAAACAAAATAGAGAAGTCAATAAAAGTAAACAAAATAGAGAATTAAAAATACCATAGAAACCATTAACAAAACAGACTGTTAGAAAAAATAACAAAATTACCAGATGTTTATCAAAACTTATCACAAAAAGAAGAGAACACCAATAAATATAGTTAGAGATAAAGGTGGGAAAATGAAGGCAGAGACAATCAAGACTCAGAACATTAGAAAGAATAATTTGTAAACCTTTGTCATGAATCTGTATGAAATGTTAAAATTCCCAGAGAATATATATAAAATAAATATATATATATATATATGCATATATATATATGTATACATATAGTTGTTTTTTTTTTTTTTTTTGTCAGCAGTGAGGTTTGAACTCTGGGCCTGGGGGCTGTCCCTGAGTTCTTCAGCTCAAGGCTATCACTCTACCACTTGAGCCACAGTGCATGGCTATATTTTTAAATACAGGTAAGGAAGTTCAGTGGGAAATTTCTTTCTCTTAAAGTTTGCTGAGTCTCCCTAAATAAGGACATTATATATCACCAGAATGTAATACAATTATGATCTGCTTTCTGAACAATGCCTAAGTATCAAATTTACAAAAGAATTCAATTAGAAATTGATTTTAAAAGAGTGACTCTAACATTTCTTTAAACAGAAACCTTGGAGGCATTGCAAATGATTTGATTTACACACACTTAATTTGCACATGACCTTTCAGAAAAATATGTGTAAAGAGGAAGATTGATGAGAAGATGGGTATAATTTGTGTAGGCCCAATATGTGTGCTGCTTTTAAATATTGTAGGCATTTCTGTATTCCATCTGCTGCACTTTATATGTTGTAATTATTTTCCTTTTTTTTAAAAAATAAGCTTTTTATTGTGACAATACTGTACAGAGGGATTACAATCACATGAACAAGGTAATGAGTACATTTCTTATCAAGCATTGTTGCCTCCTCCTTTGTGTTGTGATTATTTTCTTCTCATGTCTGTCATTACCATTATAGTGGGATTCTCTTGCTGACAAGGAGCTCATCTTATTCCTCTTCGTGTCTCCAAGACCCAGTAGGGTCATTGACAGGTGCAAATATGCTGTAGTTTCCTTCTGTCCTGAGCACCTCATTAACAGAACGGTTCTGGGACATTTAGATAGTAGTTGAATTGAAGTAGTTAAATATAATTTCCCTTCTTTGGAAGGAAGAAAAATACTTTCATTAGGATAACCCATTACAACAATTACTTAATGCGTCTAGTCACAGGCTATTTGTAACAACCGTTGCTTCCCACTGATGAGTTTATTTATTGATTGCTTATCATGTGCCCGGTACTGAGCTGGTAGCTGGGTATACAGAGAAGCAGACATGATTTTTAGCATGATTTTTTTGGTCGGTCTGCGGCCTGAACTCTGGGCCTGGGCACTGTCCCTCAGCTCTTGAGCTCAAAGCTAGTGCTTTACCACTTGAGCCACAGTGCCACTTCTGGCTTTTTCTGCTTATGTGGTGCTGAGGAATCGAACCCAGGGCCTCACGCATGCTAGGCAAGCACTCTATTACTGAGCTACTTTTCCAATCCTGAACCTTTTTTTTTTTTTTTTTTTTTTTTTTTTTAGTGCTAATGTCAGTCTTCTTTCGTGAGTTTCAAATCTCAGTGCCTGCAGTCAGCATTTCAGCTACAAGTTCTACAGTCTACATTCAAGGATTCAGCCAAGTACAGATTGAAACATTTAAAAAAATAACAGTATCTAAACTGAATATGTACAGACTTTCTTCTTTATCATTATTCCTTAAACAGCATAGGAAAGTAATTATTTATATAGCCAGAGCTGGCTTAAATTATATGGAAGTATATGTGTACTTTATATGCAAATACAGAATCCTCTTATATTAGGTTCTTGAGTATCCCTATATTTTGGTATCTCAGGAGAATTGTGTGGGGTGTCCTGGGACCAGTCAGTCCCTCTCAGATATGGAGGGAGAAGAGACATCTCTACTCCCACTGGGATTTTCTACAACACAGTACATTCCATTTCAATTGGGAATCTGTTACCCTTATGGGTAACAGATTTTTGTTTTCCTTGATTTAACTCTTATCACCTATGTTGACGCTAATTCTATACCAATTGATTGGATTAAACTAATCTCTTTATCACCAAATTGGATTTTGAATTTCTTGTATCTTTTACTAGACAGTTTCTCTAAGGAGTTTGATTAGAGGCAGTTATAGTCAGACAAAGATGGTAAGGTCATCTCAGGTTACCCAAGGGAGGAAATAGGCAAGTTTAATACTGATTAGATGTTAGGGAAGAAGGTGATGGAAGGAGATGAAGAAGTCAGAGATGCTGCACAGCCTTCTGGCTTGGATAACTGGACAGAAATATTTTATATAAAAGTCATTAACATTTAAACATATATATATATATATATATATATATACATACATATAAATCAACTAAACTGGTAATTTGTAAACAGTCAGAGGCAGCATCCTAGAAGAAATACTGGATAGCAGGCTCTTATGGAAGCAGCAGCAATAATCCCAAGCCATATGTTGTAAACAAGACAGACAAAGCTTCTTTATTGGGACTTAGCTTAAGCTGAAGGAACACAGCAGTGATCTAGAGGAGGATCAAGATGTGCTCACAGAACAAAAGAGAGCAGTAAATTTTTATTGATTTTCTGAAGTGGGCTAAATTTTCGTAATTGTTCATTGGTCATGGACATAGTGTCAGGATATTTTCCTTCTTGTGTTCAAGCATTCTGGCCTTGAGGGTTTTCAGATAATAAATGATCGATGTAACATAGGAATTGCTTAGTTACTCATCATCTTGCATACATGTCTGGTCTTGTGGCTTGCTCTGGGCCTGTGGAGAAGGCTGAGAAGGAATGTGTTTGAGCTGCTGAGAAAGCATGAGGAAAAGAGTAGAAAACACATATTATCTCCAAAGTGGACTTGGCCAAGATATCCCATATTATAGTTTTGGTAAATGCATTTTTTGCTTTTTTATTTTTATTTTTTTATTTTTTGCTGTACTGGGGTTCGAACTCTGGGCCCTGTGCTTACTACCACTTGAGTCATACCCTCAGCCTGTCTTTTTAGTTACATATTTTTAAATTTAATTTTTCTATTATCTTCAAATAGTTGTGAAAAGGGGTTTCAATTCATATGTCAATTTTCAGTGTCACTGAAACCAGGAATTTATGGCCCAGGAGTCCTACCTTAGATCTGGCTGCTCACGTCCATATGTCAAATAAAGAAACATGGTGAAATGTTCAGAAAAGAGGTACATGGCAGCCAAGGAAAGACAATACTACATCTTCAGTTGTCTTCTGGAATACAGACAATGACCTCAGATTAAATAAGGAGAAAGGAAAGTATGCATAATTAAAATAGTCTCTACTTACTGATATGACCATTAGTGTAGTCTTTGACACTGGAAGAGTTCCAGAGAAGTTGCCTTTTGTATTTATCTGTGAGTCTTTTCTTTCCTGGAACCCAGGATGATCTGCAAAGCAACTGTAGGAGAAAATATTTGAGATCAAAGGACACATATACAAAATCAAGGGTCTGGGTACTCAGTTTTTATCCTGCTTTTAGTTAATTTATGGGCCAGAAAAATCAGTTTTTAGATTGCTTCATAGGGCTCTCTTATTATTTTTGAAAATCCCTCAATCTTGAGTGAATTAGGGTTTATATTTACAATAAGTCAAAAATATTGAAGACTAAAACTCGAAACACCAATATAAAGTAGAATGCAAGAACAAATAAAAGTCAGAGGATGTCCAATTGAATAAATTGTACAGGAGATTCTCTTTTAGATGAGCATGGTCTATATTAAAAATAAACATTTTCAACAGAAATAGTGATCTATGTTCTATTTAAAATAGAAGACCTTTGTCAAAAATATTAGTTCATCTTCTGTCAGAGGTGTCTGGGGGGGCTTTCACATCAACTATATATAGATAATATATATTATATAAATGTGTGTGTGTGTGTGTGTGTGTGTGTGTGTGTGTGTGTGTGTGTGTGTGTGTGTGTGTTTGTAAGAATTCTCACTTTAAAATCTCTCTGGCTAGGCACTGGTGGCTCATGCCTGTAATCCTAGCTACTCAGGAGGCTGAGATCTGAGGATCACAGTTCAAAGCCAGCCTGGGCAGAAAAGTCTGTGAGACTCTTATCTCCAATGAACAACTAGAAAACCAGAAGTAATGCTGTGGCTCAAGCAGTAGAGCACTCACCTTGAGCTGAAGAGCCCAGGGACAGCGCCCAAGCCAAGAGTTGAAGCCCCATGACCGAAAAAATATATCTCTCAAGCTTTGTTGATTGTTTTTAGAAGGTCTGGCAAAAGTGACTCCTTGGGATTTTAACAATTTTTTTCTCTTGTCTGAAGCATTTTTTCTTTTCTGAAAAGTTCTTCTGAAGGTTTTGTTGATTAATCACTGTGGTTACTCAAAGTCCTTTACTGCTGGAATTATTTTTTTCCAAAATGAACAAGTCTGGTCTCAAGTCAGAGGGGAATGAGAGGTTAGGTAGGAATCAATGCTAAAGCTAAATTTAAGCCAACAAAGAGATTATTAGAAGTGACTTTAGAACTTGGCTTACTTGACATTTTTACTAAGTCTACTTCTTTTTGTTCTTTAGATGAAGTCCTAGCACCTCAAAATTTTGCTCAGCTTGCAATTGTTCAAGTTGTATTTCTACAGGATGTCAACAGACAACAGCTTTAAAGTTTTTTTAAAAAAGCATTTAAAAAATGCCAAAAGCAATTATTTAAAAAGCTAATTCACTTGATAAGTACTTGCTAGAGTCATTTTTCATAAGATGATTGCAAATGTGCCAGAGAGAGACTAAAACTGTAATGACAAAAACATAGAATACCCATGGTTGAAAATTTCAAAACAGTGCGACAGTTGACAGAACTGTCTAGTTATTTCTAATGCATATAGCTATTAAGGATAATAATTATGAATGTCATCATTTGGCTGCCCTTGTGACAATTAGGAACACATACACACAAAGCTGTAAGATGCTAACATCACTGATAATTTTAAGTTAGAGAATACTAGCTTGGTAAAACTTTCCCTAAGTTTTTCATTTTAGAAGACATATACTTAGGGAACATAAATACATTTAACACAAAAAGGAGCCAGTAACAATTAACATTGTAGTAGTGTCACATATAAAGGTTTTTATTTTTCTGTATTAGGGCTTGAGCTCGGGGCTTGGGCTCTGTTTCTTAGTTATTTTGCTCAAGGCTGGTGCTCTACCACTTGAGCTACAGTTTCACTTCCAGCTTTCTGCTGGTTAATTTGAGATACCGGGCTGGATTCGAACTGTGATCCTCAGATCTCAGCCCTCTGAGTATTTAGGATTACTGGTGCCTATTCTTAAAGCAAAATTTACAATCTTTGGCTAGGTAAGACAATAGGTGTACATTATAGACACAAATCTGAACTTTAGATCATGTACAAGTTATGGAGGGACAGTGCTAGGGACCCTAAGTAGCATTTTTCAATGCACAAGTCAATCTTGTTTATACAAGAACATATGCTGGTTAACTTTCTTTCATTTCCTTTCTTCCTTTCTTCCTTCCTTCCTTCCTTCCTTCCTTCCTTCCTTCCTTCCTTCCTTCCTTCCTTCCATTCTTCCTTCTTTCCTTCCTTCCATTCTTTCTTTCTTTCTTCCTTTCTTCTTTCCGTCCTGGGGCCTGAACTCTGGACCTGGGCACTGTCCCTGAGCTTTTTAGCTTAAGGTGAGTGCTCTACCACTTGAGCCACAGCCCCACTTCGGGCTTTTTCTGCTTATGTGGGTTTTTTTTTTTTTCTGGTGGTTAATTGGAGATAAGAATCTCCTGGACTTTCCTGCCCAGGCTGGCTTTGAACCTGATCTTCAGATTTCAGCCTCTTGAGCTGCTAGGATTACAGGCATGAGCCACAGGCGGCTGGCTTTTCTCTTACTTTTTGTGCTGATTCTGGTGCCCTCCCGTGGCTAAGGCTCTACCACTTGGTCCACAATTCCACTTCTGGCTTTTTGCTGGTTACTTGGAGCTAAGAGTGTCATGGACTTTTCTGAGTGAAATGGAATCTTCAGATCTCAGCCTTCTGAGTAGTTAGGATTAAAAGACCTGGGGCTATTATAGGCCAACTTTTAAATAGCAGGATTGCCAAATGGCAGATTTTTGACCTGTGAGGTTCAGATTACAAACAGTAGAAATGCCACAAGTTTCTTTGACCACTTTTGTTGTGTAAGGTCAGACATAGTAGACAAAAGAGCATTAGCTGGCCATTTTCCTATATTAAACTTGTATACTTGGCTCTGTAAATATTTACATACCACTTAGACAAATAGCTCTCCATGCTTTTAGTCATAGATACACAAGACATTAACTGAATTAAGATCACTTGAGATAGTAGTTCATTTGTTTTTCACATTTCTAAGGTGGTCATTTGAAAAACTTAGGTGTAAAGTCTGATTTGGTAAAGACTTGACTGTAAATATAAATAATTATCTTGGCAAAACAAAACATTTTTAAAAAGCCAGTCTTTTTTGTAAAAGTTACAAAGAGAGCCAAAGAATTTTAAGACAATCTTACTGGTAATAGACAAAGAGAATTAGGTTTTAGTTTTCTTTGAAACATTATTATTATTTTCTTTTTTTCTTTGTCAGTTATGAGGCTTAAACTCAGGGCCTAGATGCTGTCCCATAGCTTTTTCATGGAAAGGTAGTTCTCTACCACTTTGAACCATAGCACCACTTCCGGTTTTCTGGTGCCTAAATGGAGATAAGAGTCTCACGGAATTTCCTGCCTTGGCTGGGTTTGAACTGCAATCCTCAGACCTTAGCTTCTTAAGGATTAGAGGCATGAGCCACTAGTGCCTGGCTTAATACATTAATTTTTAACCTTAGAAAATTCTTTAGGTTAAAGTTTTAAATTATAGTCAACTACATATATATACTTTTAATAAGTATCTTTTATATATTTAATGTTGTTGTTTTTTTTAAATTTAATTTTATTTTATATGTGAACATACTGTACAGAGGGGTTACAATTACATGGGCAGGATAATGCGTACATTTCTTACCAAGCATTGCAGCCTCCTCCTTTGGTTTACACTTCACATCCCTTCCCAGCCTCCCCCCTCCCCCCCAATCTCAATCCTTCTCCTTCCACTCCTCAACCCCCCCCCCCCCCCCCCCGCACCGACGTTGTAAAGCTCGTTTTGGACATGACAACTTGTACTTCTCATGTTGCAACAGGTCCACCTGTATCCTTAAACAACTGGTTTTTCCCCATCTCCTCCACAAGTTATACTGACATCAAATATAGTGAAAGCAGGGGTTATACTGTGGGGGAGGGACATACAAAGCAACAAAGAGATAATCTTATAAATGCATTAGAAACACATGCATGAAAGAAAAAAACATTAAAATACATATCTAAGCGTTCACTTTCCTGACATCACATTATCTGACCTTTTCCGCTTGACTCATACATATACTAGATATTGCAAATAAGGGAAACCATGGGACCTATGTTTCTTTGGGCCTGGGTTACTTTACTTAATATAACTTTTTCCAAGTTTTTCCATTTCCTAACAAATGGGGCAATGTCATTCTTTCTGATGGAGGCATAGAATTCCATTGTGTATATATACCACATTGTCTTGATCCATTCATCTACCGAGGGGCATCTGGGTTGGTTCCATATCTTAGCTATGGTAAATAATGCTGCAACAAACATAGTTGTGCTGGTAGCTTTAGTGTACTGTTGTTTGTAAACATTTGGGTAAATGCCCAAAAGTGGGATTGCTGGGTCATAGGGGAGTTCTATGTGAAGTCTTTTGAGGAACCTCCATACTGCTTTCCAAAGTGGTTGAACAAGTTTATATTCCCACCAACAATGAAGTAAGGTTCCTTTCTTTCCACATCCCCTCCAGCATCTGTTGTTAGAGTTCTTGATTTTTGCCATTCTAACTGGGGTGAGGTGATATCTCAATGTTGTTTTGATTTGCATTTCTTTTATGGCTAGGGATGTTGAACATTTCTTCATGTGTCTGTTGGCCATCCTTCTTTCTTCTTCAGAGAAGTTTCTCTTTAAGTCTTTCGCCCACTTATTTATTGTGCAGTTGTTTCTTTGAGGATTTGTTGTTGGGTGGTTTAATTTTTTGAGTTCCAAGTATATTTTAGATATGAGACCCTTGTCCGTTGTATGGCTAGTAAAGATCTTCTCCCAATCCGTGGGCTTTCTATTGATCTTGCTAGCTATGTCATTTGCCCTGCAGAAGCTCTGCAACCTTATGCAATCCCATTTGTCCAACCTTTCTTTGATTTGTTGTGCTTCCGGGTCTCTATTCAGAAAATTTCGGCCTGAGCCAAGAGACCTAGGGTTTCTCCTATTCCATCCTGTAATGTTTTCAGAGTGTCTGCTTTGAGTTCAAGGTCTTTGATCCATTTGGAGTTGATTCTGGTGCAGGGTGATATATAAGGATCTAGCTTAAGTTTTCTATATGTAGTTAACCAATTTTGCCAGCACCATTTACTGAAGAGGCTGTCTTTCTTCCATTCTATTGTTTTAGCTTCCTTATCGAAGATTAGATGGCTATAGGTCTGTAGGTTCATTTCTGGGTTTTCAATTCTATTCCATTGGTCCTGAGGTCTGTTCTTATGCCAATACCAAGCTGTTTTGATTACTATGGCTTTATAGTAGAGTTTGAAATTTGGTATTGATATTCCTCCAGCAGTGTTCTTTCCGTTGAGGAGCGTTTTTGCTATTCGGGGTCTTTTATTGTTCCATATGAATTTTTGTATTGCCTCTTCTATTTCCTTGAAGAATGAGGTTGGAATTTTGATAGGTATCGCGTTGAATTTGTAGATAGCCTTGGGAAGTATTGCCATTTTCACGATGTTAATCTTGCCAATCCAGGAGCATGGGAGGTTTTGCCATTTTTTAAGTTCTGTGTTGATTTCCTTTTTCAAGATTTTAAAGTTTTCATCATAGAGGTCCTTCACTTCTTTGGTTAAGTTAATTCCTAGGTTTTTTTTTTGTGGGGCTATTACAAATGGAGTTGCTTTCCTAATTTCAGCCATACTTTTCTCATTGTTGGCATATAGAAAAGCCATTGATTTTTGGGGGTTAATTTTATAACCTGCTACTTTCCCAAAGTTGTGAATCAGCTTGAGTAATTTGGGAGTGGAGTCTATGGGATTCTTTAAATACAAGATCATGTCATCTGCAAAGAGGGAGAGTTTTATTTCTTCTTTCCCTATTTGGATCCCCTTTATGTCTGCATCTTGTCTTATTGCTGTAGCTAGGCATTCTAATACTAGATTGAAGAGAAGTGGAGAGAGTGGGCATCCTTGTCTTGTTCTTGAGTTAAGAGGAAATGGCTTTAGTTTTTCACCATTGAATATAATGCTGGCTGTAGGTTTGTCATATACAGCCTTTATTGTATTGAGGAATGTTCCATGGATTCCTAATTTTTCCAAAACCTTCATCATGAAGGGGTGTTGGATCTTGTCGAATGCTTTTTCTGCATCTATTGAGATAACCATGTGGTTCTTATTCTTGCTCCTGTTGATGTGATGAATAATATTAATTGATTTGCATATATTGAACCAGCTTTGCATCCCTGAAATGAATCCTGTTTGATCATGGTGTATGATTTTTTGGATGAATTGTTGAAGTCGATTGGCCAAAATTTTGTTGAGAAGTTTTGCATCAATATTCATCAAAGAAATGGGTCTATAGTTCTCTTTCTTTGATGAGTCCCTGCCTGGTTTTGGGATGAGGGTTATGATGGCTTCATAGAATGTGTTCAGTAGTGAGCTTTCTCTTTCAATTTCATTGAAGAGTTGGAGGAGTATTGGTGTGAGCTCTGCTTTGAAGGCCTTGTAAAATTCCGCTGTAAAACCATCTGGTCCTGGGCTTTTCTTAGCTGGGAGGTCTCTTATTGCTGTTTCTATTTCAGTGCTTGATATGGGCCTGTTAAGATAGTTTAACTCATCTTGGTTTAGTTTTGGCATGTCAATATTTGCTAGGAAAAGGTCCATTTCTGTCAAGTTCTCAAACTTATTAGCATAAAGTTTTGAGAAGTATTCCCTTATAATGTTCTGAATCTTGGTTGTTTCATGGTGATGTTTCCATTCTCATCTCTGAGTTTATTAATTTGGGTGTGTTCTCTTCTTTTTCTGATAAGATTTGCTAAGGGTCTGTCAATTTTGTTGTTTTTCGAAGAACCAAATCTTTGTTTTGTTGATTCCTTCTATAGTTTTTTTTTGATTCTAATTCATTTAATTCTGATTTAATTTTGATTATTTCTTTCCATCTACTGGATTGGGGTTTATCTTGCTGCTCTTTTTCAAGGAGGTTTAGATGTGTCATTAAATTGCTAGTTTCAGATCTCTCCAATTTGTTGATGTAGGAGCTCAGAGCTATAAACTTGCCTCTGAGTACTGCCTTTGCTGTGTCCCAGAGGAGCTGGTAATTTGTGTGTTCATTTTTGTTGAATAGCATGAACATTTTAATTTCCTTTCCAATCTCTTCCATGAGCCACTCATGATTCAGCAGTATGTTGTTCAGCCTCCATGTGAAGTCGGACTTTCTTTGGTGGCTTTTGGTGTTGAGTTCTAATTTTATTCCCTTGTGGTCAGAGAGGATGCAAGGTATAACTTCAATGTTTCTGAATTTAGACAAGTTTGCTTTGTGGCCTAAAATGTGGTCTATTTTAGAAAATGTTCCAGGTGCTGCTGAGAAAAACATATATTCTGATGCTGCTGGGTGAAATGTTCGGTAGATGTCTGTTAAGTCTAGTTGATCTATGCAATTGTTTAGATCTGTGGTTTCTCTGTTGAGTTTTTGCTGAGTTGATCTATCTAGTGGGGAGAGTGGTGTGTTAAAATCCCCAACAATTAATGTCTTCGGAACTACATGGGATTTGAGGGAAAGTAGTGTTTCTTTGATAAATTTGGGTGCTCCATTGTTTGGCGAATAGATATTTAGAATTGTAATATCCTCCTGAAGGAGAGATCCTTTAATTAGTATGTAGTGACCTTCTTTATCTCTTCTCACGAATTTTAATTTGAAGTCTATTTTATCTGATATTAGGATTGCAACTCCCGCCTGTTTATGGGGGCCGTTTGCTTGGTAGATTTTGTTCCAGCCTTTAACATTGAAAATGTGTTTGTTATTACAGGCAAGATGTGACTCTTGCAGGCAGCAGATAGAAGGGTCTTGTTTTTTAATCCAACTAGACAGTCTATGTCGCTTAATTGGAGAGTTCAGTCCGTTAATGTTAAGAGATAGGACTGAGAGGTATTTGGGAGTTCCTGCCATGTTATCCACCTTCTTGGGGGCTGCAAAAACTGGGTTCTTCCTATGGTTCTTGGATTCTTAGTTTGTGTGCAGTTTCTTGGCCTTTGTTGCGGTCTTGTTGGTTTTCTATGTGTAGGACATCTTTAAGGATCTTTTGTAGAGCTGGTTTGGTGGAGATGTACTGTTTCAATTTTTCTTTGCTATGGAAGGTTTTTATTTGGCCTTCAGTTATGAAGGAGAGTTTAGCTGGGTACAGTATTCTTGGTTGATATTTATTTGTTTTTAGGGCATGGCATACATCTTTCCAGGCTCTTCTTGCTTTGATTGTCTCTGCTGAGAAATCTGAGTTGATTCTAATTGGTTTCCCTTTATAGGTGATTACACTTTTCTCCTTGACAGCTTTAAGGATCTTTTCCTTGGTCTGAGTTGATCCTGTGTGGATTATAATGTGACGGTGGGATGTCCTATTCTGGTCTGGTCTATTTGGGGTTCTAAAAGCTTCTTGTATCTGAATAGGCCTATCTTTTTGTATGTTTGGGAAGTTCTCTGCTAGGATCCTGTTAAACAAATTTCCTAGACCATTAACTTCTGTTTCTAGGTGCTCCTCTACACCCATTATCCTTAGATTAGGCCTTCTGATGGTGTCTTCCAGGTGTTGGATAGATCTATCATATTTCTTGGACTTGTCTTGGATGGTTGTATGTTCTTTCTCTATAATATCTAGGCTGTCTTCAATCCCTGAGATTCGATCTTCTGCATGGTCTAACCTGCTGTCAAGACTGTCTACTTTGTTTTTTTTTTTTTTTTTATCTCTTTTCCTTCTAATTGGTCAGCTTTGATGGCTTCAAGTTCTTTGTTGAAGCTCTGTTTTAGGTCTTGTATGAATTTCTTTACTTCCTTAATTTGGTGTTCAGTGTTTGTTCTCAAATCACTTAGTTGATTGGTTATGGTTTCTTTGGACTCCCATTCCTTCTGTTGGGTTCCATTCAGCATTCCCTTTGTGGTCTCCCTGACTTCCTTCAGCTCTTTGTTAATGGATTCCATGAATGCCTTTAGTGATCTTTGTGTATTCTTTACTTGGTCTCTCAATTCCTGTATTACTCTTTGATTAGCTTCCTCCCGTTTCTTGGTTTTCCTGTAGTTCTCTTTCCTCCTGTTCGTGGGATTCCTGCAGTTCTCTTTGAGTGTTCTCAGCCTGCTCACGCCATTCCTCCCTTTCTCTTTGAGTACTCTCAAGTTGTTCACGCAAATCCTGTATCAGTTTTTGAGTAGGTTCCTCACGCTTATGATATTCCTGTATAAGCTTTTGGGATGCCTCCTCTCTCTCCCTTTCATGCTCATACAGAGTCCTTTGTAAGTTGTCAAACTTCTCATTTATCATGTTTGCCAGCAGTTTTTGTAGTGCTATTTGGGAACTCTCCTCTGGATTATTCATTATCTGTTCTGACTCCTGATTATCAAGTTTGGGAATTGAGATATCTGGATTTGCCATTTTTCTTGTTTTTTTCCGGCTTACTCTGCCCATTTGAGATGAAAATAGCACCAGTTTTGTGGTAGAACACTATCTTAAGGCAACCATCAATCAAAGTTTGCATTTGTACAGTCAATAGTCTACAGATATAATCTAGTTCAACAGATACATCTATTCAACATCAAACAACTATATGTTAATGGGCTTCAAACTGCAGAGAAGAATTTGGAAAACCAGAAATTATTAGGGTTAGGGAGAGATGTGGGTAAAAAATAGGAATAGATTGGTGTGGGGAGGCACAGGGAGAGTTAACTATGTCCTAATCCCAATGCAGGAAATAAGTTGGGTAGGATGCAAGTAGAGAGAGAGAGAGAAAGAAGAAAGGGAAAGGGAAATGAAAAGAGACCAGAAAAAAATAGAAATGTAAAAATTAATATTATTATGGAGATTAAAAGACCATCTATTTAGAGAGGAATGTGAGTTTATTAAGAGAAGGGAAGGGACATAGAGGAGAAGTGAAAAACTTAAAAAAATGCTTAAAACATTATATAGGTGTAAAGAGGTAGTACTGCTATTAAGGAATTTAAGTCTCAGAGGTTTTGAATTGAGTAATAAATTTGTGGATTAAGTGTGTACACAATGGGGGATAGGGTCTACTATTTAACTACGGGTTTATCTGAGGATGTGCAGGACAAGAGTTAAGTCACATAAAGAAGATCAAAAGAGAGGAAAAGGTGGAAAGGATAAGAAAGGGAGAAAAAAAGATCAGAAGTTCAGTAGAGCTAGACAAAAAACAAAAAGATAGTTAAGAAAGAAAGAAAAAGAGAAAGAAGACAAGAAAAGAAAGGAAAACACACATTCACATATTCCTAAAATAAAAATTATAAGAGGAAAAAAAGTTACTGGAAAACAATTATTTTTTCAAAAAAGGCAAAAATTAATGATTAATAAAATTTTTAGAAAAGGAAAAAAAAATTATATATATATATATATAAGGTACCAAAGAACAAAAGAAAAAAAAAAAAGAAAAGAAGAAGAAGAAAAAAAATTCTTTGATTGTTTTTTGATTTTTTTGGGAGGGGTGGGAAGAAACCAGCCTCTTGTTGGAGTCTCTGGTTAGCTTGAGGTCCTGTGGCTTGATTGGTTTCTTAAGTCAGTTTGTTTGAACAGGCAGAAAAATGCTCTGCTTTACCCAAGATTTTGAGATCCCCCTCCCAGATTAGTTTAATGGGAGGGTGATCTGCTTTGAGAATCACAAAAGAGGGGGATGCAGTGGTGAGGCTAGGTTCTGGGTAGAGTTGAGGCCTTTCAACAATCAGTAGCTTTTCCCTGGGGCTATTTTGTGAAAAAACTCACAGAGCCCAGCCTGGAGCCATTCTCAGGGTTTCTGTTTTTCAATTGATTGTGGTGGCTGCTAGAGGGAGGGGCAGCCTCTGGCTCTGGTTACCCAGTGAGGAAAGCCACTCCAATGGCTGGCGCCTGAGCTGGGTGACTTTTCCCTGGATGGAGCTGAGTCTGGCAGGTCACTTAGCTGTTAAGTTCTTGTGACCTGCTAAATGACTTGTTTTATTCCAAGACCTGAGTTGGAGCTGGCAGCTCCGCCAAGCTTTGTTGGTATCCAAGATGGAGATCACCGGTGCTGGGGGGGGAGGGGTGGCCTTCCCTCCTCTGCTCCCTGAGAAGGAGTGAGGACGTCGGGCTTCTACTCACGCGGAGTCTTGGATCCTGGGTCTTCTCTGGTCTGCAAACTGCAGGATGAAAATGTCCGCTCCTTGTCGGTTCTTGCTGGTGTTGGGTAGATTCCGCTCGCCCGCTGTGTCTGGCTCCTTCATCCCGGACTCTCTGTGTGAGCGCTCAGGTATGGTCCCGGTTGTGGTCTCCGCCGCGACCCTGCCGCTGCCGCTGCGGCGGCTGCTGGCAAGCGCTCAGATGTGTCTTCTTGCCTTGGCTTCCCCTCTCTTGACTAACTCTCTGTCCTGTGATGGCACACTTGGTGTGATTCTCTGGCTTAGGACTGTTCACTGGAACTCTAAAACTGCTTTCTATGCGAGAGCTTGTTCAGATTCCAGCTTCTCCTCCGCCATCTTCCCGGAACCCCGTTGTTGTTGTTTTTAATGTGCTGTGTGAAGTTATTTTGTTTTTCTTTCATTTTTTTCTTTTTTCTCTTCCTTTGGTTTATCCCCTGATGTCACTGTTTTATATTTTGGTACCCTGTGTCTTGTATACATGTTTATTTGATATGGGGAAGGAAAGCGGAATAACAAAATGGTAAGACAAAGAACAAAGGGTAAACCAAAGCAACAGCAATACTCACAAGACATTACTGTTAGAAATGAACTTTACAACTTGGTGGGGAACTGTGGGGGGGAGGGAAAGTGGGAGAAAAAATGAGAGAGCGTAACAATGTTCAACAAGAAATGTACTCATTGCCTTACTTATATTACTATAAGCCTTCTGTACAACAACTTTAGAATAAAATTTTTTAAAATACAAAAAAGGACCTACTTAAATATTTGACACAACATTTTGAGCCTTCTGACATTCATTTCAGTTTGATTTTCATTTTGGCATATTATTTAGGAAAAAACTTACTTAAAAAAGTTTCTCATTTAAAAACATGTTCTCTTTTTTTCTTCTTCCCTCTTTCTTTCCTTCCTTCCTTCTTTGGGTTTTCTTTTCAAAAGTATCCTTACACTTTTTGGGACTTGGAAGGTGGTTCAGTGGTTAGAGCACTTGCCTTGCATGCATGAGGCCCTGGGTTCGATTCCCCAGCACCACATAAGCAGAAAAAAAAGCTGGAAGTGGTGCTGTGGCTCAAGTGGTGTGAGTACCTATTGCTTGAATCAAGCATCCAGCACTCTGCTCTGATCGTGTTTTCCTTACCTTTGAGCTGGCCTGCATCATGATCTTTCTATTTAAGCTTCAGGCCACAGCTGGGATATCATACTTGAGCTGTGGTGCCTCTCTGTACATAACATTTTAATGAAGACCCAGTTGTTTAACTACACAAAAATATTTTGCATGGGCTGGGAAGGTGGCTCAGTGGTAGAGCGCTTGCCTTGCATGCCTGAGGCCCTGGGTTCGATTCCTCAGCACCACGTAAGAAAAAAGCTGGAAGTGGTGCTGTGGCTCAAGTGGTAGAGTGCTAGCCTTGAGCTGAAGAGCTGAGGGACAGTGCCCAGGCCCAGAGTTCAAGCCCCACAACCCAATCCCCTAAAAAAATATTTTGCAAAAGCCAATGTATTATGAAATAGAATTGACAAAATGAGACAGATCATAATTATTTGTCCAGTCCTTTCACAAATTCCCAATTAGAAAGTAACAGTAGATGGGATGTGAGTTCAAGCCTCAAGTTTAAAACACCTTCCCTATACCCCAGTTTTCTCTCTTTAGAGTCTGAGAGTTAATTCCTGAATTCCTGAATCTCAATTAGTCTAGATTGAGATAAGAACTTTGGAAAATCGGTATTCTTAGAAATGAAGGAAAGAGGATAGAAGGTGGGAGAGAGAGAGAGAGAAAGAGAGAGAGAGAGAGAAAGAGAGAGGAACAAAGGAGAGAAAAAATTAAATAGCTCCTCTACATGATTTTAACAATAAAAAATTACTCTAAAGTTGCTCTCTCTCTTTCTCTTTCTCTCACACACATACATTCAAAAAAAGATATGACACAGCCAAAGTAGAAAAGTCCATGAGACTTATCTCCAATAAACTGGAGAGAAAAAGCTGGCAGTAGCACTGTAACTCATATAGAGTGCTAGCTTTGAGAACAGAGGCTCAGGGACAGTACCCAGGCCCTAAGTTAAAGTCCCAGGACTGACAAAAAAGAAAAATAAAAAATATCTGACGTTAATCATGCTCAGATTTCAAACATGCAAAGCTCCAAAAATTTCTAGAAATCATTTAGTGGCTGTAAGTATATCCTGTATCTCTAAGAATTCCAGGAAGCAGATTGAATTGTGCCCAATGCTATTTTTCTAGAAGTCATTTTGTGAGACTTCATCTTGGCATCTTGATGGCTGAAGCAAGTCAGATCTCTAAACAGTTGCCACCACCATTAAATTAGCCTGTATTATGCCAATCATCATAGAAATAGAATAAACAGACACACGTAAGAATGACACATAAAACAATTACAGTAGGGCTGGAATGTGGCTTAATTGTAGAGTGCTTGCCTAAAATGCATGAAGCCCTAGGTTTGATTCTTCAGTACCACATAAACAGAAAAAATCCAGAAGTGGTGCTGTGGCTCAAATGGTAGAGCGCTAGCCTTGAGCAAAAGAAGCTCAGGGACAGTGCCCAGGCCCTGAGTTCAAGCCCCAGGATTGGAAAAAAAACCCACAAAAAATTACATTAGTTCATAGTTCACTCTTATACAAATCATCCTTTTAGCCTGAATTTTGTTTCTTTTCTTTCCTTCTTTTTTTTTTTGTGTGTCAGTTCTGGGGCTTGAATTCTGAGTATGGGCACTTGTCCCTGAGCTTCTTTTGCTCAAAGCTAGCACTTGAGCACACAGTGACACTTCTGGTGTTTCTGGTAGTTAATTGGAGATAAGAGTCTCATGGACTTTCCTGCCTGGGCTGGCTTTGAACTGTGATCCTCAGAGCTCAGCCTTCTGAGTAGCTAGAATTATAGGCATGAGCCACCAGTGCCTGACTTAAATTTTGATTTCTTATTAGTAGACAGGTCAGACAGAATTCTCCTGACTGGACAAGATTGAATTAATGTTTTTATTCTTAAACAAATACAACAGAGATCTCCCAAACACCCCGACCTTCACATTTTGCATGGGATAGTTTCTCTAATTTGTCTAAATTAGAGAATTTAGTTTCTCTAAATTTCTCTAATTGGTCATGTATTGTTTCAAGTTTCCCTGTCTAAAGAGAAATAGCCTTAGCCCAAATAGTGCAGAAGAGCTCCAATGACAGATAAACAGGACAACAGCCACGGGATTTAGAAATTTCCTGTCAAAACAAATGGCCTTTCAAATGACGACAAAGCAAGGTCCAAATGTGTACTTTTGGAGGAGACCTATCAGGGTTCCAAAAAGGACTCCAAATTGATTCATTTCTCTGACTCATTTTCACTGAATGGTGGTAAAAAGGAGCCAATAGTGGTCAAAGTGGAAAGACAAGTTCCTGGAATAAAAGTGATTCCAGCAGTTTTGAGGAACTGATTCCATCTTTCCTTTCCACTCAGGGTTGACTAGCTGCCAATGGCTAGCATCTACAAGGAGCACGCTTTCCTGGTTCAGCTCTCCAAAGCTGAAGCGACTTTTTGGATCCCCAACTCAAAAGTCCAGGGGTACTACATTAGGTCTTGCCACTCACTCCCGCCCCCCTCACACCCCGCGCCCATGACAAATAAAGAAACGTGGTGAATGACAGGGAAAAGATTTACATGGTAGTTGTAGGAAGACAGCACTTTAGAATACCTTCAGCTGTCTGGATTGTTAGGGAGCGCTAGGGGTGGTGGGTGAGAAAGGGCTGCATAGTTAAAACAGTCTCTAGTCACAAGTATGGCCGGATTGACCATTGGCTTAGTCTTTGGAGGACTTCATGAGAATTTGTCTTTTGTCACACGATGTTTACTAGTACAATGTGTGCAAAGTAACTGCAGGAGGAAATAACTGAGATCAAAGAACACAGATACAAAGTGCTTTTAGTTAACTTAAGAGACCAGCATAGCTGGCTTTTACATTACCTCTTAATCACCCGTTCTCTCATTCCTGCATCCCTCTCATCTATCCCAGTTCTGTTTTTCACACATGTACATTGAGTGTTATGACTCTATTCTCTCACTGTTCTCTCTCCATTAGTCTGCTTTCCCTTCCCCTTAATTCCCATCCCTTTCAGATAAGACCTGTTTTAGCTTCATGGTATTAATTTTGTTAAGCTGTCTGTTAGTTGTTTAAAGAGGTTAAGCATTGGAAACTTATCTCTGTGAATACCATACTTTAGTCAGTTTGATTGTACATACAAACATATGACCTTATATGTATTTTATGAATGTTTATATTGTAGGTCTAACTTCCACATATGAGAGAATGTATGTGTACTTTGTCTCTATGAGCCTTACTTTACTCAGTATAATTTTTTCCAGATCAACACATTTCCCTGAGGGAGACATAATATTCTTCTTCCTAATGAATAAATAAAATTCATATCTATCTATCTATCTATCTATCTATCTATCTATCTATCTATCTATCTATCTATCTATCTATCTATCTATCATCCATCTGTCTAGTTATTTAGCTATATATGTCAAGTCTTTCATTTTAAAAGTTACCTATGTATCTGAAAGCTCAAGTGAAGAGTTAGTGCTTTTAGCAAAAGTGGCTGTTAAGTTTTTCAAAGTAATTGAAATTATTAGGCAATTATCATAACCCCCATATCAAAGGTATTACCTGCAGTGAAGCTAATGGGAAACTAGCAATGTATTGCTCAGCTGTGTAACCTCCAAAGTGACTGATATTTAAGTTAATTAAAATCAAGTGAAACTAGAGGACTTAATAAGATTTTTTTTCTGGTAACATCAAGAGAGATTTATCATGAAATGCCTGTGAAACTGCTCTGACAGATTGACATCTAAGTTGACTCTGAGGGCCCACAGAGGACATTACATGGGATGAACTTTTTCCTTGATACTAATTTTCCTGTGCCTGTGTCATTTCTGTAGCCATCTCTAACCTAACTACTTTTAAAGGGTTCCTATTCTGTAAATGTGCTGGTGTTTTATGACAAAGTTGTTGAAGGCATGCTTTTTATCAGATAACAGGTTAAGGACTCAGAGTTTATTTGCCTTTTGTCTCCTTGTGGAGACAAAGACTCAAAGAATGAGGTGATAAACCCAGAGCTGGTAGTCATAGAACTTTTCCTAGCTTGCCACTGACCTTTTCTAGTTGCCCTTGGGACAAATCTTGTCCTCTTCAGGGCCTTTTTTCCTTCTGATAAATAAAGCCATTCACTGAAAGTCTGAGTTTTTTTTAGCTCTTAAAAGCAAAAACTGGTGAAATGAGAGAATTATTAGACAAAGATGTACAAATATCTGATACTTTAATGAACACCTAGGACCTCCTCCTTGGGAAAATGCAAAAAACATTATACTTACTTTCATGGGAGTAATTTCTTCTTGATCTCCTCCCCCTTACCCCCATGTTTTTTAGAGTAACTGGCCTCCAAGAGTTGTGTTCTTAAATTCTCTGATTGTATGATTCAGCATTTGAAATTGCTCTCTTCAGCATTTGAAATTGCCTTATCTCTTGAAAAGAAACAAGTATAAAAATGGTGCTGCCTTTCTCAGTTGCTGTGTTTTTTCTCTTCCTTTTGAATTACTCTACCATCTATTTACAGTGGGTTCCTTCAGGACAAAGGCTCTCAGTATTTCAGTATTCATCCCAGTAGCTAAGAGGTGGCTGGATGCTCACAATAACATGTTAATTATAGTAATACAGATCATGGTATAATGACATCTGAAATCTTGATAAGCATAGGATAGATTAATAATATTTTCAATCCTATATAAAACAGTACATACACAACATTTAAGGCAATGTACAAAGGTCTTTGTACTTATGTGTTAATTAGGTTTCCATCCACATCTATAGTATAGATACAGCTATAGGAATACATTCAAAAATTGCTTTAAATTGTCAAAATTAATCACTAGGACTACTATTCTTAAATCCTTTTATTTAACACCATGGCCTCTTAGCTTTCTATATGTTACCTGGAATCCTGATTAAAGATTTGGTTTGGATATTCTAGTTGGCTAAAAAATATTATACACAAAACTGCTTTCTTAAATAGATCATCTGGAATGTAGCCTCTCTTAACTGGTAGTAATTATTACATTAGTATGTGATCATTTTTAATAATTATTAGGCATAGGTAATCTTATTGCCTGCTGTGACAGGTGTATGCAGAATTATTTTCCTCAAAACTAGCTAGCTCAGACTTCAGAATTGGAGTTTTATTAGATTTATCCAGGCACAGAGTTCAGAGACAACCAGTTTTTAAGGATTGTGCCCTTATGCGTTGATCTTCTTCTCCACAAGGAGACACTTTCATATGTTTTGGATAATTAAAATTTTTTCTTTCTAGGATATTCTTAGGAAAGGACCACAAAGACTTAATAGCTATGTGTGTCTGATCATATAAAATAATATTTATCAAAATGAACTCCAAGAAGTGGAAACAGTGTTTGTTTTTTTTTTTTTGGGTCCGGTCATGGGGCCTGAACTCTGGGCCTGGGCACTGTCCCTCAGCTCTTCAGCTCAAGGCTAGCGCTCTACCACTTGAGCCACAGCGCCACTTCCGGCTTTTTTCTTTTTGCTTATGTGGTGCTGAGGAATCGAACCCAGGGCCTCAGGTATGCAAGGCAAGCGCTCTACCACTGAGCCACCTTCTCAGCCTGGAAACAGTGTTTTCTTTGTTACTGTTTTTTTCCATTCCTTTAATCTTGTTTGTAAGTTTGTCTGCTTTGGGGAGGGCAAGGGGGGAGCACAGAAAGGGTAGCACAAAGGGTGAACAAATGCAGCAGTGATACTCACTAGACACTATGTTGAAAATGAACAACACAACGAAAATGGGTAGGGATGGGAGGGATAAACAGGAGAGATGGAGTGAAAGGGCAACACGTCAAAAAGAAATGCACTCATTACCTTAGATAACTGTAATCCCTCTGTAAATTACCCTTACAACAACAATAAAATATACATTAAAAATTTTCCTTTCCTAGCTATAAATAACATGATTATGATACTACCTCTTTGTTTTTCTCTTTTTGGCCTATGTATCAACTTCCTACCAAGATAGAAAAGGATTATGCCTTGCTGTTCCCCTGTTTATTACACACGCTCACTTCCCATCCTCCCAAGATAATTTATCATAATTTTAGTTAAATCAATATTCAGTGTTTACATTATTATGATTCTATATGCTATTCAGAATCTAACCATGTAGAAAACTATAATTACTTTCCTCTTCCTGCACACATTTTTGTTTTTTTTCTCAATAATTGCCTTGTTTGTTTTAAAAATTGCTTTAGTTTTCTGTGTCTATATTTCTGACTCAATCCGGTATCTAAACCAGTGTTTCTCAAACTATCTGTGATGAATGACAAAATAACAAAATTCATATTTGTTATAGACGCTTTCCTAAAATACAATAAAAATACACTGTTTATTAATAGCACCTTTTGTCCAACCCTACTTTGTACAGCATAGTTCAAATCTCCTGTGATGCATCTAACATATAGGACAGTCTATCTATTCTTCTTGATGAAGCCTTTTTAGAGCCTTTTGACACACCAGCATGGAATGGCCTTCTCTTCTCGTTGCTTCTTAATTCCTGACCATAAGTGGGGAACTTTACTCTGCTATATGTTTCTGCTATCATCTCATGCTATCAGCCTGTAGTAACAGGGCCAGTAAATCATGGAGTGAAACCTTTAAACTGTGAGTCAAAATAAACCTTTTTATCTTCATAAGTTGATTATCTTAGGAACTTGGTGCAGTAACCGAAAAAGACGAACACATTATCACCCTTCTATTTTCTCTTTTAAAAGTGTTTCTATTTATATATTCACCTGTTGGCTTCAGCTCTCAAGGAGATTTCCACATACATGCATTTTCTGCTTCCTTTGTTGTCAAGTTGCTAACTTGCCTTTTCTTTCGACCAAATTAAGGATATAGTTGCTGGCTCAGGCCCCATTGACATCTCTCACCAGCTGTGGGAACTTGACCAGTCATTTTACCTCTCAGAAGTTCAGCTTCTTCATCAATACTTATCCCATAAATGATCATACTGAACACTGAAGGGTGGTAAACCATATTTGCAACCAGTGTTCCATAAATGAATGCCGTTCCTGTCCCTTCTGTTAACAGCTTCACCTTTCCCTCTTCCTTTATCACAGATGATCTCTTGACTAGAAAATTACATTGCCATGCAAGTTAGAAGGAACTTGAACTCCCAGGGGAGCTTTTCTAAGGTGTAATACATAAATATAATTTCTTAGACTTAGTAACATCTCCTCTCGCTGCCCTGCTCAGATATTGGTTTTTGATGTCCTCTCGAGAGCAGTATGGGACCTCTCTCCAAAATGCTGATCTTATCATTGAATTCCTGAGCTTTCCTGATCAAGACCAAGCTCCTAGCAACAAGCCACAGGTGCTGTCCTGTGCCTTTGCCTTCAAGCCTTCCTCAGAAAGGCCCACAAGTTCCAAGCTCTTGTTTCCTTGGCTTTCTCTCAAGTTCTCTGCCAGCCCTACAGGTCCTGGAGCCAATGCTGTTCTTCCATTAAGGGTAAGTGATGTTTGCACCATCCTGGGAGCTTTTCTTAACCTATTTCTACGGAATCTCAGTCCCCATGCTGAATTAGTAAATCATAGTCACATCCTAGGTCTACATTACTCTGCCACAGAACTGTAGCTATTTGGTTATGGTTACCATCCCCCAAATGGTAATTGCTCTGAAGAGGGAATATGACTTTCTTATTATCTTATCCTTAGACTTTCCCCCATTATAACATGTGGTATATATTATTTTTGAAATAACATATTTGTACAGTGAATGTATGAAAAAAATCTTAAGCAATTTTTTTGGTTTGCATATGCCTAAAGAAAACAATTATTGAATTACTAAACATAAAAAGTAATTTTTTGCAGACATTCAGAGTTCAGAACTCCCTTTTAATAAAAATGACATTGTCCTGAAAAGTCTGTTTATATTTGGAAATATAGATTGAGGTGTTGTAAATGCTCAGTCCTCTTCTATATGCTTACTAACTCCCAGTGCCCACAGCATGTCAGCAATCTCTCTTTAACAATGTCCAAAGCAGATACAGACAGATTTGCCTCTTCTCTAATCAGCCTAGCAATAATATTTCAGTCACATTCCTGGGTGCTCATTGCCCTTCCTAAAATACAAACTGTCTGCATGTGGTTGCTAGCCAAATTAAGACAGGGTAAGCTTTACATGTCTAATGAAGGAACAGCTCAAAAGATTAGGAACAAAGCATTTTGGTCACACCAATATACACTTCAGGCATGTGAGGGAAAGGATTCTCGTTCATCCACCAATAGGTCCTGTCAATCCCTGCTTTTATCCTGGTTGCTCTGGAAGGAGTCTGTATCAACATAATGAGGGTGCTCATGAACCAGCTCATTATCATTTTAGAAATTTTCAGGGCTGAATCAAACACCAGACTTTATGTTCAAGCTGTACTACCAACAGACATTTATTTAATGAACTATTTTCTGCTTACAGATGGAGGTTGAAGTTGTATTTACATGTTCTAAATGTCAGCCTGCTTCTTTAGACTTAGTAAAAAGAAGAAAAGACAAAACATGCTGCACTGAACCTTGTTATGGCACCCTAAACATAGGGATCCATCTTTTGACAACTTACCTGTTGTTGTTGTTATTATTATTATTAAATCTAGGATGGCTTCAAACCTTGAACCTCAAATCTTTGCTTCCTAAGTAGCTAGGATCACAATAGTCTTGAGCCACCTCACCTGGTTACCAATGATACTTTCATGCCTTTCCAAAAGAAAATGAACAGTCTTTGAGGAAGGTCAAAGGAAACTGACAAAGCAAGATCAAAATTACAAAGTTCACATTGACAAAAGGAGGGTGTTAAGCAGGCTATTAAATGGAATCAAAAGCCGTTATATGCATATGAGACCAAAGTGGAAATTGATCAGAAGAGTTAATCACCCTCACCTTGCCCTCTGGGTGCAAGGTATCACCATACTTGGACAATGGCTTCATCTTTAGAAGGGCAACAGACTCTAGGGAGTTGGGGGCTAATGAAGAAGAAGAAAGAGAAAAGGATCCTTGGATTCTATTTAAGTTGTTCAAGACAGTAGTTTTACTGAGCCCAACCGATTTGGACCACAAATACATTAATCTATTAAAGGGCTTTCATTCGCATCTGGAGAGTGTTAGGTTTTTAAAAGAGGTGACCGAGTAAGAACTGAAACTGCACCACGCACGTGGTATTCAGGTAAGGGGTTTATTCAGTAGGCCTGCTGGGACCAGGCAAGGTTGGCACTCCACGCGGCTGGCAAAGGAAAAAAAGAGGGCGGTCTGGCGGCGGTTTAGGCCTTATATAGGGTAGGGGGCGGGGAAGGGTGTGTCCAGGTAAAGGGAAGTGGGATCAGGTGGGAGAAAGGTGTGGCCACATCAGGTTAGGATGTGACCTCAGCAGATGCGGACGTGACCTCTTCCAGGTATCCCAGTTGCCTAGGTAACGCAGGTACTGGGCGAGGTCTGTTCGTCGTCCAGGAATGGACCTTACAGAGAGATGTATTAGGTCTTTTTTATCCCACAGGAATTGGATTTAGTTGTTTAGTGCTTTGAGCCACGTATAGTCATGGAACTTTATTGAATATCTGGGTTGATTGATTCACAGCCTAGTTGGCCTTAGGAAAGTCACAGAGAGAGCTGACAACAGCAAGCCAAGGGTGTCCATTTCCAGTTTTGATACCTTGGGCATAAATACATGGGCTATGGATCTTGTTTTCTCTTAGGTACTCAAAGTCCCTAGACATGTCGTGATGTGGCTTTGCTTTTTCTCATCACCCATGAATTGGACCTAACAGATCATTATATTTTACACATCAAAAATACAGCCTCTCCTCCCCCTGTTTCATGAAACTGTGGAGGTAGTTAGCATTTACTCATTGCCCATTCTGACGTGGCACATACTACTCACTTTGCTCATTTAACTCAAACTTCATAGCTTCAAGGAAGATTCTATTATTTCTATTTTACAGATAAGGAAACTAAGACTCATGGAGGCCATTTGTCCAACATTGCTTAAGTGGTACAGCCAGGGTTTGAACCCAGGTCTATGTCTGATGTCAATTAAGAGACCTGTGTGTGTGTGTGTGTATGCATGTATATATCTGTATAAAATTGCAATCACAACTGGGTATCATGATACATGCCTACAATCTCAGTACTCAGGAGACTGAATCAGGAGACTCTATCTCAAAAGAAAAAAAATTAAAGCATTGATAATTTATTAAGGAAGTCTGAGTTCTTCAAAACTTAAATATAGCTGGGTGCTGATGGCTCACACCTGTAATCCTAGCTACTCAGGAGGCTGAGATCTGAGGATCACGGTTCAAAGCCAGCCCAGGCAGGATAGTCCATGAGACTCTTATCTCCAGTTAACCACCAGAAAACCAGAAGTGGTGCTGTGTCTCAAGTAGTAGAGCATTTGCCTTGAGCTGAAGAGCACAGGGACAGAGACAGAGTTCAAGCTCCAAAGACTGACAAAAAAAAAAAAGTTAAACAGAATAATCATATGATATAGCAATTTCACTCCTGGGTAAATACCCTCAAAGAATTCAAAGCAAGGACTGAGATTCTTGCACAATAATATTCATGACACTATTTCTTTTTTTTTTTTTTTTTTTTTTTTTTTTGTCGGTCATGGGGCTTGAACTCTGGGCCTGGGCGTTGTCCCTTAGCTCTTCAGCTCAAGGCGAGCGCTCTACCACTTGAGCTACAGCACCACTTCCGGTTTTCTGGTGGTTTTATTGGAGATAGGAGTCTCACGGTCTCTCCTGCCCGGGCTGGCTTTGAACCGCGATCCTCAGATCTCAGCCTCCTGAGTAGCTAGGATTACAGGCGTGAGCCACCAGCGCCCGGCCATGACACTATTTCTTTTCACAGCCAAAATGTGGAAACAATCCAAGTGTCCATCAACTGCTGGATGGATAAACTGCATTTTACAAATACACATTAGTGGGGCTGGGAAGGTGGCTCAGTGGTAGAGCGCTTGCCTCGCATGCCTGAGGCCCTGGGTTCTGTTCCTCAGCACCACATAAGCAAAAAGAAAAAAGCCAGAAGTGGCACTGTGGCTCAAGTGGTAGAGCGCTAGCCTTGAGCTGAAGAACTGAGGGACAGTGCCCAGGCCCAGAGTTCAGGCCCCACGACCGGACCCCCCCCAAAAAAAAACCCCCAAATACATGTTAGCCATTTAAGGGGATAGAGTATTGGTTCATGCTACTATAAGGGTGAATCCTGAAAATGTTATATTAGTGAAAGATTTCAAACACTAAAAGACAAATATTGTATAGTTGTATTTCTATGTGGTACCTAAAATAGGTAGATTCACAAGAATGGAAAATAAAACAGATATTTGTTTTGAGGAGAGAGGGAATGAATAAAAAGTTTTATTGTTGTTGGTGGTTAGGCAGCACTGTGGATATTCCCAATGCCACTTTAAAATGGTTAAAGTGGTAAACTTAATGCTATGTATATTTTACTACAATTAATTAAAAATGATCTAGCTTGATGAAAAGAATCCAGTAGATGTAAATAGCAATCTTAATTCTGTTCCCTGTTCCCTGTATAAATCGGGAAAGTGACTTTTAACATCTGGAATCAATGTTTTCTCATATAAAAGATGGAGATGATATGCCTAATTTATTAAATATCTATGTCCACTATGTATACTGAGTGTAAAAACTCAGTATGCAGCGCAGAGGTGGTGGTGTCATGATGGTGCTACATTATTGTTACTGCTAGCTCTGAAATTTAGCACATGCACTCTGCTGAATGGTTAAATGGTAACTGAAATTTTGTTCTTGTTTGGGAAGAATTTTAAATTTTTAAAAAAAAATTTCAACAGAATGCCAGTGAAGAACCAGGTGTTTGAAAAATGTGGCTATGTTAAGTTAAATGAGCCTTTTTTTGGACTCCAGATGGGAGCATAAAGCTGTTTGAAACCCCAATGGTCTTTTCTTGTTGATTTTCACATGACTGAGAAGAGAATTCAACCATAGTGGAGGGGAGTTGTCAATGTGTCCTGGAAGTCAGCTCATGTGGCTACTTGGGAAGAGCTAAGATGTTGGAGCAAAAGCTCATAACCCTTGCAATCAAGAGGGTTGTGATAGAAGCCTCTGAAGAAAACTTTACGGATGGCATTGCTGAGAAGATGAGCTAGTTACAAGGCTTTCCCCAATGCCCTTCACCCTTTGCCTTGTGTCTCAGGAAAATGGAAGATGTCTGCCGAGTCTGAAAACTCAAATAAATCATATAAGGACTTCTATTAGATTGTTAGATTTCTGTGCTCATAGAGTAAATGATCAGTCCTCCTACCCTGTATATTAAATCTGCTCTCAACGAATGTTAACATTTTCTCGAATAAGTTATGCCAGATTCTTACGGGCATTGACTGCAGCCCCCTAATAAGTCACAGCTGTAGACCTGGAAACTTGTCCTTTGAACATTTGGAAGTGTCTCTGCAGGCTCCTTGCTTTGCTTGAGACACATATGGCCACTGAAAAATAATCTGCCTTTGTATTTAACCCTTCTTACATTTCAGAAACTATTCTGTGGAGTTGAGCTTTAATTTGAATCTCTAATGATTACCAACAGCAAATACATTTCCTCCAGCCAACTTTCGCCCCTGTGTGGCCTATATGCCTGATGACAGTGTCTTAAATAATAGCTAGTTTCCTTTTAAAATGTTTATGTTGAACTGGAAGTAAATACAATTTTAGGCTACTCTGTTTCACAAAGGTCATGTGTACAAAATGTGTTAAAACTAAGTAGACTAAGCTTATAAAAGTAGATTAATCACCATAGTCTAATCATTCAGACAATTATTGCCACATTCTGGTGTATAACTCTCCAGACTCTTTTCAAAATGAGTTTATAGTCCACTTAGTTTTTAAACTTACCATTACCAAGTACCAGTACATTCTGTATATATTTCTATATGTAGTTATAAACACACACACACACACACACACACACACACACACACACACACACACACACACACACACACACACACACACACACACACTTTGTGTAGCCCAGGTGGGATTGGAACTTAAAATCCTACTACCTCAGAGTCCCCTGAGTACTCATATTACAGGCACAGCTCACCATGCCAGGCTCAATATAATAGCTTATGTCTTACCATGTAGATTTCAAATAATATATTTGAGTGGTTTCTATTTTTGGACTTGTAAAATTTACAACCTTCCTAGTTAGAATTAATATCATCTTTATTTTTTAATAGAAAACTCATAGTGACATGGATGAGATGAACATTTAATTTCTCTTTTTAAAATTATTATTATCTTTAAGTAGTTGTACAAATGTGTTTCAATTTAACAAAATAGCTTATGAATACAATGCATCTTGATCAATGTCACCCCTATCAACATTCTCATCCATCTCTCCCCTACCTGACCTTTCCTTCACTCTTCTTAATTTCATAAGATATACATTGAATTCTTGACTACATTTCCCACTCTTTTCTTCTTCATTTGTCTACCCCTTTTCTCTTGATGCCATCCTAACTCACCTCCTTTCAAGTACCCTCTTCCTGGTGTTTATTTTGTTGAATTTTTGACTTTGCCTTTATAAGGAATTACACTTAAGTCTACCATATTTCAGGTAACACATTTATAAACTAAATGTAGCTTCCACATGTAAGGGAAAATATGTATCCTTTGTCTCTCTGAGCCCAATTTACTTAAGTTTTTCCAAGTCTTTCAATTTCTTTACAAATGGTACAATATCATTTTTTCTAATGGATGATTAAAATTCTATTGTATATATATATATATATATATATATATATATATTCCTTATAACATTCATCCATTAAGAGACATCTGGGTTAATTGTATATCTTGGCTCTGGTGAGTAGTACTGCAATGAACATGGTTGTGTTGGTGGGTTTACTGTATCCTGGTTCATAATATTTTGGATAAATGCCCAGGAATACAATAGCTGGATCACAGGTTAGTTTTCATAAATGTAAAGTAGTCCGGAGGTCATGCTCCACTGTCAATATGGCAGTCATCAGGGATTCAGGCTTTGTTAATGTTTTGCTCTGTCATTTTTCTGAAGAGCTTCTATACGTGGGATCACTTCTTGGCCCTATAGCTTCAGTTCTGGATATCACATCCAGGTTCTAGGTAGTACAAAGAACAAAGTAAGGAAGAATCCAAAGATATTCTTACACTAGCCACATTAGTCTTTTTTTTTTTTTTTTTTTGCAGTCTTGGGACTTGCTCTACTACTTTGAGCCACAGCTCTACTTCTGGTTTTCTGGTGTTTAAGTGGAGATAAGAGTCTCATGGACCTTCCTGCTTGGACTGGCCTTGAACTGAAAGCCTCAGATCTGATCCTTCTGAGTAGCTAGGATTATAGGCATGAGCCACCAGTGCCCAGCCCAATTAGCCACTTTTAAGGAGCCTTTCTAGAAACCTCATGAAACAAGGATTTCTGCTTTTCTGTAGTTGTTATATATACTTAGCTGCAAGGGAGACTGTGCGGGGAAGTTAAGATGGTTTTACCTCTAAGTAAAAACGGGAAGAATAATTACTGTGGAGCAGTTTTCTTTCCTACCATGGATTTCTTCTAATTAAATACTTTTACATATTCATAATTGTTTCCTTGTGATTTAAAGCAACAACATTTAGAAATACTATATGTTTTTCTTATTGTAAAAGCAATCTATGCTTGCTGAAAACAATTCAACTTTACAGACACTAATCTGTTTTAATACACTTTAGCACTTTGAAATGTGTTAATTCATGTTCTTCAGCATTGTACAACGGAGTTGACTACAATTCCCTCTTCTTGTCTAATCAATCAGTCTTGCAAGGAAAACCAACATATTAATTTGTGTTTTGATCACTCATCAGTTTCTTATTTTTCTACTGACACACTCATTTAAAACATTTTAAAGGGCTCTTAATATTTACTGGATAGTTACCATGTGTTCTAATATTTTTCAAATTTATTGCTTTTTTTTTTTGTCGGTTGTAGGGCCTGAACTCTGGGCCTGGGCACTGTCCTGCTGCTCTTCAGCTCAGGGCTCCCTCTCTACTACTTGAGCCATAGCACCACTTTTTCTGTTTTTTAAGCTTTTTCTGCTTATGTGATGCTTAGGAATGAAACCCAGGGCCTCATGCATGCAAGGCAAGCACTCTACCACAGAGCCACCTTCCCAGCCTTCTCCTTTGTTTTTTGACATACATAAAACCCCCTTAAATATACACATGTAAATACATTTTTTTTCTTGTCCTGGTGCTTGAACTCAGGAGTAGGTGCTGTCCCTGAGCCTCTTTGTGCTCAAGGATAGTGCTCTACCACTTGACCAACAGTGCCACTTCTGGCTTTTCTGATTAGTTTATTGGACATAGAGTCTCACAGACTTTTCTGCCTGGGCTGCTTCGAACCACAATCCTCAGATCTCAGCTTCTTGAGTGGTTAGGATTACAGGTGTGAGCCACCGGTGTTTGGTCTGTAAATACATATTTTAAGCCTTCCCTTTGCCTGTACATGCTAACACTTAAGGAAAGAAATATATGTAATTTTAAATTTTTCTAGGTGAAAATTTAAAAAAGCACTGTGTTGGGCTTGGAATTAACCCTCACAATGAGAGCTTCCACACTGAAGTAGGCCCTAGGTTGAGATTCCTCCTCTCTCCTCTAGCAGAGCTTTGTGCTGATTATTTAAGGTATAGAATCGATCTGTTTCAACAATAAACTGAGGGAGCCTATTGGCTACAATTGTCAAGGTCCTGAGATCTGATAAGTAACTGAAGAATTTGTTTTACTGGAATGCTATTTTTCTTTAGGTTACATTATGCCTCATTTCAGGGAGATTATAAATTGGGGGTGGGGCTGTTTACCTGTGAGATTAAAAGAATTAGAGGAGATAATAAACATAAAAGCACCTGGTGCCTTAATTAGCTCCTGGAGATGAGAAAATCAACAGATGTTTCCCCAATCTTCTCAGAAACAAAAGACTTTAGGTGTACAGTGCTAACAGTCCCTTTTGTACTAACAATCTCTTTATTATGTAAATAACCCCGTTTTTTTCTGTTTGGTAGTGCCTATCTTCACTAGTCCCACTATAATAGGGCCTTCCTGACTTTCCCTCCTTCCAACATTTGGCTTTGGGGCCAGTCTTACACATCCTTTTCTGGTCTCCCACCCAAATCAACTCCAAAAAATCATGGGTAGAGTTCTTTTAACTAAAAGTTTTCAGTTACTGGGAAATGAGGGTAGGGTGGGAGACTGGTTAATCTTCCACATCTGTCTGCTTTCTTCTCTTGCCTTTTCGAGTTCAAAATTAACTGAGATCTGGAGGGAGAAAAAGCTTAGGTAAAATAGCACAGCAGTGGGAGGAGAAGGCCACAGTGCCAGCTTTCTCTGCATAAGTTCCAAGTCCTTTACAGATGATGACCTGATACGATTAGATGCTCACAAGTTGGAGCATCAGAGGTCAAGATGATCATTAGTGGAAGCCTGAAGAAGAGCTATTTCATACCTAAGGGGAATAATATACCAGACAAACAGGAACATTAATTATTTCCATTTGCTCTGTTCTTGCTTCTGTTGAGAAAGGTGAGCTGCCTTCTTTAAGCTGCAAGCTGGCAGATTTCACTTTGTGCTATTTTTGAGGCCTTGGCAGCAGAGCTGCCTCTCCATCCCAGATCTCTGAGAAATCCAAAGAATCTGGTGCAGGGTGTTCCTGCGAAAGAAGATCTTGACAAGTCTCCACAGAATCTGGGAGATGTGGAATGGAACAAGAACGTGTGGCAATGGGCTGAGGCCCCAAGTCCACACCAGTTTCTGAGCACAGAGGAAATCATCCTCGGGGCCCTTACTGCAGAGAAAGAGTCAGAGGAAGCCTGGAAGTGAGGCTTGTTGGGAGCCAGTTACTCACCATGTGCCAGCCAGGTTCCCCCAGCTGTGGAGGGATTACTCATAAATATCAGTTACCAACTATCCATCTGGGTATACCAGGTTCCCCTGGAGTTTATGAGCAAAATAGCTTTCATAATTTCATCTCCGGCATTCACTGAGTTTCTATTTACTCTCCAGGAAGTTCACATAATGCACATTTGTGTGATAAGGGGGTGGGTTGTGGTGCATGCTGGGAAACAGTGCTTTGACCCAAAAATCTATTAGTAAATTTAGAATGAGCAAAAATTACTCTGGCACTGGCTGAATTTGCTCTGGTTCTTTTGGTATGCTTGAGCAGTTTAGGTGGTTCAATTCATTCTGAATCTCACCCCTCTCAATGACCTGAATGTCCTCCCAAATTTTACGTGTTGAAACTTAAATAGATGAAATTAACTGGACCATTGGGGAATGACCAGGCTTTGAGAGCAGATCCTTCATGGATGGGATTAGTGCTTTAATAAAAGAGGCCCCACAGGCAGGTCTGGCCCCCTTTTAACATGTGAACACACAATGAGAAAGAAATAGGAAGAAAAGCTGAATCTGCCAGTGCCTTGATCTTGGATTTCCAGCCTTCAGAACTTTGAGAATACATTTTGTTGTTTTTTCGTCACTCAGTTTAGCCCACATGGGCTGAGATATTATTCATCTTTCACCTTTCTAGCTTCAACACATTTGGAAATAGTTCAGAGTTCATAGTTGTTCTGAATTTCAGAGTAGGGCCTTTGGAAACATTCTTTCACCTCCTCTCCACCAGCCTATCCCACATCTGTGACGATGGAGAATCAGGAGTCCAAGGCCAGACCTGTACTTAGTAGTCTTATAGTGCAGGTGTTAATTTCACAGGAAAGAGAGACTTGCTCTGCAAGGATGTTCTAACCCAAAAGAAAAGGACATGGGAGAAGACAAGAAAATAAATGTTGTATGTCTCCAGCAAGAAGAGTTCTACAGGCAACTGGACCTCATCTGAGCACCCTGGAGAGAGTTGCAGGCCATACCAAGCAGTTTCCATCACAACTATGCCTATGGCAGCACCAGAATTACTGAATTGCTACTTTAGGAGCTAGGAGCCTCAGGGCAGCAAAGAGTGAGTTAGAGTAATGTAAAGGAGAGTCGGTCTGAAACAGTGAGGATCCAGAGACCTTGTTCTTTCCTTGGTACTTAGAGGACTATTCGCCTGGGTATGTAAATTGCCAACATCCCAGGCCTGGCCATCCACATTCCTAAGAGGGTAGGAGCCAGGGTGTGGAATGGATCTTAACTCTCACCTAGTTAACATCAGCTAAAGGACTGAGTAAAAGACCACTAAAGGGCTGTCTGTGACTCAGGCAAGCTGCTCCAGGGCCTCTCGGCACTATAAATGTGAAAGACTTTGAGTGAGACAAGCGATAGTCAATTTGGGATCCTCCAGTTAATATGGCTTATAGGTAGGGATGGTGTAATCCCTAGCACTTGAGAGACTAAGGGACCGAGTTTGCAGCCAGTTTGGGCTAGGTGGGTAGGTGGAGAGTCTTGCACTGTGCCTAGAGAAGCTCAGCCTATTTGGAATTTCTTTTCTTTTCTTTTTATTTGTTTATTTTTTTGTCGGTCATGGAGCTTGAACTCTGGGCCTGGGTGCTGTCCCTCAGCTCTTCAGCTCAAGGCTCTACCACTTGAGCCACAGCGCCACTTCCAGTTTTCTAGTGGTTTATTGGAGATAAGAGTTTCATGGACTTTCCTGCCTGGGCTGGCTTTGAACCGTGATCCTCAGATCTCAGCCTCCTGAGTAGCTAGGATTACTGGCATGAGCCACCAGTGCCCGACTTGGAACTTTTTTTTTCTTTTCTCATCTCAGTAAAGAACCACCAAGAAGTGATGGTGGTGGAGCAGTGCCAACAATGACAGTCTTTGGCTTTGAGGTCCTACAGCATGTCTTAGTCTTTTGGATCCAGTACCCTGCAGGCTTTTACTACCTTCCTTCTCCTGCTCTGATCAGGGTTCTTGGATTAACTTCCAGTGTTGTTAGACTTTTCTACCTGCCTTTCTAGGGCTGCACTCTTTCTCATTGCATTTCTTCTATTCAAGTTGGGGGAAGTTGCTGTTGAGGTTTCATCTTGACCTTCCCATTGTGTTGATTCCAGTTTCTCACAACCACCTTGGAGAAGTTTGTCATCATTGCACACCTTGATGACCAACTGATCCTGCCAAGGTAGGATGCCTTCTCTCCATCAAAGTTAAAGTTTTGATTCTTCAAAATATTATCTTTTGTGTCCTAACCTTCTTAGAGTCTCTCCATCCAAAGTGATGTAGAAAAAGTACAAAGTGATGAAGAACAACTCTGCCAAGCAGGGTTGCAGGACAGGTAAATGGCTTCTCAAAGGGTATCATGAAAAACTTCTTTCCCTCCTAGAAGCTCCAGAGAGTCCTCTCAGTTCTTCCAGCTGTAAGAGACTATCTCACATCTCTGTGCAAGGTGCTCCTATTACACATTAATTTCAAAACTTTATCCTTGCTCTAGCATGTTCTCTTTCCAGGATGGAATTCCATGAAACAATCTACCATTTCCTCTCATAAAGGTTTTACTTATAAAATATCCCTCAGTTACTTCTGTTTAAATTTGAAAAAAAATCAGTGATTTCAAATTGTAAATTCAGTTAAAATTTACTTTCCAAAAATGTTGTAGGATAACCCTGCCAGAGTCCAGAAGCAGAAAGCAAATGAAGCAGGCAAACAAGATAATCTAGAGGATGATAGAACAGGATCTCTGATTAGTGAAGCACAATTACACAGAATACATAAATTATTGATTCTTGTGTAAAAATCACACAGCGGAAGGGGAAAAACTAGGTTCCTTATCATCTTTCCTTTTCATTCTACTTGTCAAGATAGTTTCAGATTCTCTGAAGTGTAGTAGTTTTTTTTTAAGTGCATGTCTGATTTGGAGGATTGATAACTGCATTAAGTACCTTTTGTACTTTCTCTTTGGAAATGTGGTTCTTTGGGAATCTCATGTCTTCGGAGCAGCTCCACCTTTTGTCCATTCCTTACTTACTATAGTGTCTTAGGTATTTGCCTCCATGTCTTTGCTCCTTTTCTGAATTGAGAGTTTATTGAGAGTTGATACATACTTGCATGTGTCTTATCAATAGTGAGTTTCCCAGTGGTATGAATAAGTGGAAATTTTAAGAATATAATTTTGAATACTGATCATGAAATAATTTTATAATGAGAGTTTTCATATGGTATGAATGTTTTGGTGACTCAGATAAAGAATACATACTCCATTTATATTTGTAATAATTTGTAGAAGGAAAAGATGGATATTTCAGTTGTGAAACAATTTTTCTTAGTTAATTATATTGGTATATGGTTTCCAGGGTATATGTAAAATTTAAAGGCACACACACACACACACACACACACACACACAATAATGCACGCATGCCTTGTTGAGAGCAGTAGGGATCATTTCACTGTGCTCTTGAGGAAGGCAGCAGATGTGTCCTCAATTCTGTCAGAGTTGAAGTCTTACTGTCCCCAGAGAGTTGGGGCTTGTGATCCTGGCTCTCAGGGGATAAGTTTGGAAACAGGGCCTTCTGGTTCTTAGTGGCCGGGACCCCTGGGAGAAGGGACATCTGGTCAACCTGCAGCTCTGCCTGTGGCTCTGCTCCAAATAAGATCCTGAGATGCAGAAATGATTCCATTCACTTTCTGCCTCCTCCTCCTCCTCCTCCTCCTCCTCCTTCTTCTCTTTCTCCTTCTCCTTCTCCTTCTCCTTCTTCTTCTCTTTCTCCTTCCTCCTCCCCCTTCCTCTTCCCCCTTCCTCTTCCCCTTCCTCTCCTCCTCCTCCTCCTCCTCCTCCTCCTCCTCCTCCTCCTCCTTTTCCTCCTCCTCCTCCTCCTCCTCCTCATCTCCTCCTCCTCATCTCCTCCTCCTCCTCCTCCTCCTCCTCCTCCTCCTCCTCCTCCTCCTTTTCCTCCTCCTCCTCCTCTTCCTCCTCCTCCTCCTCCTCCTCCTCCTTCTCCTCCTCCTCCTCCTCTTCCTCTTTCTTCTTTTTCTGCCCTGGGGCTTGAACTCACCTTTCTGGCCATGATGAGACCATACCTTTCACAAAAGATCTCCTTCATCCCTGTCCTGAAGAGAAAACACAAGATGTGTGTTTGGTGTTTGGTGTTTGGTGCAGAGCCCCAATTCTACTTCATGGATGTGAAATGCCCAGGATACTATAAAATCATGACTGTCTTTAGCCATGCACGAACAGTAGTTCTGTGTGTTGGTTGCTCCATTGTCCTACAGGAGAAAAAATGAGGCTTACAGAAGGCTGTTCCTTTAGAAGGCAGCAGCACTGAAAGCAAGCACTGAACCATGATGAGTGGGAAGCCATCTCAATGAACACATTTTGGATTAAGAAAAAAAGAGTTATGGGACTTTCCTGCCTGGGATGGCTTTGAAAGTGATCCTCAGATTTTAGCCTCCTGAGTAGCTAGGGTTACAGGTGTGAGCCACCAGCACCCTGCTGATTCTGGATTTTTCTAGATACTTCAGTTGGTGTTTAGCTTAGTCTTTAGAACTCACAGATTCTCTGTAAACTTCATTCTACAGAATGAATCTCTGATATCTCTGGCATTTTGAGGAGGAACTTTATAGGAGAGAGGACTCATTTTCTTGGGGTTGCACCTTTTATCAATTTCTTAGCCAGGAAGGCAGGTGTTGAGGTCCCAGAGACAGACCAACTTTGGATAAGAGCTGTTCCATACACTAGCTTTGCAGAGGCCAGCTTCCCTTGAAGCTGCTGCTGCTGCTGCTGCTATTTCAGGGTCCTGCCCCTCCTAGGCTTCTTTGGAGGCTCTGAAAGAGAGGCCCAGCTATGCTGCCTCTTTCTGCTCTTGACTTCCTCTGGGTGTGGGGTAAGAGGGATTTTGGGAATCTGTCTAAAGGGAAGCTGAATTGGGAATATGTAATTTTAATTATAATTCAGGAAGCCCTTTGGGAATGTGTCAATGAAATAAGTGAAAAATGATAGTCCCTGATTTGGAGGTAGGTAAGTGTTTCATTAATTTGTGGTCATCGTATAGAACAGATTAAGTATACTTAAATAATAAATAACTGAAAGAAAATTCACATCAAGATAGAAATGTGAAATCGAAATGACACAAATGAGTAATAAAAATGGTAGATACTGAAAAGAAAAAAATGAAAAGTTCAAAAGGTAACAAAAATATCCAGATCCTATTAAACTACTGGAAAGAAATTTTATTGATTTATTTATAGCAAGAAAGAATTTTTGACTAGAAATAGTAAAGAAGCTTAGGATATTGATAATCTAGTAAACAAAGAGGAGTGAATAAGAGGAGCATATTGGGAAAGATTTAAAATTTTAACTGATTTGGCAGAAATAAAGGTGGCATAAAATTAATGTCACTATCATGAGGATGTCTATTGACAGCAAAGAGATTAGTAGATCTTGTCAACTTGGTATTGTTGGTTCAAGATTAACATCACGGATAGGAAATCTTGAAATGCCCTGAAATCTTATAACTGAGATATTAAGGTGATAGTGTATGTCTAGTGAGCTCAAGGTCCTGAATTTAAACGCTAGCACCACCAAATTAACCCCCAAACAATTTACCCTCAAAACTTGTTAGAATTTTATCCAAATTTGGTAGCAGCCCTAAGAACTTACTATCCTAAAGTCATAATGCTCAAAATAATAAAAACAAATTTTGATCACCATGTTACAGGAAATAAACTTTTTATGTTCTCTTCATAGAAAAAAAGTGAAATCATTAAAGTGTAAGGAAAAAGTTAGATCTTAGGCAGGTGATAAAAGTCACTCTTGTTTTCTGAACTTGTTACAGTTTCTTTTCTCTTTCTAGATGAATATTCACTTAAACACTTAAAGTTTTATTGTAGTGTTATATTTTCCCCCTAGGGTAGACAAATTCAAATCATATAAATTTTTGGCCTGAATTTGCTCTTTATGCCCCATGAACCTGAGGAGGCAGTGTACATACTCTGAATCTTGTTTTTTTCATAATAGATGGAGGTTGTACAGGTTCTCGGTTACAAGGTCAAGAGGTTTATATGAGATAATGAGGATATAAGGTTTAGCTCAGAAAGCATTCTAAGTACTCCTTTTTCTTTTTTCAGTCATGGGGCTTGAACTTGGGGCCTGGGCACTGTCCCAAAGCTTTTTCTGCTCAAGGCTAGCACTCTACCACAACTCTACTTCCAGTTTTCTGGTGGTTAATTGGAAATAAGAGTCTCATAGACTTTTCTGCCTAGGTTGGCTTTGAACCACTATCTCAGATCTCAGCCTCCTGAGGGGCTAGAGTTACAGGGGTGAGCCACCAGCACCTGGCTGCTAAGCACTCTTTATATTCATTAATTTGATGGCCACAGATTCACACCTAATCTTATGATGAGATTAAGCCCCCAACCTAGACAATACAGCTTTAGCATAGAATAAAATGAAAAAGCTCCTGCTCTTAAGAAGTGTTGTAGGCTGGGAGTGTGGCTCAGTGGTAGAGTGCTTGTGTAGCATGCATGAAGGCCTGGGTTCAATTCCACAGTACCCCATACACAGAAAAAGCCAGAAGTAGCACTTTGGCTCAAGTGGTAGAGCTCTAGCCTAGAGAGGCTCAGGTCAGAGCCCAGGCCCTGAGTTCAAGGCCCATGAATGGCTCTCTTCCCCCTTCAAAAAAAAAAAAAGAGAAGCGGTACAAATTCCTGTTATTCTAATTATTATTGCTTTTGGCCACTTTTTCTTTGTGCTCCTACTACTTCTAGAAAAGTTTTAAAGTAAGTGAATACAGTTTCTTTGTTTTGAAAGCTTTATGCCAGGTTTAGGTCTGTGGTAGGTGCAGTCACGATGCAAAACCAGAGCAGATGTTAGTGACATTCTAACACTGCAGTGGGGCCAGAGGTGGTATTTGTAGGTTATAATTTGGCATTCTGAGAGGTTAATGGTAGAGACAGAGAAGATCAGCAAGGAGCTCAGCACAAGCATTGAGAAAAGTGGTCTATATAGTGACTCTCATTGCTTATAGTCCTTAGGACTTAGAGCAGAAGAGACCTTGTGGTTATAGGATATAGTGGTCACTCACTGCTCTGGGGGTTACCTGTTTTCCTAGCATTTTCTGGGGCTAACCTACCATTTAGAAGACTATTTCTGCACAAATAGCTTCCCAAAGCATAGCTTTCTAAAGTTGGAGAGGCATCAGGGAAGGAGGCCACACATATAATTCTGAGGACCAGTGGCTGGTTTTCCACTTGAACCCTTTGAGTCTAAGCATCTGCTGAAGTTTATTTATAGGCTTACAAAAAGGGTCTTAGTTATTCTACAGCAGAAGCCCAGTGTACTGGCTTTGGTCCAGATTTGGAAAGCTGAAATGTGTGACTCTTTGTTTATTTTAGGAGTGTGCTGTACTGGTGGACTCAAATGGGAAAGCAATGAATTGTGTGTACAGTGCTGTATTTTTTACTTTTTTTTTTGTACATGGGCAACTTGGACTTTGAAATTGCGTGATTATTTAGAGACAGTTACATTCAGTTATTAAGCTCTTAGACCTAGAGAATGTACTGATTCTTTTCTTGTGCCGTGAATCTATTTTTGACAGCTAAGGCTCACTAAGAGATTGTGACTTTTGGATGATTTGTCCTTAACTTCCCATATACAGACTGGGAGCCCCTTAAGTCAGTATTGTGCCTGTCACTTAGTAGATACTCAATATTTCATGAAAAATAAATGAATGGGTGATTAAAAAAAGGATTATATAAGTTAATATCATTTCCAGGATGAAGAAAGATGCCTTCTCTACCGAAAGAGATTCATATGATGTTCATTCAAGGCAGACTAAACTTGATGTTGTTAACTAAAGTTTATTCTAAAAATAAATGCTGGGCTTTGAGAACAAATCACTTCCTGTATTGATACAAAGCAAAGTGCTTTGCAGAACCATGTCTTTACTTTGTCTTTACATGTGCATCAAGGTTACTAAGCTGTCTGATAGACATTAGGATAGGCTTATGACGGTCCCTGGACTTAAGTCAAAACAGCTGGGTGGAGTGATCTTAGCACTCTGAGTTGTATTTCCCTCTGTCTGATGAGAATAACAATAGTAACATTGTTAGGGTTACTGGAAAGATTAAATGAGATATGCTACAGTATTCAACAAGTACTCAGTAACAATTTCTTCTCTTGCCTTCCTCTGCGCTTCCTGCTAATCTGGGCAGCAGTGAGTTCTGCTCAATTCCTAGCTAGTCTGTAGGAGTCAGAGTCTGTAGGTCACTTGTTCAGTTATACCTACCACTTTTGCATAGCCCTTGAAAATTCAGAAAGGAAAGACAAAAATTTTCATCCCTGGATTTCACAGGAGGCTAGTACTTAAATTTTTGCTCATTTAATTAGTGATCATCTCTTTCCTACACCCACTCTCAAACCAAAGTTGGATTTCACCAGCATTTTACATTCTCTGAGACTGCTTGGTGTTTCTTTGTTTACTTGGCATGCAACCCTACTTTTATTTCCCTTCTTTGAGGTTTATACCTTGTGAAGACAGTTTTCTAAGTTCTTGAAGGTGACTAACTTTAAAAGCTAATAGTGGTGCAAAGAACCAAGCAAAACTCTTGCTTTTGGAGAAAATCTGACGACTCCTTAAAGCAGCCCTCAACTCCTAACTCTTCTGTGATAACTCAAGGTCAAACTCATTGTGGTGGTGGCGGCTTGATTTTGCTCATTTTGTACATTATTTATGTAATAAGCGGGTTGTGAGGGAGTGTGGATGTAGATGATTCATAGGCAGAAGCAGAGAGAAACAGATTGCAGAAGCCCAGCTCCTCTTCCTTGGGTGTCCCCTCCACCCCCAAAATGCCTCCTTGCCATTTCCCACACTCCTTGCCATAGTGATAGGCTAGGCATCATTCCCAGCCTCCCCAGACAGCCCTGTGGGCAGCCCACTGGCCCTTTAGAGACCTCAAACCTACAGCCCATTCCAGAGACACACCCACCTGCCAATATGTAATCTCATTCTAAACAGCCTGAGACATAAAATAGCATAAGGAATTCTAAAAGAGTTACAATGACTACTTCAATGCTTATTTTTTGAAATATCAAATTTAAAAAAAGTTCGTTTCCCTCCTTTCCCCTGCTTTTCTGGGATATGCCTGGTATCTATGCTTAGCCTGCCTCTTTATTGGGTACTCAGTGACCCTAACATTCTGCTCTTTTATGGATAACTGCAAGGGAACGTTTATTCAACTTTCAGAAAGTGTTTTTTCCACACTAGGAGACCTGCCTTCATCCTGCATTCTCTGATGCATTGGGAAGACTGTTGGGAAAGCTTGGTTACCCTGGTTTGTCACTGTTTATTATCTCTTGCTAGCGTATAAATGATTTGAAGTCAAGGATAACAGTGCTGGTCACATAGCATGCACAGAGTTGAGTAGATGGACTGTAATGTGGCAAAGACCTTGGAAGTAGAGAAAGGTGGAAAGATGGGCTCATTTTTGCAATCTAATACAACCATGTTTCCTGGCCAAGAAGGGTAAATACATATGTTGTTAACTGTTTTCTCTATTGATAGGCTAGAACCATGTTAACCAGGGTTCTCTAAAGTAACAAAATCAACATGACATACACACATACACACACACACACACACACACACATACACACACACACACATAGGTTTATTTTAAAGAATTGGCTTACTTGAATATAGAATTGGGAGGTCTACAATCGGAATCTCCAGGAAGAGTTTCA